>NC_042615.1:609906885-610208870 GCF_901001135.1 Rhinatrema bivittatum
CTCAGAAAAACATTAGCTCTTTTTGAGTACTGGAGAGCACATTCTGCATTGGTGCTGTCAGATGACATCATCCACTTGTGTGGCTGATTTGTTCTACTGTCCATGGAGAACACCCTTTAAAGGTAAGCAATTTTGTTATATTAATGTTTGATATTCTGCAATTTTGTAACTGCCTCAACAAGTGTTAACAAAATATATTTAACACATTATGAGATCACAAAACATATGACCTGCCTCCACATCACTCTAATAACTTATCCTCAAGCTCGCACCTTCTTCAAAAACAAGTTCATACAAAATAATCTCCTGAATTTGACCCAATGAGTTACATTAAGCAGATTAATGTAACATAGCATAGACATAGAATGTCTTAGATCAACCGCATAGCAAGAAAAAAAAGTTTGATCAAAAGCCAACAACCGAGAATGTACCTAGTCCTGTCACTTATTCACACCCAAAGATTAGTACTTTAATTTGAATCCACATATCCATTTTGGTAATGCATTTAAGTGGCAGTATGAGTATCTGTATTTTTGCTCTTATGTATATAAAATCTAAGGGCCTGGTTCACTTAGCCTTTTCTCCCATTCTGTGTCTTTGGGAAACATGCTTAGTAAATGAGACCCTAAGTGAGGTAATGAGAAATATAAGGCCATTGCAGAAAGACTAAGGAATTCTTTGCCTCCGTGTTTACTAATGAGGATGTTGGGGAGATACCAGTTCCGGAGATGGTTTTCAGGGGTGATGAGTCAGACAAACTGAACGAAATCACTATGAACCTGGAAGATGTAGTAGGCCAGATTGACAAACTAAAGAGTAGCAAACTGGACCGGATGGGTATGCATCCTAGGGTTCTGAAGGAACTCAAAAATGAAATTTCTGATCTATTAGTTAAAATTTGTAACCTATCATTAAAATCATCCATTGTACCTGAAGACTGGAGGGTGGCCAATGTAACCCCAATATTTCAAAAATGCTCCAGAGGTGATCCGGGTAACTATAGACCAGTGAGCCTGACTTCAGTGCTGGGAAAAATAGTGGAAACTATTCTCAAGATCAAAATCTTAGAGCATATAGAAAGACATGATTTAATAGGACACAGTCAACATGGATTTACCCAAGGGAAGTCTTGCCTAACAAATCTGCTTCATTTTTTTGAAGGGGGTTAATAAACATTTGGATAAAGGTGAACCGGTAGATATAGTGTATTTGGATTTTCAGAAGGCATTTGCCAAAGTCCCTCATGAGAGGCTTCTACGAAAACTAAAAAGTCATGGGATAGGAGGCGATGTCCTTTCGTGGATTACAAACTGGTTAAAAGACAGGAAACAGAGTAGGATTAAATGGTCAATTTTCTCAGCGGAAAATGGTAAACAGTGGAGTGCCTCAGGGATCTGTACTTGGACCGGTGCTTTTCAATATATATATATATAAATGATCTGGAAAGGAATAAGACGAGTGAGGTTATCAAATTTGTGGATGATACAAAATTATTCAGAGGAGTTAAATCACAAGCAGACTGTGATACATTACAGGAGGACCTTGCAAGACTGGAAGACTGGGCATCCAAATGGCAGATGAAATTTAATGTCGACAAGTGCAAGGTGTTGCATATAGGGAAAAATAACCCTTGCTGTAGTTACACGATGTTAGGTTCCATATTAGGAGCTACCACCCAGGAAAAAGATCTAGGCATAGTGAATAATACTTTAAAATCGTCGTCTCAGTGTGCTGCAGCAGTCAAAAAAGCAAATAGAATGTTAAGAATTATTAGGAAGGGAATGGTTAATAGAACGGAAAATGTCATAATGCCTCTGTATCGCTCCATGGTGAGACCGCACCTTGAATACTGTGTACAATTCTGGTCGCCACATCTCAAAAAAGATATAGTTGCGATGGAGAAGGTACAGAGAAGGGCAACCAAAATGATAAAGGGGGTGGAACAGCTCCCCTATGAGGAAAGGCTGAAGAGGTTAGGGCTGTTCAGCTTGGAGAAGAGACGGCTGAGGGGGGATATGATAGAGGTCTTTAAGATCATGAGAGGTCTTGAATGAGTAGATGTGACTCTTATTTACACTTTCAAATAATAGAAGGACTAGGAGGCATTCCATGAAGTTAGCAAGTAGCACATTTAAAACTAATCAGAGAAAATTCTTTTTCACTCAATGCACAATAAAGCTCGGAATTTGTTGCCAGAGGATGTGGTTAGTGCAGTTAGTATAGCTGGGTTCAAAAAAGGTTTGGATAAGTTCTTGGAGGAGAAGTCCATTAATGGCTATTAATCAATTTTACTTAGGGAATAGCCACTGCTATTAATTGCATCAGTAGAATGGGATCTTCTTAGTGTTTGGGTAAATTCCTGGTTTTTGTGGCCTGGTTTTGGCCTCTGTTGGAAATGGGATGCTGGGCTTGATGGACCCTTTGTCTGACCCAGCATGGCAATTTCTTATGTTCTTATCTGCTTCCTTCAAGTCCATACAGAAATGGGGAACATAACGGGAATTTCAGCTTACCTATATCCATTCATGTTATGTTAGTACTCCATACCAGTTTAGATATATTTCACCCTGATATATGGAATCTGGTTTTTCTCTTGTTTTCAAGCTGTCATCAAGGAGACTATTTCTCCTTAGTATTTTTTTTCTTTGTAGTTCCAAAGATTATGGAAGTACTCTTCTGGAAGGAAATGGTAGTGAGTTGCTGGTCCAGCAAGTGCTTCCAATTCTCACAACCATAACAAATATGATCCTCATGTCTAGACTGGAGTGAAAAATGAATTTAACAGAAATCGACAAAGGTAAGCCAAAATTCTCACTTCTGTTCACATACTCAATATCAATAGGATTGCTCTCTTATGAAAAACTGAGGTTTGATGGCACAGTTAGGAAAGACGAATAGATTTTTATGTGAGCAACAACTAGGTAGACAAATACTTTGAGGAATAAATCATTTAAGTTATTATGCACAATTTATACAAATTAAATGTTCTATTTACCGAAATTTCAGGATTGGATAGTTCACACAAGAGTTTTTTGGCATCGATAACAGCTTGATATAGTCTCAGATATTGACCATCACTTGCCACAAAGCAAGCACTTGGAGAATTGCAGTAAGCACCTGGAAAGCATCAATTAATAGCTCAAGTTATGTAATACAAAAGCAATGTTTTTGTTTTGTTAAATATATAGTATTCCCAAAAAAAACCCAGTAATCAGACCAGATTTTAACACTTTATGCCAGGTTTCTTCTATTGTAAAAGAAGAAGATAGACTCAGAAGTAACTTTAGAAAACATTTCTTCAAGGTTAGGGAGGTAGATACATGAAATGGTCTCTCAGTGGAGATGTTGGAGGTAAGAGAAATGTATGCATGGAGCACAACCACTGGTAACCAAGAAATGAAGGTAAACCAGAGATTAACTAGTATGAAGAAAAAAATGTTTGTAGACTCAATTGTCTTGCAGTCCTAATCTATCAGTCTCCATTTCTGTGTTACTAAACTTCCATCATATGAACAAGCAAAACTGAGAACTGTTTTCAAAGAATATTTCAAATTATTTCATCGAACATGCTATTTTGCCAATAAACGCAGTTGCTTACCTGTAACAGGTATTCTCCTAGGACAGCAGGATGTTAGTCCTCACATGTGGGTGACATCATCCGATGGAGCCCAGCACGGAAAACCTTTGTCAAAGTTTCTAGAAGCTTTGACTAGAACACTGAGCATGCTGCTATCTGCACATCCACGCAAGGTCCACCTTCAGTCTCGTAACAGAGAAAAAAACCGAGTGAAAAATAAAACAAATCAGAACAAGAACCCAACTTCGCAGGGTGGCAGGCGGGATTCCTGTGGACTAACATCCTGCTGTCCTAAAAGAACACCTGTTACAGGTAAGCTACTGCACTTTCTCCTAGGACAATCAGGATGGTAGACCTCACATGTGGGTGAATACCAAGCTCCAGGCTGTGTCCGTGAATAGGAGAGACCAACAGATGCCAAACAAGGTGCCAATGGGCACAACACAACTGCGGCTCTGCTAGTTGGGAGGAGACCGTCTGGCATCAACCAAGGGCACTAGGCTGGAAAAGTTGGGTTCAGGTGTGGAAGATATTGCGCAGGACGGATTGACCAAATACACTGCCCTGCCACCCATCTTTGTCTAAGCAGTAGTGAGCTGCAAACGTGAGAAGAGAACTCCTCGTTGCAGCCCAACAAATTTCGATGACAGGAACTGCTCGCAGATGAGCTACCAACGTAGCCATTACCCGCACAGAATGAGCCTTGATGTGGCCAGACAGCTGAAGGCCTAACTTGAGTATAGCAGAAAGCGATACAATCTGCTAGTCAGTTGGACAAGGTCTGTTTACCCACCGCCATGCCCAGCCTATTTGGATCAAAGGACACAAAGAGCTGAATGAACTGATGCCCGGCTGTGCATTCTAAATAGAAGGCCAAGGCCCTCTTGCAGTCCAGTGAATGAAGGGCCCATTCCCCGAGTAGGAATGAGGCCTGGGGGAAAAGGTGGGCAGAACAATGGACTGACTGATGTGGAAATCAGTCACTACTTTAGGCAGGAATTTAGGGTGCGTGTGCAAGACCACATGATCATGAAAGAATATCGTGTATGGCAGGTACGTGACCAAGGCCTGAAGCTCACTTACTCTAAGGGCCGAAGTAATCGCAATTAAGAAAATGACTTTCCAGGTGAGGAACTTCAGATCGCAGTGGCTCGAAGGGAGGACGCATGAGCTGTGCCAAGATAACGTTAAGGTCACAGGACACAGTAGGGGGCTGAAGAGGGGGCTTCAACTGAAGTAAGCCCCTCATAAAACGACCCACCAAGGGTTATTCTGAGAAGGGAGTGCCATCAATGCCTCGATGGTATGCCCCAACCATGCTGAGCTGGACGTTAACTGAGCTGGTTTGGAGCCCAGTCTCTGAAAGGTGCCACAAGTAGTCCAATAGTCTGGGGAGGGAACATGTGAATGGATCTAGAGCACGTCCCTCACACCAGATGGAGAATAGTCTCCACTTCAAACCATAGGACTTCCTGGTAGAAGGCTTCCTAGAGACCACCAGGACCTGGGAGACACTGGCCGAAAGATTCAAGGGCTGGAGAATTATGCTCTCAACATCCATGCATTGAGGGCCAGTGCCCAGAGTTTCGGGAGGCGCAGGGTGCCCTGGTTCTGACTTATCAGATCGGGTGCAGTCCCCAGCCAAATGGGGTCCCTGATCGACAGATCCCGAAGGAGAAGGAACCAGACCTGTTGGGGCCAGTAAGGCACCACGAGGATAATGATTCCTCCATCTTGTTGAAGTTTCAGCAGGGTCTTCAAGAGGAACAGGAGAGGAGAATATATGTACAGCAGACCTTTCCCCAGTGGAGGGAGAAGGCATCACAGGCCACATGTCCGCCCCCTGGCAACAGGGAGAAGAAACCGTTCAACTTGTGGTTGTATGGGGAGGCGAAGAGATCCACATCTGGGGTATCCCACTGATGGAAGATCCTGGCCACTACCCCTGGATTGAGGAACCACTTGTGCGGCTGAAAGGAGCAGCTCAGCCAATCCGCTAACACATTCAGCATCCCTGGTAAGTATGTTGCTCAGAGCAACATCCCCTGCGACAGAGCCCAGGAACACACCTGCACCGCCTCGCAACAGAGGAAGAACGATCCCGTGCCTCCCTGCTTGTTGATATACCACATTGCTACCTGGTTGTCCATTCTAATCAGGACTTCCTTGTGGGACAACTAGTCCCTGAACAGCCACAGAGCATAGGGAATGAAATAAAAAGCTCATGTCGCCCGAAGCTCCAGGAAGTTTGGCAGCGGGCTTTGTGGGCAGTCCAGAGATCTTGTGTGTGTGGAGGCCTTCCGCGTGAGCTCCCTAGCCCTGAGGAGACGCATCGGTTGTGAGTAGCACTTGAGGTGGTGCAGCCAGGATCTTCTGCCTGGATTGTCTGCTGTAGGTTGGAGATGTTCTCTCACCAGGCCAGAGACGTCCTCAAAGGCTCAGTGATAGACTCCAGGTCCTGGGAGGCCTGTTGCCACTGAGCCCGCAGGGTCCACTGCGCGCTGCGCATGCACAGGTGGGCGAGAGGGGTAACATGGACCCAGGCCGCCATGTGGTCTAACAAGCAGAGCAGAAAGCGGGCAGTCACATGCCGGCTGCTGCGCATAAAGTTTGCCAGCGAGAGGAGAGCAAGGACCTGGTCACCAGGCAAAAACTCTTTGGCCTACAATGTGTACAGCATGGCCCCCATAAAGTCCATCTGAGAAGACGGGCAGTGTTGAGATTTGGGGAAGTTGATCACAAACCCCAAAGACTGCAGCATTCACACTGTTAGAGCTAGAGCACTGAGGGCCCCTGGGTGAGAGTTGCTCTTGAACAGCCAGTCTTCTAGTTATGGGAAGACGTGTACTGCACCAACACCAATAAATATTTGGTGAAGACTCAAGGGGCAGAAGCCAGCCCAAAAAGCAACACCTTATACTGATAGTGAGCCTTCCCCACCATGAAACGGAGGTATTTCCTGTGGCTGGGAAAGATTGCTATGTGAGCGTAAGCCTCCTTGAGATTGAGGGAGCAGAGCCAGTCTCCTCTTCTGAGGAGCGGTATCAGCGTACCCAGAGAGACCATCTTGAACTTTTCTTTTAAGAGAAAACTGTTCAACACCCTGAGGTTGAGACTGGGGCGCAAGCTCCCCGCTTTTCTTCAGTATAAGATAAATACCTCAAACAGAACCATCAGCCCTGCTGAGGGTGAGGAGCGGGCTCTACCGCTCCTGCCACTAGAAAGGCAGAGAGTTCTGTCCTAAGTATAGCCTGCTGGACAGATGGACCCCATGACAGACATGAGGGAAGAGGTATCTGGGAGCTGTTTGAAGTTAAGCCAGTACCCCTGATGGACTATAGTAAGGACCCATCGGTCCAAGGTGATTTCTTCCCTGCGATGGGTAAAGCTGAGGAGTCTGCTTCCCACTGGGGGATCTGGTATCAGGTGTATAGTCAGCTGACTCATGCTCCCTCGCTGCCAGTCAAAATCCCAGAGCCGGAGCTTGCAGGGGTGCTGGCTGAGGCCTGGGTTCACGCTGCTGACGAGGGCAGCCCCTAGAGCTAATGTGCAGCATGCAAGCTCGGGAGGCCGGAGGATAATATTTCCTCTGCCTGTAAAAGGTCTTCCTGGAACTGGGCCTGAAAGATTTCCTAGCAGAGGAAGAGTCGGAGGCGCTAGCGGAGAGCTGCTGAAGGGTGTCATGGTGCTCCAACTGGGCTACCACATCCTGAATCTTATCCCCAAAGAGACTGTCACCAGTGCAAGGGAAGTCAGCTAGCTTTTCCTGCACCTCTGGATGGAGGTCAAAAGCCCCGAGGCAGGCCATTCTACAGGTGCCAATGCCCACAGCGACTACACAGGCCGCAGTTTCAAAGACATCGTAGGTGGACCACACTTCGTGCTTGCCAGCCTCCAAATCTTGCAGGACAATAGCCAAAAGCATCTCCTGCTGCTGCTGGATCTCTATGAGATCCTGGACCCGCTTCCACAGATTCCGGTTGTACTAAGTCATGTACAACTGGTAGGAGGCAATATGGGCAATGAGCATTTCGCCCTCGAAGACTTTGCGGCCCAAGGCATCGAGCTCGCGTCCCGGAGGCGACAAGGCATGGGTATGGCAGCTTATGGCTTTTTTTGTGAACTCCACAACCACTGACTGGTAGGGAAGGTGCCACTTCTCAAAGTCCACGGCTTGCTGCAACAAATAAGTGGCATCCACCTTCCTACTGATGGCGGAGATGGAGATCGGGTGCTCCCACATTCAAAGGAGAAGGTCCTTGAAGATGTCGTGGATGGGAACAGCCACGATATCCTTAGGAGCATCGACAAACTGGAGTACCTCCAACTTCCGTAAGCAGTTGGAAGGGGATAGCCTCAAGCCATGGCCCTGACAAATCCCGCGAATGACAGATCCTCTGGAGGGGACCAACATTATTCCTCAGGTGGGGAAGGCTCGAAGAGGGGGGGTCATCTGCATTTTCGGAGGAAGACACTGTGGAATCGTCCCCCCAGGGATCACAAGGTTCCTCCTTCTTACCAGGGCTAGTGCAGCGTGGCGAGGCCCTGTGGGTAATAACAGCCCTGGGCTCAGATGGCTTTGGAGGCCTTGAGGGCACCGCAGGAGGCCAGAAGGGTTCGGTAAGGGATCAGAGGTCTTGGGAAGTGGCACTGGCCGCGTCTTCCTCCTCTGAGGACATGATGATAGGGATTGCTCCAGAGGGGGACATCGGTGGCCACCAGGGAACCGAAGGTCCTTCAGGCACCAGTTGAGTCGGTAGGGTGCCTAAGAGGATGTCTGGATGCTCAAGCAGAGGTGCTAGGATAGACAGTGGGAGCTCCAGCAGTGGCATGGGAACCGGTGGCATGGGCGGCTCGACACTCTGAAGAGCTCTGAGCACCATGGTCCGCACCCTGAAGTCCAACTCCTCTTGAAAGTCCGGAGAAGCCAGGATTGAAGGAGGGGGGATGAGGCGTCACAGGCTTTTCCTCGGATCTCCGAGGCAGCACGGTGCCCAGCACAGATATCAGGAGGGAACACCTGGGACTCCCGGGGATGTTGGATGGGGCCACCGATGGCCAGGGTCATTTCAATGGTGATTAAGTCGTCACCGGCACTGCACCGGAACCGGAGCAGTGTGCCAACGGCAACTGGTGGCTTGTGGGGATCTCCCATGGTGCTCAGCCCATTCTTTCCCTAGCACAGAGGCAGCAGAGGATCCCAACATCCAGGACACCAGTGATATCATGGAGGATCGGTCACCATCCCTGCGATCCTTCGAAGAGGCAGAGAGGAGTAGCGAGAGGGAGCATATCTAGGGGTTCCCCCTCAACCCCTTGGCATCGATGACTCTGAAGCGAATGTGGATGGAGTGGACTTTGCGGAGCCAAAAGGTTTGTCCATCTTATCCAGGCATGCACGACGCCCTTTGGGGTCATCTGGTCACACAGCCGACACCCACAGATGTTGTTCAAGGCCCCCAGGTAGAGGATACAAACCTCATGTGGATCCATGATGGACATGGTCCGTGGGCACTGGGGGCACAGACAAAAGCCAGATGCCATAAAAACTATCTGATATGCAGTCGATGACCGGTGGTCACAGAGACGCAAGGTTACTGGAATCGACCGCAAAGTGATAAAACAGCAACTGTAACCTACCACGCAGAGGAGGCACTGACCGCGAAGGGGGGCCCGACGATGGAACCAGGAAAGAACACTTAACTTTTATCAAAAAACAAGAAAAGTTGGAGCTCCATGAACCATGAAGCAACTGCACCGCGGAAAAGAAGAGACTGAAGGGGACCTCACGTGGACGCGCGGATAGCAGCAAGCTGGGCATGCTTAGTGTTCTGGTCAAAGCTTCTAGAAACTTTGACAACCATTTTTCATGCTGGGTTCCATCGAATGATGTCACCCACATGTGAAGTCTACCATCCTGCTTGTCCTAGGAGAATCATACCACAGCAACTAATACCTCGAACATCAAAATGTAAACATTTCCTGAAAAACGTCATCCTGACAATTTATAAATCTTAAGGGCTTAATTTTTGTTCATTTGTCAAGTTTTGAAAGTGATTAAAGTGGTTTTAGCAGACCACCACCATAATTCAGAACTCTCACGAGAGCCATTTTAAATTAAAGCATGTCATCTATAACAATATATGAATTAATATTAAGAAAGTTTCAAACATCTTTAGTAGCATAGTGAATGACAGCTGATAAAGGACTGGCTTGCAGAATATCTACAATGAAGATTTGCATTCGCAGTTAATATTCATACTTTGTTTACCATGGAACTAAGACCTGTCTGTTGCTCTTAAGGACCAAAGTTATGTTATCAGTATGCGAAAAAAAATGGCAGGGAAAATACAGTTTAAACACCACACACACATACTTACTCACACATATATACATGTACACATATATATGAGCTGAAATCTGTGGGAAAACAGATGTGGAGGCATTCTTAAAGAAGTTGAAAGCTGCCTTTTTTGCAGAGGCATTTTATGTATTTATTTTTTATGTACTGTTATTGTTGAAAATTTTGTGGATATTTAAATATTTGTAATCTGCCCTGAATACAAGGTAGAAATGGTGGGCTACAAAAAATGTAAAATATATATCCTCATACATATAACTTCTAAAGAGCGGTTTTCAAATATTCTTCCTGGTGCAATTACTGGGCTCACAGTAATTATTACAAAATTCTATTATTCACTTAAGCAAATTTGCTTACCTGTAATTAGGTTTTCTCTGAAGACAGAGAAATCAATCACATTAATGGGCAAGATCATCAATGACAGTCACAGAACACATTTTTAGAATTTTAATAATCCAAAGTTCAAGTGCACATCACAGTTTCTGCTGTCACACAGCATGCCTCAGCCATTTATAAAACTAATAAGTTCTATTACAGCAGGGTAAGGAAGAGGTGGGCGTGACTGATCATTCTAGTCTTTAGAAAATACTTGCTACAGGTAAGGAACTTTGCTTTCTCTGAAGACATGAATCAGCAATCACACTGATGGGGGTGGCATTGACAGGCAGGAAGGGAGAGGTTCTGTCTGCTGCCTCATCTAGCCTTCCCTGTTGCCTGAGCTCAATATTTCAGCCAATGCTGAGGAGACCAATAAGTCCCAGCATCTTAGGCCCAGCTCCCTGTGTCAATACTGGATCTGGCAACTTAAGCTGCCTCCACCTTCAAGAAATTTTACACTAAAGGTCTATTTGGCTCTTGTTTATTGAACGAGGTTTTTTGAGCTAGAGTGGGGTGATGTTGATATTTATTGGATAGACTAGTAAGGATATTTTTAGAACATTTGATTGTACTAACATATTGCAGTTTTAAAATTAATGGTATTTTTAATATATTATATTGATACTGTTAGTCACTTAACAGTATTGTATACTGGAGAAGGAAGTTATAAATGTAAACTGAAATGAAACCCACTGTCCAATTAGTAAGAGTTCTCATTTACACAGCAATCCTAGGTTTGTTGAGGCAAAAGGAAACAAAACAAAAAGCTGGGTGTACTTTACAAGGTCTTTAGTCTATTCCAAATAACAGATGACAGCTATCTTACAATTCAAAGTGTGTATGGCTTGATCTTCCTTGACATGCGACCTTGATCAAAATGTTAGTGGAAACATGTTTTCCAATCAGTGCCATCAATGACATCACTTATTAGTGTGATAGGTGATTCATCATATCTTCAGACAATACATATCACCACACTTTAATAAAAATAAAATTGCTAGTGAAAAGAATTGCTGAAAATACACTTACATAAATGAATAACTTTAACTCACCTAGACAGTAGCTGGGTATAAGCGTAGGTAGCCAAGCAACATTTGAAAATGCTGAAACATGAAGAGAATTAATCCGTGCAAGTTCAGAAACTCCACCAGAAAAGGACAAAGGCCCCACCGGATCAACCCTCCATAGAATCAGCTCACTATACACTGCATTGGGATCCTGGGATGTCTCTGTTGCAGTGACTCTGCTAGGTCGTCTCAAAACAGAGTTCCTAGGAGCTGCCTCATATGTTCCATTTATGCTACCAACATCTGGAGTTCTTAAAGCATTATGGTGTGATGTTGTAAGTAGCAATGGTAGTACTGAATGACAAGCCAGATCATTCAGATGGAAACGATGGCCACAGTATCTCGATTTATGAGATATGTTGAGTACAGTGGAAAAGCCAGATTCCTCCGCAAAACTAACCAACCATTGATTCAAAGACCCATCAGCATGCTTAGAAATCATTAGAACAGTTGGTGTAAATATACTCAGCTTTAAACTGTTGGATGATTTACTATGGCCTGAAGAGATGAGCATTGATGTGGAACGTGCCAGGCTGGGGGGCTTTTGTTTTCCTTGCTGAATAGCCAAATCTACATTTTTGGTGCAGGCATACATCACAACACTTTTACAAAGGGAGTTCGCATCACCAGTGGGAAATGCTACTGGAATTCTGGAGACAAAAGATACCTACATAAAAAATATACATGACAGATTAGCATGACTGAGGCTATTTCACTAGGATACTACAGGTTATATTTGTATCTTACAGTTTAAACAAACAAAAAGAACTAGTACAGTACCTGAACCTGACGAAACATGCCAGGCTGATATTCATCCAGCCAATCCACATGCCATACTAGCAATGAGCCATCCATAGGATGAATACTGAAAAGCATGTCTGCACTTTTATTCCATTCAGCCAGTAAAACTTCAATTTCATGATCAATGATCGTTAAACTTGAACTGGCAACGACTTTTTCACTGTTAAACTCCTTTCCCTCTGAAGCTCCTTTCTGATCACCCCCTCCACTGTCATCAACTTCTGGTAGAAGAAAAATGTATGGAAACATTTAACAGCAACTAGTTTATTCTGAGACTTGTCTATAAGCCAAAACAATATACATTTAACAAATGTTTTTACACACAAAAACTTAAGCAGCAAACCCAGTAAACTCATCTCTTGATCCCAAGTATGGAAGCTTAAAGAAACAAAAGAAACAGTATGTTAAATTCTTATCTGCTTTAGGAGTAGCAGTTATTTTAATTTTTCAAAATCTTCTTTTGACCAAAGAGAAACATTTAAACAAAATATAAACCATCTCAGTTTCCAGCTGCATGAAACAAACCCATAGCACTGCTTAGTGTTGGAAACAGCTAAGAAAAATAGCACTGGTAAAACTGTTTGGGTGCCATAATTGATACAGAAGGTTTGAACACTACTTTGCTTCTCATATCCTGCTACATCTCTTTGATCAATTCAATCTTGTCTGTTTTGTGAAGAGGTTCTCATGCTTCATTTCAAAATGGCATCAATTATATATTATCGATACTTTAATGACACAAAGCACAAACAGCACAGACTTTTTTTTTAAAGAAGGAATTTAAACTCATCCATCTTAGAAGGCTAGAATGGACATCTAACTTTGCTTTCTATGAGCTGACATTTTATCAAATGTAAATACCCTTCAACTTAAAAAAAAACCAAAAAAAAACCAACAAGTCAAATGTAGTGCTCTACAGATAAAAGCAGAAAATCAGATCTTAAAATATCCTGTAAAAACCAGTAGTACTGAAGTGCTGGCATATCAATACATGCACTGGAAGAAAAAGCTGGGGTCTGTCCCTACAGGAAACATTTCAATAAAAAAAAATTGGGAAGGGAGGAAGACACATTGGCATCAGTGGAAGCAGGTTCCCCCCAGGTTACAGTATGATTGGTTAAAAGCAGATTAAGATGGAGTTCAGTGTAAGTGCCAGGGAAAATCATCTTACATGCTCCCTTTGTACATGTGACATGGACTGCTGAACCCTGTCCTAACAAACTCAAAGATAATGGCACATACCTGCCACATACCATGCAGTAAGCTATGCAAACATTTTACAGGACCTCAGTTACCCACATAGCAAAGGGATTCAACATATATAGGAACCTTCATTTTCATTTTTTATTGTTCTTTACTTTTCCAGGAATTTATCAGAGATTATTATGACAAGAACATCAACAGGAGAAAATCAGTTTAAAAAAAAAGGAGAAATAACTACTTACCTGATAATTTCCTTTTCAATAATGAAGATAGGTGGATCCACAACAGTGGGTTATGCACCTCTACCAGCAGATGGAGACAGAGCAAAGTTGACTGCATGGAATATATACCCCTGCACAAATATCAGCCTGCCAATATTCTCTGCAAAAGCCAACTGTGGACAAACTAAACAAATGATTAACAACCACTCCAACACTCAACTAAAAGGAAACCACTGAGCTCAGACAAGGAGTGTAACACTAGTCTAGGGACTAGATTGACATTTACCAGTAATCCCTGGAACACATAGCTGCGCAGTCTGCTTCTTATTTTCTGGTAACAGAGGAATATGAGACTCACCCCACTTATTGGCCATTATTTTTCCAACACACTCCCAAACAAAAGTGATCCTTTAAAGGGCAATTTCGTAAGATTAGACTTCTAATTGCATTGGCTGACCAATTCCTGAGTCATAGCTGATGCCTGGCCACTATTACCGAAGCTGGCTGAAGTGTGGACCAGATTGCAGCCAGCATCTGTGGAAAAGGTGGCCTCCAGTTCCATCACTGCTCTGGAATTCACACCAGATCCATCAACTTCCTGAGAGAAAAGTAAACAAGAGTGAGCTACCAAGGAGCAACAAGAAGCTATCTGCAAATTCAATGCCATTGCTTCAAAGGCCTATTTAATGATGGCCTCAATTCTTCTCTCTTGTGCATCCTTCAGTGCCGCTCCACCTTCTATGGGGATAGTTGTCTGCTTGGTGACAGCATACACTTGCGGAAAGTGCAATTGCTCTCTCGCAGCCGGATCCAGGAAGTACAGCCTTCCCAAGACTCGTCCCCTTTTAAAATTAGCTTCCGGGGTGCCCCATTCAAAATCAATTCTTGAATATCCTCAATAATCTTTATGCAAAGAAATCAAAATGAGATCTTTCTTTAGCTCAGACATGTGATCAGCCCCCCGGTACCCCCAGCATCTTCAATATCTGGGAAATCAGAGCAACATAATTCTATACGGCTCCAGCCCCAGAGGAATTTCCCTATCCTCCAGGGAGTAAGGATAGGCTTCATCATCCGTGCCATCCGGGTCCCTATTGGTGTGATCCGCAGCAGGTCTAGACATACTCGGACGCTTACCCGCAGCACCAGGTATGCGGGAATCTGCAGCCTGTGATACTGATCAGTTGTTTGGTCAGGGCCACTGACTGCACCCCTTGAAAAAATTCCACCCAAGAAAAGGCAGAGGGGTCCATGCCAGAACCAAGGGGCATGTGTCCTGCACCCACTGAATTACCTTCCCCCACTGACAAACCAGTTAGGGGAGTCCCAAATTCAGGCAAAACCTCTGGCAGCTCTTTTTTGCATTCCCGCATCATGCTGGGAAGGACCAGCCTTAGCAAAATCAGACAGACAATTCTCCCTGAGCTTCCAAACAGTGCTGACTTAAGTTAGAGGGGATGTCAAGCTGAGATGCCCGAATATGGCAAGCAGCACAAAGGGAAAGGCGCTTAAGCTTCTTTGCTGTCGGCGCCATCTAGATGTCAGTACGCTCCAACAGGCATCTGAGAACTGTGTCTCCAGCTGTGCTTGCAAACATAGGTGCTCAAAAAAAAAATATGCGGTCAAAAATTAGGCGCCCAATACGCTATTCAAGTAGATGCACAATGGAGCACCCACCTGAGCGTTCACCATCCGCATGCAAACTTGAACACCTGCCTAGGCACCCTTAAGCGTACCACTATGCGTCCACCTAGGCGCCCCTATGCACACAACTGAGTGCCCAGCTAGGCGCACAACTAGACGGACAGCTGGGCGCGTAAGCACGAATTGACGAACCTGAAGAGGGCAGCCTTCTGTGTAGAGAAAAAGTGAGCTAACCCTGCCTCAGCCTACCACATGGTGAACAATCCAAGCCTGAGAGCGTGGCCTAGTCCAGAAAGCTGCTCCACCTGCCAAACTGCCTGAGTCCCCAAGCTCCCCAGGAGCAAGAACAGACATAGGATTGGTGCGTTGAGCACAGAGAGGAAAGGAATCCCTACAATGAACTCCCCCTTCTCTCTTTTTTTTTTTTTTAAAGTTACTCTTTACCTGCGCTCAGCCCATCTCGGCCAAGTACAGAGTCAGTCTCCAGCTGCAGGGGGAGAGGGCATAAACCTTCACCTGCTTGCCTTTCAGCTGTTTTTTTTATTTTTTTTTTGCTTTGTTTGTTTTTTTTAATAGCTGTCCATGCCAGCAGAAACCAGCTATTGGACCAAGGCACTCAGAGGGAGGGAGCCAAAGAAATCACCTCAGGAAACTCGACTGAGGGAAGGACCAAAAGGCATCACAGGAGAGCGGGGCAATAAACTTTTCTCCTTCTACAAAACTCGTTTAATGCAATATGCACCGTTTACTGGCGAGCTGATGTCAGCTTTGCTCATTCATAACAAATAGATTATACGTCAGTTTCTCTTGAAATTACTTCTAATAGTAAGATAGTCGGTACCGAATTCAAACTATACAATATTCATACAAGTGATTTATTGACCCTCATAACATCCCGCGGTCTCTTTGGGCATCTCTGCTCTTTGTCAAGCCGCAATTGGGATCATCTTTAATCATAGGTCATAGATTCACTTCTGTGTAAAACACTTTTTGTTCAGCCGATTTTTCTTAGTTTTCATTTAAATAAAATATTCCTTGAATGAATTAGCTCAAGAATACTTCCCTTTCGGGGATGAACGGAGCAGTCCATGGAGGGTGCTACCCTTCCAACAAGATCAGAGTGCAGTTCGACGTGCACGTTTCGCGTCCAATGCTGCTTCAGGAACTCCTCTGACTGCGTATTATTTCCGCATTTGCAAGCCAAAGTATCTTCGGTTACGCATTAATTTAACATCGCGAACGTATACACTGCATCGTCGCAATACTGGAGGTATCTCCTACTCCTACTTAAATTAAAGCGTAACAGAAGATACTTTGACTTGCAAATGCGGAAATAATACACAGAGGAGTTCCTGAAGCAGCATTGGACGCGAAACGTGCACGTCGAACTGCACTCTGATCTTGTTGGAAGGGTAGCGCCCTCCATGGACTGTGCTCCGTTCATCCCCGAAAGGGAAGTATTCTTGAGCTAATTCATTCAAGGAATATTTTATTTAAATGAAAACTAAGAAAAACTGGCAAAACAAAAAAACAAAAAGTGTTTTACACACAAGTGAATCTATGACCTATGATTAAAGATGATCCCAACTGTGGCTTGACAAAGAGCAGAGATACCCAAAGAGATCGCGGGATGTTATGAGGGTCAATAAATCACTTGTATGAATATTGTATAGTTTGAATTCGGTACCAACTATCTTACTATTAGAAGTAATTTCAAGAGAAACTGACGTATAATCTATTATTTGTTGTGATCTTCGTTGGTTCAGAAATAAGTTTGGAGTCTTTCTTATAATAGCTTTGCTCATTCTCCATCTGCTGGTAGACGTGCATAGTCCAGTGGTGCGGATCCACCTATCTGAATGCTAAGAAACCTCATTTTTCTTGGTAAATAGAGTTTATTTTGGTGGACAGAAGCTAAGAATTAAACATTAAGCAAATTATCCCACCTACCCATTCAGCAGCATCCCCAGTTTCTGCATAGCATGTCCCTCTCTCCCCGCCACCACCTGCTGATAATCTTCTCCCCCCCCCCCCCCCCATTGCAACAACATTTATTCTTAATGGTGGTGGCTCCAGGCTTCTCTTCCCCTCGGTAGCATGCTTATCGATGCTCCTATGGCTCTGCAGTACTGCACTTCTGCTTTTGTACAGGGGCAGGGAGCCTGCCAGAAAGTGCTTCTGTTGGACAGGACCTGCTTCAAATGCAGTCACAGCATCAAACTGGGGGCACTTTGGCTGTTTAGGAGATGAAGGGGTGGGACTTTAAGCATAGCATGAGCGGCACTGGAGGGTTATCACATTCATTGATGGGGGTTGGGATTTGAAACAGCATGTGCTTTGGCCCAAACTGGTTACTACCAATGGCTGGAGTCCTTGAGAAGCTGCATCTGCAGCTAAGAATCAACTTTTAAATCAGCCTAAACATTTTTTTAATTCAACAAGTATAGTGTCATCTTATTCTGCAAACACATCAGTACTGCTCTTCATATCAACATTATAATATAATCTATGATTTATTCCAATGACAAGCAACAGATTTTGCTCTGATTTTCTTAATTTGTTTTAATCTGACAGAGAATGTGAGATCCAAAAAGTTAGTCAAGGAATGTTCTCTTAATCCAATAAAGTTTTACTTTCTAAAACTTTTTGCATTTACATGTATGAATGCTTTGTGTAAAAACCATCCAAGAGAAAGCAAGTTTGCTTACTGTGTTTTGTGTAAATAGCAGGGTGAATTAGCTATTACATGTGGGTGAGGTCATCCATTGGCACCAAACTAACAACTCTCCATAACAGTACAGCTTTGAGCTCTAAGAGCATGTGGGAATTCCAGCATGGGCGTTGCCTCGTGGACCTCCTCAGTCTATACCAGAGCCAAGTCTAGCTATGTAGTGGGCATTCCATGGCTAATTCATCCTATCTCCAGAAAACACAGTTTATGGTGAACAAACTTGCTTTTTGGGTTGATAAGCTGGGCTGAATTAGCCATTACATGTGAGGAGTCCCAAGCTCAAAGGTGTAACGGAGCATTAACTTACTAAACAGCCTGGGCCTCACCTTGGAGAATGGACTACAGGGAGAAAGCTTACACAAAACTGCTTGTCCAAATCTACTGTCAGTCTCTGAGATAATGTACAACAGCAATGGGACATGAATGTATGAACAGAAGACCAAGGTGCAACTTTGCAGATATCCTTAATGGGCATTTCACAATGATGAGCGACAGAAGAGGCCATGGCTCTCACTTGAGCTTTAACTAAGTCTGCAAACTGTAATTCTGCTAAGGTGTAGAGTGATGAATGAACTCTAATTAGAAAAAGTACACTTGGCGACTGCTACTCCCAGGCGGTTAGGGCTGAAGGAACAAAAAAGCAGATTGGTTTGATGATGTGACAGTTTGTCTCTTGTAATTTGCCAAGATCTATTTGCAGTACAAGGTATGGAGGGCTCTCATACCTTCCTGAGCATTTGGCCTTGTAAAGAATGTAGGCAGTAAGATGGATTAACTGATATGGAAAGCTGAGACTACATTTGGTAGAAACTTTGAATGCTCTCCAAGAACTATTCTGTTTTAAGGAACTGCAGATATGGAGGATAGCAGATGACAACCAGGAGTTCACCAACTCTTCCAGCAAAGATAACAGTCATCAGGAAAATCAACTTCCAAATCAAAAACTTTAGAGAATCTGATTCCAAAAGCTCAAAGAGAGGTTTCATCAGCTGAGAGATAGCTACATTGAAGTTCAACAGCACTGGAAGCTTTAGAATGGGGGGTTTTACTTGCCATAGGCTTTTCATAAAACAAGAGATGAAGGGATGAGCTGAGATCAGTTTGCTGTCCAATTAAGTATGGTAGGCAGCTCTGGCACTGAATTGTACTCGTACAGAAGCAGCAGCAAAACCTGAGTTTAATAGGTGGAGCAGATACTACAATACATACCAAGGCTCACAGGAAAAGGAATCAAAACCATTCTGCTAGCACCATCCAGAATATCTATTCCATTTGAAGTCATATTTCCTTTGAGTCAATGGCTTTCTGGACAAGACTAATGTATCTACAATTTATGTAGATATGGAGATCTGCCATATTGAGGGTTTAACATCCAGGCTGCTAGGTTGAGGGCCAAGAGATTGGGATGATAAAGTGTCATGTTCCTGAATTAACAGAGCAGGATCTTCTCCCAGATATATGGGAGGATTACCGGTAAGTTGCACAAGACATGCATACCATGCTTGTCTGGGCCATGCTGGAGCAATAAGGATCAGCAGAACTTGATCTTGAAGAACTTTCTTGACCATTTTGGCGATGAGTGGTATTGGTGGAAAAGAATGCATGAGGTCTGTCCCCAAACGAGGAGCAAAGTATCCTGAGTTAGTCAGATTGCTTGGAAGAACTGAACATAATTGATTTAGTTTGCTGTTTTCCTATGAAACAAACAGGTCCACAAATGGCTGACCCCAAAATCTGAATATTTTGTCTGCTACAGATTGTTGTAGAGACCATTTGTGGGGAAAAAATATTACGCTGAGCTGATCTGCCAGTGTGTTGGAGGTTCCTGAGAGATAGGCAGCTTGTAAGATGACCTGTTTTCTCTGTCCAATTCTAGATCTTGGCACAGGGGCCCATGATCCTGTTCCTTCTTGCCTGTTGACATATAACATGGCCACTTGGTTGTCAGTCTGAATCATGATCCTCTTGCCCCAAAGAAGGTTCGTGAACACAAGGAGCACATTTCTCATCACTGTTAGTTCCAGCAGGTTGATTTGATATTGACTTTCCTCGGGAGACCAAGTGTCCTAGGTCAGAAAGGATCCATTATCAGCATTGTTTGTCAGAAGGTGAAGTAGTTGTAGCCACCTCAACTCTTGAGCCATTTCTCAGGAAATCTGGACTACACTGGAAAGCAACTGGGTTAGTTAAATCCATTGAGAATCTAGACGTCACTAAAGCATTCTAATATGTAGGCAGGGGGTACTACATTACAGGGAACATAGGAACATAAGTCTTGTTGGGGGGGGGGGGGGGAATTGAGCTGTAAAGAACAAAGAAAATAGGACAGTGCATGTACAATCCAGATCTGTTTTAGGGAGTATAAAAGAAAAGTGAGTGCAACATACAAGGGAACAGATGAACGAGACCCTAAACCTATCTGAACCACAAGGCTGTGTCCTCAGGAGAGAGAGAGAGAGAGAGAGAGAGAGAGAGAGATATTTTGAGTTTGTGTCTTACCCTCATCAGGAATCACCAGAGCTGCCATATAGGAACAAAATGGGTCTGGATAGGAGACTGGAGCTTACCTGATCGCTTGCAGAGCAATCACCGAAGACAACCCTGTAAATACCCTCTGCCCTGTTTCTCTCTCTCTCTTTTGGGCCATTTCGCTTCTCAAAATATTACCTTTGCATATATTGCATTTATTATAACCATTGCTTTTACCAGAATACTTATGTATTCTTCATATATTCAGTACTCTGTGTGTAAATTAGTAAAATTAAAGTCCAGCATATATATTTCCTTTCTTTTGGGCCTAATTTTTATATACGATATTTTTCGCTCCATAAGACACCTAGGATTCAGAGCTTTCAACTGGTTTAAGTCCTTCCTAGAGAACAGAACATACAAAGTTAAGATAAACAACAAGGAATCTCACCCCATCCAAGCCAAGATGGGGGTACCACAAGGATCATCACTCTCCCCCACCCTCTTCAACATTTACCTTCTCCCACTCTGTCATCTACTTACTAACCTCAAGCTCACCCATTTCTTATACGCGGATGACATACAAATTCTCATCCCTATCACGGAGACCATACACAAAACCATGGACTACTGGAAAAAATGCCTCTCATCCATCAACGATCTTCTAACCAGCCTCAACCTGGTTCTAAACACCAACAAAACGGAAATACTCATAATAGCACCGGATCAATCTGCCCCGCCAACATCCAGCAACTCTCCAGACACCTCAGGATATGCCACCGCACCTCAAGTCAGAGATCTGGGAGTACTACTAGACAACAGACTCAGCCTCAATAAATTCATAAATAACACTACAAAAGAATGCTTCTTTAAATTACAAGTGCTAAAGAAACTAAAGCCCCTTCTACTCTATAGGGATTTCCGCACAGTACTCCAAGCCATCATTCTCCCTAAACTAGATTACTGCAATTCACTTCTGCAGGGCCTTCCTGCATACACCACCAAACCACTCCAGATGGTACTGAATGCCACTGCAAGGATACTTACAAACGCCAAAAAAAGGGACCATATCACCCCGATCCTCCAGCATCTCCATTGGCTGCCCATCAAATACAGGATTCAGTTCAAAACCTGCATGATGATTCATAAGGCCCTACATAACATCTCTCCACTCAACTTAACCTTCCAGCTTCAACTACACTCCTCTAAAAAACCAACCAGAAGGGCATACCAGAACAGAATGATCACCCAACCTGCAAAATCTACCCTGAGGAAACGTGCTCTATCTACAGCGGGCCCGTCTCTCTGGAACTCCCTACCACCGGACCTCCGCCTTGAGCCGTGCCATACTACTTTTAAAGTGAAACTCAAGACTTGGCTCTTCCGTCAAGCTTTCCCAGAGAGCTAAAAGCAAGAAGAACAACAACAACCATCCTTGCCTTACAGCAATAATCTAATGTTTATATTACTGCAGTTATATGTTTCCAAGTTGTGTTCTAAGTTGATCTTAGTTGTTCTAAATTGATCTTAGTTGTTTTTCCCAATAGATTGTACTTTATTATATATTATCCGTTCATTATTTCGATATGTTCCATGTAAACCGCCTCCCCGGCGATAGTTATCTCTGTTAAATGTGAACCGGAGTGATATGTATTGTATACAGGAACTTCCGGTATATAAAAACCAAAATAAAAAAATAAATTAAAAAAAAAAAAAAAAAGAAAGTGTGCTCTGTTCCCGGGCATCTGTGAGACTTATGGAGCAAATTAGTGTAGGGCATAAAATGGTTTTTTTTGTCCCCAATCCCCATTCCAACCATTTAAATTTAATTAACTACAACCCCCTCCTGCCCCCCCCCCCCCCCCCAGGACTTGCCAAAAGTCCCTGGTGGTCCAGCGGGGCTCCGGAGCCATCTCCTGCACTTGGGCCGTCAGCTGCCATTATTCAAAATGGCACAGATAGCCTTTGCCCCTACTATATCACAGGGGCTACCGGTGCCATTGGTCGACCCCTGTCACATGGTAGGAGCACAAGATGGCGTCGGCCGTCCATTGCTCCTACCATGTGACAGTATTGGGGAGAAGTAAACTATTGGGGTATATTATTTAGTGTTTGTGTTTTTAATCGTCAGTAAGGCAGCTAATAAGCAGAAGTTAGTTTGAGAAGCGAAGAAGTTGCACCAAGAGCCAAAGTTTCTTGGCATAAAGCCAAGAAACCCTTCCTTCTCATCTCGGTAGCTTTAGTCAAATCAGGAAAATCCTAATTTTTTGACCCATAGAGCACGTTAGACTATTTAAAGTAACTTTTCATAACATCGCTCAAACCTTTTTCAGTAAAAAGGTTTGAGCGATTAGATGACTCTAAGAAAGCAGATAAATTCTCTAAATCAAGAGGGATGGCTTGAGATTACATATTAGAGCAAGCAGGCAAAAAGTACACTTTGTCCGGAGGGGGGGGGAGCAGATTCTGTTGTATACTCCAAGACTTCAAGGAAATATCTGAGGGTAATCAGAGGCATTTCTCCCACTACCATGGGAAAGTTCAAGACTCGCATATTCAAGTGTCTCAGAACATTCTCTATAAGTTCCACCTATTTATAGCTCCACAGTCTTGAATAATAGAAGACTTAACTCCTCCACATTTTTAAACTTTTCCAAAGTTTCTTGCCGATATAAACCACTGTTCTTACAGATGGTATCCACTTGTTGAGATAAGTTGATTTTCAACGAACATTCAGAAAATGCTTTATCCACTGATAATGTTAGATCCCATAAAGACTCTAGGGTAACCACCATTGGTTTCTGTATAACATCAATCATGCCAGTAAAAGGAAGGGGGATCAATTACAGGCCTCACCTCCATTTATCGCCTGGCCTGTCTCCCCGACCAGCTCTAAATCTGCGGGATCGTTACCATTAGTTCTAAAGGAACTAAGCACAGGAAAATCTAGTGATGCAGTTCCCTCTTCCTTCTGTATTATGGATTCCCACCTCTGGGCTCCAAACAGAGCACGGCAGTGTAGCAACCTGTGCTACCAGCGATGGAC
Source organism: Rhinatrema bivittatum (assembly GCF_901001135.1). NCBI lineage: Eukaryota > Metazoa > Chordata > Amphibia > Gymnophiona > Rhinatrematidae > Rhinatrema > Rhinatrema bivittatum. The sequence goes on from NC_042615.1 coordinate 609,930,384, forward strand.
ACACATCAACGGGACTACGCGAAACTTCCTCTGAGCCCAGAAAGGTTCTCCTCTACCCATCTTGGCAGCCGGAGCACTCGCCCCAATTTGTAAAGTCATATCGGTGCACTGCAGTATAGTTTTCTGCCTGGGTAGAGCCGTAGAATACAAGGGGTACATTCTCACTCTTCCTTTTCTTTGGTGGCATTTTAGGAAGACATATTCAGGAAACTTCACAGGAATACCAGAGAGCATGCAGAGCAGAGCTACCAGTCAAACCGCCATCTTAGCTCCTCCCCCCTTGGCACTACCTTTAAAAAGGAGATAGAGCAGATTTTAAACTAGAACAAAGGGGAAAGCAGACACTCACTCAGCAGCATATGGTTCTGAGGGAGGTATCTTCAAAGGCTACTAATGACACATTAGAATTAGGGCATCCCAACAGTGAGGTTCCAATAATAAGAAAGTTGCCTGTAATTAAAAACTCACCTGAGCTAAAAATTCCAATTTATCCCTATCAATTAAAAAGCAGAATGAAAATACAAACAAAAAAAACACAATTTGAAATGTTTGTATGCTAATGCAAGAAGTCTAAGAAGAAAGATGGGAGAATTAGAATGTATGAATGATGACAGACATAATAGGCATCTCAGAGACACAGTGGAAGGAGGATAACCAATAGGACAGTGCTATACCGGGGTACAAATTATATCGCAATGACAGAGGAGCATCTGAGAGGCAGGATGGCGATTTATGTCCAGGACGGCATAGAGTCCAACAGGATTAAAGATCCTGTATGATACTAAATGCACAATCGAATCTTTGTGATTAGAAATCCATTGTGTGTTGGGGAAGAGTATAGTGTTAGGAGTATACTACCATCCACCTGGCCAAGACGGTGAGATGGACAGTGAAATGCTAAGAGAAATTACGTAAGCTAACCAAATTGGTAGTGCAGTAATGGGAAATTTCAATTACCCCAACGTTGACTGGGTAAATTTAACATTGGGACATGCTAGAGAGATAAAGTTTGTGGATGGAATAAATGACAGTTTTATGGAGCAATTGGTTCAGGAGAGAGGGAGCAATTTTAGATCTAATTCTCAGTGGAGCACAAGATTTGGTGAGAGAGGTAATGGTGTTAGGGACACTTGGCAATAGTGATCATAATATAATTAAATCTAAAATAATGACTGGAAAGCAGACAGTAAACAAATCCACGGCTCTAGTGCTAAACTTTCAAAAGGAAAACTTTGAAAAAATGAGAATACAAAAAAAAAACCCAAAACTGAAAGGAGCAGCTACAAAGGTAAAACGTGTGCAAGAGGCAAGGACATTGTTAAAAAAAAATACCATCCTAGAAGCACAGTCTAGATGTAATCCACACACTAAGAAAGGTGGAAGGAAGGCAAAACAATTACTGGAATGGTTAAAAGGTGAAGTGAAAAAGACTATTTTAGCCAAAAGATCTTCATTCAAAAATTGGAAAAAGTATCCAACAGAAGAAAATAGGATAAAGCATATGCGTTGGCAAGTTAAATGAAAGACACATATGACAGGCTAAGAGAATTTGAAAGGAAGTTGGGTGTAGAAGCAAAAACTCACAGTAAAAACTTAAAAATATATCCGAAGCAGAAAGCCTGTGAGGGAGTCAATTGGACTGTTAGATGATCGAGGAGTTAAAGGGGCACTTAGAGAAGATAAGGTCATCGCGGCAAGATTAAACTATTTCTTTGCTTTGGTGTTTACTGAAGAGGATATTGGGGAAGATACCCGTTCTGGAGAAGGTTTTCAAGGGTAATGATTCAGATGGACTGAACCAAATCACGGTGAACCTAGAAGATGTGGTAGATCTGACTGACAAACTGAAGAGTAGTAAATCACCTGGACCGGATAGTATACACCCCAGGGTTCTGAAGGAACTCAAAAATGAAATTTCAGATCTCTTAGTAAAAATTTGTAATCTATCATTAAAATCATCCATTGTACCTGAAGACTGGAGGGTGGTTAATGTAATCCCAATACTTAAAAAGGGCTCCAGGGGCAATCTGGGAAACTACAGACCAGTTAGCCTGACTTCACTGCCAGGAAAACCAGTGAAAAAAGTGTTCTAAATATCAAAATCACAGAACATATAGAAAGGCATGGTTTAATGGAACAAAATCAGCATCGCTTTACCCAAGGCAAATTTTGCCTCATAAATCTGCTTCACTTTTTTTATAATTCTTTATTTATACATTTTGCAAATTAATACAAACAAAATCTCTTTTCTTTCCTGCTAGTAAGTCATAAATAAAACAAAAGGATCTCTGGACAAACTGGAACATAATCATAAACAAAGAAAAACCAATGTTATAATAAGCAAGGGAGATCACATCAGCCTTATTTCTCTAAATACACCTGGACTGGTTAAGGTGGTGCTTGTTTCATCTTTGCATTTATCCAAAAAACTTCTAAGTTGTTTAGGTTCATAGGAAATATAGCTTTTCCCTTTATAATGCAGTAAACATTTACATGGGTATCTTACATTTCTGAGCACCTAGGGCTCTTGCTTCATGACACATTACGACAAAAGATTTTCTACGTAGTTGCGTATCTCTCATAATATCAGGATATATCCAAACTTTTTTGCCGTAAAACTTATTACGATTTTTAAGGAACAACCTTAATACTAAATCCCTATCAGAAGATATTTCTTGAATTGTTCTTTGGGAGATTAATTTAATATAAGGAAAATTCAAAATCCTTAAATTTTGATAGTGCATTTTATTCTCAATATTTTCTAACCTCCTTCTCACCATGTTATCTGATTGGATCAAATTAGTTTGAACTTCCTGCACTCGTGTTATTTTTTCAGATATATCCTTAATGCTGCTATCATGATTATTGATCTTGATTTCCATGTGTTGAATAGTATTCTGGGACATATTTATCAAACCAGCTAGTGATGAAATAGTATTTTCTAATTTTATTATCGCATTCCATATGGAATCTAGCGTTACTACTTTCGGTTTCTGTAATTTATGCAAAGTGAAACTAACCCTTCCCACCTTCATGGGAGATCTCAGAAATCTTATGGATTTCTTCTTCTGAGTCCCCACCCACTCCTTTATTATTAATAGATGTTCCCTCGATTACATTTTCGGTTAAGTTCTTATTCTCATTCACATTTTTATCAATCATTCCATGACTAATCAAATGTAAATTGTTCGTTGTGTTCCCTTCAGTTTCCCCCTCTGGGACTGAGTTACCACCGGTTGATAACCGGGAATCTCGGTCAGGTCCCTGTTGGTTGCAACGGCTTGGAGGAGAGGGGGTTGCAGGCGCTCCTGGGCTTAGAGATGTATGAATGTCTATGAGGGACAGGTTATGTTCCTCCCCTGAACCCTCTGCAGACTTTACTCCAGGAGTCGAGGCTGCGGCCGGGGCAAAAAAACCCTCAATTCGTGGCTGCGTGGGAGCGATTGCTGCTGGGGCGGAGGACTCAGATCGCAGTCGTCCCTTGCGCTTCGTATGAGGCATAATACTTAATTATTAATTAATATTGAGGGCTTCTCCTATTTCTGGTCCTTTGATCCTTTAATGGAGGCTCGAGGAGGATTTAGACTTTTAAACAAAGAAGAAAATATTCAAGAAGCCAAGTCAGCAACAAAGTCAGTAGCAAAGTCGGAGCTAAGTCGCGCGCGCAGGCTTTGGCGACGCGCCGGCGGTTGCAACGCGGCGTAGAAGGGCTGGCTTTAAGGACCCCACCAGTCCCGCAGAAATGACATCAGACGGGAGGGCAGTAGCTACTCTGTAGGGGCCCGGAACAGCAAGGCTCTCACCCCCGGTAAGCTCTGCAGCTAGTAAAACACTCCTCTTCCTCTCCTCCCTGCTTCACTTTTTTGAAGTGGTTAATAACCAGGTAGATAAAGGTGAACCGGTAGATGTAGTGTATATGGATTTTCAAAAGGTATTTGACAAAGTTCCTAATGAGAAACTTCTAGGAAAAGTAAAAAGTCATGGGATAGGTGGCGATGTCCTTTCATGGATTACAAACTGGTTAAGAGACAGGAAACAGAGAGTAGGATTAAATGGACAATTTTCTCAGTGGAGGGGGTAGGCATTGGAGTGCCTCAGGGATCTGTATTGGGACCAGTGCTTTTTAAATGATCTGGAAAGGAATATGACGAGTGAGGTAATCAAATCTGCAGATAATACAGAATTATGCAGGACCACCTTGAGAGACTGGAACATTGGGTATCCAAATAGCAGATGAAATGTAATGTGGATAAATGCAAGGTGATACACAGAGGGAAAAATAACCTATGCTAAAGTTACACAATGTTAGGCTCCATATTAGGAACTACCAACCAGGTAAGAGATCTAGGTGTCATAGTGGATAATACATTGAAATAGTCGGCTCTGTGTGCTGCAACAGTCAAAAAAGCAAACAATGTTAGGAATTATTAGGAACGGAATGGTGAATAAAACAAAATGTCATAATGCCTCTGTATCGCTCCATAGTGAGACCGCATCTTGAATACTGTGTACAATTCTGGTTGCCGCATCTCAAAAAAGATATAGTTGCAATGGAGAAGGTACAGAGAAGGGTGACCAAAATGATAAGAGGGATGAAAACAGCTCTCCTATGAGGAAAGACTAAAGAGGTTGGGACTGTTCAGCTTGGAGAAGACACAGCTAAGGGGGGATATGATAGAGGTGTTTAAAATCAAAAGAAGTCTAGAACGGGTAAATGTGAATCATTTACTTACTCTTTTGGACAATAGAAGGACTAGGGGGCATTCCATGAAATTAGCAGGTGGCACATTTAAAACTAATCGGAGAAAGCTCTTTTTCACTTAACGCACAATTAAACTCTGGAATTTGTTGCCAGGGAATGTGGTTAGTGCAGTTAGTGTAGCTAGGTTTAAGAATGGTTTGGATAAGTTCTTGGAGGAGAGGTCCATTACCTACTATTAATCAAGTTGACTTAGAAAATTGCCACTGCTATTATTAGCATCAGTAGCATGGGATAGACAGTTTTTGGGTACTTGCCAGGTACTTATAGCCTGGATTGGCCACTGTTGGAAATAGGATGCTGGGCTTGATGGACCCTTGGTCTGACCCAGTATGGCATGTTCTTATGTTCTTAGAAAGCAATCACAAGCTGAACTGTTAATAAGCCAAAGGCCTTGTAAATGTCAAACGTATACATCAGTGGTCATCAACTCATCAAAATGTACATTTGAAACTGCAAAGACTACAAAAACAAAAAACAAACCTCTTGGGTTACAAAGTGCTGAATGTGTGACTTTAGTAAGTTAATTATGTCAAATTCCAGAGAGTGGAAGCACCAGCTATCACATGACAAGCAAATTCTGCTGAACTGGAAAAATGTCAGTATTTTGCATGAACAGTGATAGTATGATGTCACAGCAAGATTTCCACTGATTAATGTGGAAAGGTATAAGCAACTAGGAGACAGTTGCTGGGAGAACTTACTTGGCAGAACTTCTTACTTACTAACCAATTCACTTACACAGCCAGCTAGGCATAACTGCAGTAACAAGTTACTATAATACAAGTGCAATACATCTAGCTGTAAGAGAGAGTCACAGCACTAGTGACAAGACTAACAACGTACACACAAACTGCTGCAGTAATCATAGCAGTCTCATCATCAATGAAAGCAAAGAGACCCATATGAAAGGGTGACAGCGAACGATCCAGGCTTTGAACTCCACAGCCCCAGCTTCCAGGGGCCCCACACTCCTTGCATCAAAAGAGGAATGGAAGTGTTCACCACACCTCAAACTTCCTTACTATACTCTAACCATTTACCTTGCTATACCTTATCTATTTACTAGACCAAGGGTCCCCAACCACCGGTCCGCGGACCAGGACTGGGCCGTTGGGGGTTTCCTTGCCGGTCCGTGGCGCCGCTCTCCCAGACTGCCGTTAATTGGCTGCCGCTGCTGCGGGGAGGCAGGGCAAGGCTGGAGACACACCTCCTCCAACCCCAAAAGGGAGGAGGCACGACCCAAAAAGCCGTGCTGTGGGCCGGATACACACAGCAAGATGATCAGCAGGGCCGTGGTGGCGCTCACGTCACCACGGCCTGAAGAAAACAGTCGCGTCTAAACATGCAGGTGCTCCTCCTCCTTTCTGCCCGCGCGGCCCCGGAAGAAAATGTTGCCGGAGCCGCATGGGCAGGAAGGAGGAGGAGCATCAGCAAGTGCAGAAGAGGAGCAGCGCTTACGGGCCACCGCGAATCTCAATTCGCAGCGGCCCGAGAAGAGGAAGAGAACCGGTAGCAGGGCCGCCGCGGATCCTGCATTGCGGAGGGCAGCCCGAGAAGATCAGGGCCGCTGCAGAGCTCATCCTGCAGCAGCCCGTGAAGAGGAGGCCCAGAGGTGAGAGAGGGGCTGAGGGTTTGTAGGGTGTGTGTGTGTGCGTGTATGAGATGAGACACTGTGTGTGGGAGTGAAGTCCTGAATGTTTGCAGAGACAAGATCAGACAGCAGATGTAAAAAAAAAAAAAATTTACTTTTTACTGATTGGCACATATAATCTTTGGGAATGTGCAAGAGTAGCACTTTCTCTATGCGGATCTCACAATGTACGAAATCAGCATGGAGGAACTGGAAGCCCACGGGGCCTGTACAGAGGAGGCAGAATGGGCTTCAGTGCCAGTAGCAGCAATCAGCACCTCCCCAATAGCCCCACGGCAGCAGTGACAGTGGCAGCAGAGGAATGAGAGAGGCTCTGAGGTTGTGAGGGAGCCAGTGAGAGAGCATGAGTGTGTATGGGAAAATCCCGGGGAGTAAGCGTGTATGTGTGTGGTGGGGGGGGGGGGGGGGGTTGAGGGGGAGAGAGTATCTTGCAGCCTGAGAGTGTGTCAGTGTCTGTGAGAGCGAGAGGTTATGGTGGGTATAAGAGCATGAATGTGTATGTATGTGACAGTATGTGTGAGAGAGAATGGACATGTGAGTATGTGTGAGAGAGGATAACCTCCTAGTCCTCAACAATATCAGGGTGACTGGAATCAAGAGCTCCCATGTATGGACAGCAGGGGCTTTTTAAAATCCTTATTAGTTTTAATTATTGTGTGTTATTTGATATATGTGCTGTTTTGAAATATTTTATTGGTGTTTGGGAAATTGTAAAAAATGTATATGATTTTAATTAATAGAAATGTAGAGATTACTTACCTGATAATCTTGTTTTCCTTAGTGTATGCAGATGGACTCAAAACAAGTGGGTATAGTGTGCTCGTGCTAGCAGTTGGAGACGGATCTGACGTCAGCACGGGTACATATAACCCTCACAGGAAGTGCCGCAAATCAGTAATCTTCCTTCCAAAAGATGTTATGTGTGACTGACCGATCGATTAATCAACAGGATTACCCTGACCAATTGACGGTAGCTGGAGACCGCCAGTGTGCTCAGCCGGAAGGCGTCGACACCCGGCAGGGTGGATGCCCTACATAAGAAAACACGGCTTACCGTGAGTCGGTGAATCCCCACGTACGCTGGCAGCCAGGCGGGATGCTGAGTCCATCTGCATACACTAAGGAAAACGAGATTATCAGGTAAGTAATCTCTACATTTCCTAGCGTGTAGCAGATGGACTCAAAACAAGTGGGATGTACAAAAGCTACTCCCAGACTGGGCGGGAGGCTGCCCGAGGACAGTTTAGGATTGCCCTCGCAAATGCTGTGTCCTCCCTGGCCTGGACGTCCAGACGGTAGAATCTGGAGAAGGTATGGAGGGAGGACCACGTCGCCACTTTACATATCTCTGCAGGCGACAGCAGCTTAGCTTCTGCCCAAGAGGCCGATTGTGCTCTGGTAGAATGAGCCTTGACCTGTAGAGGCTGTGGTTTTCCCGCCTCTATGTAGGCTGCCTTGATAACTTCTTTAATCCAGTGGGCGATGGTTGGCCGTGAGGCCGCTTCCCCCTGCTTCTTCCCGCTGTGCAGGACGAACAGGTGGTCCGTCTCTCGTACTGCTTCTGACACTTCCAGGTATATGGATAGCAGCCTGCCGATGTCGAGATGGCATAGCATTCGACCTTCCTCCAACTTCTTCAAACCTTCCGTGGTAGGCAAGGATATGGTTTGGTTGAGGTGAAAGCGTGAGACCACTTTGGGTAAAAAGGAGGGAACTGTGCGAAGATGGATAGACTCTGGAGTGATTCTGAGAAATGGATCACGACAGGATAGTGCTTGGAGCTCTGAGATGCGGCGTGCTGAACACACAGCCAGCAAGAACACCATCTTCAAGGTTAACAAACGGAGGGACAGGCCTCGAAAGGGCCTGAAGGCTGATCCCGCCAAAAACTCCAATACTAGGTTGAGATTCCACAAGGGCATTGGCCACTTCAGTGGCGGGCGAATGTGCTTGACTCCTTTCAGGAAACGTGAGACGTCTGGGTGGTTGGCAATGGTGTTGCCGACACTCCTGGGACCGTAGCAAGACAGCGCTGCTACCTGAACCTTGATGGAGCTGAGGGACAGACCCTTCTGAAGTCCATCTTGTAGGAAGTCCAAAATGATAGGAATCTTAGCGGCATGCGGATTGGTGCCATGAGAGTCGCACCAGGCTTCAAAAACTCTCCAGATCCTGATATATGTTAGGGATGTGGAGAACTTGCGTGCTCGGAGGAGTGTATCTATAACAGACTCAGAGTATCCCCCCTTTTCTTCAGTCTAGCCCTCTCAATGGCCAGACCGTAAGAGAGAATTGAGCTGGATCCACGTGGAGGATGGGACCTTGCCGCAGCAGGTCCCTGTAGGGAGGCAGAGGTAGAGGGTTCCCTGCCAGTAGTCTTCTCATGTCTGCGTACCAGGGTCTTCTTGGCCAGTCCGGGGCCACTAGAAGAACTAGGCCTCTGTGTCGCTGAATCCTGTGTACAATGGCGCTCAGCAGGGGCCATAGAGGAAAGGCATATAGCAGGATCCCTTGAGGCCACGGCTGTACCAGGGCATCGATCCCCCGAGCCCGAGGATCCCACCTGCGGCTGAAATATCTGAGAACTTGAGCATTGGACCTGTCCGCTAAAAGGTCCATGGCTGGCGTCCCCCAGCGATCCACAATTATCTGAAAAGCTGTGGGTGACACCTGCCACTCCCCCGGATTTAGGCTTTCTCTGCTGAGGAAGTCTGCTGTCGTATTGTCCTTCCCGGCAATGTGGACGGCGGAGATGTCCTGGAGATTTGCTTCTGCCCAAATCATCAGGGGAGCTATTTCCAGGGACACTTGTTGGCTTCTGGTTCCGCCCTGACGATTGATGTATGCCATGGTGGCGTTGTCCGACATCACTCTGACCGCTCTGTCACGAAGTCTGTGGGCAAATCGCAGGCACGCTAGCCTGACTGCCCGTGCCTCTAGTCGGTTGATGTTCCACCTCGACTCTTCTCTGGTCCACCGCCCTTGGGCGGTGAGTTCCTTGCAGTGCGTTCCCCATCCGTTCAGGCTGGCATCTGTGGTGAGCAGAATCCAGGTTGGGGAGCACATTCTTGACACCCGGCTCATATGGCCGGGCTGCAACCACCATCGTAGCTGATACCGCACTCTGGCCGGTAGAGGTAGGCGTATGGTGTAGTTCTGTGATCGTGGGCTCCATCGAGATAGAAGGGCGCGTTGCAATGGTCTCATATGAGCCCGCGCCCATGGCACCACCTCCAGAGTGGACGCCATGAGGCCGAGGACCTACAGGTAATCCCGAGCTGTGGGCCGGCTGGTGCTCAGCAAGGCCTGTAGATGACTCTGGAGTTTTGATTTTCTCTTGGAGGTCAGACTGACCTTGTCCTCTCGGGTGTCGAATTCGACCCCTAGGTATTCCAGCGACTGGACGGCTGTAGGGAGCTCTTGTGTATGTTGACTACCCATCCGAGGCTTTCCAGAAGAGCTATAACTCTGTTGGTTGCCCGGTGGCTCTCCTCTGGTGATTTTGCCCTGATCAGCCAATCGTCCAGGTAGGAATGGACGAGAATTCCTTCCTTCCTGAGTGCCGCTGCCACTACTACTATTACCTTGGTAAAGATCCGCAGCGCGGTGGCTAACCCGAAGGGTAAAGCTCGGAACTGGAAATGCTGATTCAGGACTTTGAAGCGTAAATAGCGCTGGTGATCCCGATGGATTGGGATATGTAAATAGGCTTCCGACAGATCTAGGGAGGTGAGAAACTCCCCTGGCTGTACTGAATTCTTGACAGACTGTAGAGTTTCCATGCGAAAGCTGGGGACCCGTAGGTGTCGGTTGACTGACTTGAGGTCCAGGACGGGCCTGAAAGTGCCCTCCTTCTTGGGTACTATGAAATAAATGGAATAATGCCCAGAATTTCTCTCTCCTGCAGGTACTGGGATTATGGCTTTTAGTGCCAGGAGCCTCTGTAAGGTCACTTCTAGTGCCGCTGCCTTGAACGGTGAACAAGGAGATTCCACGAACTTGTTCGGTGGAAGCCGAAAGAAATCCAGGTAATATCCTTCTCGGATGATGGCGAGGACCCACTGGTCCGAAGTAATCTCGAACCACCTGTGGTAGAAGAGGGTTAGCCTACCCCCTATGGCCGCTACCCCCGGATGGGTCGGCTGATTGTCATTGTGGAGTGCGGCCGGGGCCAGAACCCGAGCCGGTTCTCTTCTTGTTGTGCTTAGTCCAAAAGGACTGGTTCCTGGCCTGTGAACGAGGTACTCGATAGCGAGTCCTGTAAGGGTGGAAGCGCTGCGAATTTCTACCTCTAGATGATCTAGGAAAAGAACGCTGGCTCCTCCTCGCCCTGTCTTCTGGTAGACTGGGTAATGGAGAGGCACCCCATTTAGTAGCCCAGTTCTCGAGATCGCTGCCGAACAGTAAGGAACCCTTAAATGGCATTCTCGTGAGTCGTGTCTTGGAGGACGAGTCGGCTGCCCAATTACGTAGCCACAGCTGTCTCCTGGCTGCCACTGAGGAGGACACTCCCTTGGCTGCCGTACGGATGAGGTCGGAGGCTGCGTCAGTGAGAAATGCGAGAGCTGATTCCATGTCTGCTCCCTGGGTGTTGTTTCTCGCCTGTGACAAACAGGAACGCGTCACCACGGTGCAGCAGGTCGCGATTTGTAGGGACATGGCTGCTACCTCAAAAGCTTGTTTCAGAATGGTGTCCATGTGTCGGTCATGCGCACCCTTGAGGGCCGCTCCCCCCTCAACCGGAATGGTGGTGTACTTCACTATTGCGCTAACTATGGCGTCTACCTTGAGGCACGCCAGTAGCTCCTTGGACGCCGGATCCAGAGAGTACATGCCTGCCAAGGCCCAACCCCCTTTGAATGAGGCCTCCGGTGCCTTCCATTCCAGATCGATTAGCTGCTGTGCTGCCTGTAGGAGGGGAAAATGGTGAGCCGGTTGGCGCAGGCCCTCTAACAGGGTGTTCATCTTAGGGTCCCCTGGGGTGACCTGGCCCGGAATGGCCAGTTCCGATAGACATTGTGAGACCAGGCCTGAAAGATCCTCTTTCCGAAAAAAGCGCCTCATGGTCAGATATGGCTCTATCTCTGAAGGAAGTTCACCCTCCTCGGGGGGCTCCTCACTATCCTGGGAGCAAGCCGAATCCCCATAATCGGGGCTGTCAGGAGGCGAGTGGCCGCGCCTAGGTCTCGAGGGGCCAGGTACCGGATCCACCGGGACGGAAAGACCTGTGCGAGGAGCAGATTGCCTCTGGACAAAGGCGTGAATCCCCTTGAATAATTCCACCCAGGAAAGCGAAGCCGGATCTGGCCGTAGGTGCACCAGGTCTCTCGGGTTCCCTGGTGGCTCGCTAAGTCCGGTATGCTCCCTGAGGAACCACTGGGCTGGGGCCGATCCTGTCTTAGAACTCTCAGGGCCTCCTCACATTGGGAACAAAGTGAGTCTGCTTCCTCGCTCTGTGTGGCTCTGAGATTGCATGCTGAGCAGAGGCTTAGAGCTTTCATGCCAGATTCTGGAGGTGCCGGCTCTGCGGCCGCATGGGCTCTCTTATGCTCCATTCGCCTGAAATTCGGTATCGCCCAATAAGTGCGCCTAACAAGAGCGCTAAATAGCATGCGCCTAGAACGGGTGTTTTCGAAACGTGCGCCTATCCACGGGAGTCTTAGAAGCATGCACCTATCCACGGGCGTCTTAGAAGCGTGCGCCTATCCACGGGCGTCTTAGAAGCGTGCGCCTATCCACAGGCGTCTTAGAAGCGTGCGCCTATCCACGGGCGTCTTATAAATGTGCTAACAATGTGCGCCGATTGCGGGCGCTAACAACGTGCGCCTATCACGGGCGCTAACAACATGCGCCTATCGCGGGCGCTAAGCTAATCGGCGAAGGCGAGCAGGCAGGCAAAAATGGCGACCTCCTTGGCGTGCTGCCTCGTAGGCAGGCCCAGTTAATCTACACTTCCTCGGAGACCAAGTAAAGATATACGCCTTACCTTGTCTTCGGCGCTTCCCGGCTGCAACCCGGGCGGTCTCCGGCTGCGGGGGGGATAATTATCTACACCGCCACACATAAGGAAGTGCGCCCGCTGCCTCTAAGCCACGCCCGAGCCCTTCTCACTCGGTGCCAAGCCACGCCCGAACTCATCTCGCTCGGGGGCCAAGTCCACGCCGGGACCGAGGCTGCCTCCAGGCCGCACCCGAACGCGTCTCGCTCGGGGGCCAAGCCGCGCCCAAGCCCTTCTCACTCGGGGGCTAGGTCCCTACCGCGAACAGGCCACCGGACCGAGGCTCTTACCTCCGAGGGACCACGGAAGTCAGCTCGGGAAACTCAACTGGGTGAGCGCCTGGCATCACCACAGGAGTGCGGGGCTTGTCTTCAATAGGTTTCGTCTAGGAATTTAGTAGTTAGAATTTGGAAACACACTCAGCGAGCGTGAGGTAGCTCCAAACTGCTTTGGAGACGGAAATTACTGATTTGCGGCACTTCCTGTGGGGGTATATGTACCCGTGCTGACATCAGATCAGTCTCCAACTGCTAGCACGAGCACACTATACCCACTTGTTTTGAGTCCATCTGCTACACGCTAGGAAAATGATATTCAAAGGTGATGATTCAGAAGAACAAACAAATCTCAGTGAACTTTGAGATGTGCTAGGGCAAATTGACAAACTAAAAAATAGAAAATCACATAGACCAGATGGTATACATCCCACAGTACTGAAATAACTGAGAAATGAAATTGTGGATCTGCTATTGGAACTTTGTAAACTAACATCATCATTTATGGTACCTGAAGAATGGAAGTTTGCCACTGTAACACCAAATTTTTAAAAAGGGCTCAAGGGGTTATTCAGAAAATTACAGACCAGTGAATCTGTCATCTGTACCAGCAAAACAGCAGAAACTATCACAAAGAACAACACTGTTGAACACATAGATAAGCATATTTAATGGGACAAAACCAACATGGATTTAGTCAAGAGAAGTCTTGCTTCACAAATTTGCTACTTTTTTTGAGGGCATAAACATGAATAAAAAGTAAGCCAGCTGATACAGTGTATCTGTAAAATGCAGTCTGGAAATCCAAAGTTCCTCTTGAAGTACTTTTTAGGAAATTAAAAAGTCATGGGATATTGTGGATTGCCAACTGGTTAAAAGATAGAAAACAGAGTAGGGCTAAATGGTAAATTTTCCCAATGGAAAAAGTTGAATAGTCGAGTGCCCCAAGGATCTTCTTTGACCACTGCTTAAGATATTTATAAAGGATCTGGAAATGGGAACAATAAGTGATGGGACCAAATTTGCTGCTGATAAAAAAATTATTAGAATTTGTTAAATTACAAGAGAATTGTGAGAAATTACAAGAGGACATTGTAAAACTAGGAAACTGGGCATGCACATGGCAAATGAAACAATGTGGATGAATGCAAAGTGATGCACTTAGGGAAGACTAACCCAAATTATAGCTACAAAATGCAAGGTTCCACATTAGGAGTCACCACTCAGGAAAAAGATCTAGGTGTCATTGTTGACAATATGATGAAATCTTCTGCTCAGTGTGCAGCAGCAGCCAAGGAAGTACATAGAATGCTGGGGGTTATTAGAAATGGAAAGAGAATAAAACAGAATATCATAATGCCTCTGTATTGCTCTATGGTGTAACCTCATCTTGAGTATTGTATGCAGTTCTGGTCACCACATCAAAAAATATATAGCAGAATTAGAAAAGGTACAGAGAAAGGCAACCAAAATCAAAGGAGATGGAACAATTCCCCTATGAAGAACAGTTAGAGTCTTCAGCTTGGAAATAAGACAGATGAGGGGAGATAAAATTCTGTAAAGTAAGTGGTATGGAATGAGTAAACGTTGATCAGTTGTTACTCTTTCAAAACGTATAAAGACCAGGGGCACACAAAGTTACTAGGTAATACATTTAAAACTAATAAGAGAAAATACTTTTTACTCAATGCATAATTAAGCTCTGAAATTCATTACCAGAGGATGTGGTGAAAACTATTAGTGTAGCTGCGTTTAAAAAAGGTTTGGATAAGATCCTGGAGGAAAAGTCCATTAACCATTATTAATGTAGAATTGCTGAAATCCTCTACTTATTGATAGGATAAAGCAGCTTGGAAGCTATCTACCCCCAGGGATCTTGCCAGAGACTTGTGACCTGGATTGGCCACCATTATAAATAGGATACTGGACTTTATGCACCTTTGGTCTGATGCAGCATGGCAAGTCTTATGTTCATAGCTATCAGTAATGGACTTTACTTTTCCACAGATATACCACTTAAAATCGTTCACCATCTGCTCTTTTTGTGAGGGAAGACCTCTGAAAGAGATACAAAGTTGCTATTTCCTTTCTTATCATTTGGCTTTTTTTTGCTAATACTGAAAGTGCTTTTGTGGAGGCTGCCAAGGCAACGAAGCAACAAATTTAAGGGAATTTTTGAAAAAAAAAATGGATTTTGAGAACAAATTCTGAAGAAAGTATACATCTGTGTAAGTGCTTGGACAAAAAATGACTGAGGCGGCTCACGAGGCAACGCTTGTGCAGGAATTCTCACACATTCAGTAGAGCTCAAAGCTCTATCTTGGAAAGAATAGTTATTTTGGTGCCGCCCAATGACATCACCCATGTGTAATGAATACTGCTCATCAACAGAAGCATATTGTACAACAAATACTCGCCTAGGTTAATTTACGATGGTGCACAATTACTATAGTTTCTATGCAAAAACTGGGACATCTTTCTGCCATATAAAAAGCTGGATTACCTTCATCAGATTTCCTATCATTTTGATTAGAATCCTCAGTACTCATCTCTGAAGACTGCTGCTCAAAGGTCTTTTTAAGCTGCTGTAGGAAGACCTCCATAGAGAGTGTGAAATGCAGTTCTTTGTTATTAAGCCAGTGAACTACAAAGGGTCCATTTTTTTCTTCATTCTCATCTAAGCTCAAAGAAGTGATAGAAGGAAGCAGTGGAATGTCTGTGGGCAAAAGATTCACAACTTACTAAATATATTTGACAACACCACATCTTTTTCAAAGTATAACCAGTTATAAATCTGAAGATTATTATTCAGCATTAGCAAAAATACAAAAATGGGCACAATTCTTCTAATTTTGTAAAAACATTTGCTTGAAAAGAAAGAAAATTAGTGCACAGAATGCATTTTTGATCAGCAGCAAAATCCTTGCGTCAATCTGATAAATTCAAAATAAAACTGATAATTAAGAATTTTCATTCCTATGCATCAACTTGGTAGCCTACTGGCCAAAGATATATGTAAGGATTGAGGTTAAAATAGTTAAAAGAATTATATAAATCATGATGAAGATACAAGGACTGTATTCCATTAAGATAAATAGTACCATTTTCTATATTCCGTTACATTAATATTTAAATAAAATATAAAAGATTTCTCTACTACTTAAAAAATGAAGTACTTTCTTCTACTATTCAAAGAAGGATGCTTCAAAAATTGGGCCAATTTATTTTAAATGCCTCCTCCAAAACTGTATACTAAATTAGGCTAATTTTAATATTTAATATTACAGCACAACTAGAAGTGATCTGTATTGTCAATTTAATACAAGATTAGTAAATTAGAAGGAAAAATGTTTCAATAAAAACTGTGAGCCTTCCAAAATTAATCCATTAGTATATCACGTAAACCCTTCTATTTCAAAATTGAGGACTATGGTGTCTGCCGAATGTCTCATAAAATACCAAAAGTGCCTACTTATACAAACATGCTAATTTAGACGCTTGTGATTATATTGACCTTCATAAAAGGCTTCATCGTGGAGTAATATAAATTTTTAACTCAGCCTTATATACAATTATTGGTCAAATGTGGTGCACATACTTTTTAGTCTTTTTTTTATATATAACAATGCTATAATCTTGATGATAGACCATAAGAATGAATTAAAGTTTGACTTGGCTTAAAAAATTAAAGCTGCTTCTATCAAATGGACATTGAAGCCTTATAATCCAAAAAAGCTCGACATGGGACCATGTTATATTACTCCACAATGAAGCCTATTATGAAGGTCAATAAAAACGGTGCCGTTTTTATTAGGAAATTTACAATATGCACTGGAGTAGCTACATATTCAACACATCATTGAAAGCCAATTTCTAAAACTAGATCACCAAAGTTAACCTCAATAGAATATGGCAGCTTTTTTTTTCTTTTAAATATATAATTAAATTGCAATCATTCTATGTATGATTCAGGGTGATCCTTCGTACGTGCAAAATTTGAGGTAATGTTAGGAATGCTTGCCTTTTCTCGGAATTCTGTCCACAGAATGCAATGAATCTTGCTCTAACACACCAAACAAATGCATGCATATTGATCAGAAACATTCAATATTTCTGGGCAATCCTGAAATACACATACGTGCAAATATTGTATCTATAAATTTTTCATAGAAGCTACTGCAATATAAGCCATTCTAGACAACATACTAATGAGCATATGATTAGAAGCATGCCCATCTTGCACTTGCATCTATCAAAAAAAACATATCAGCTCCATGTTGCAGAACCACTAACCAGATAATTATCAGAAATGGTTTTTCATTCATGTAATTCACCACTTAACTGCTAAAAGTGGAAAACACCAAGTAGCATCAATCATATCAACATTACAATGCATTCATGTACAAAAGCAGAGCATGTATAATAAGTCAGGAGTGAGCAAACAGCCACGGCCCCTCTTCCATCTATGGAATTGGTCATCCCCCCTCCCCCCACAAGATGGGTGTCTGTGTTTGGTGTGCTGTCTTATCTGTCTCTCTGTGTCAGGATATGTTGTGTCTGCCTGTTTTTGTCTATTTGGTCACTCTTCAACTCAGAAACTTATGTTCTAATTTGTGAAAGAGTGAGCATAAATTGATAGCCTGTCTTTGTACATTTCACTGTCATATTACAACAGGCCAATAGCAGACAACTCGTGCAGCAGGCACAATAATTGGGGTGCTATTGGCAATGAGGTAGCCTGAAATCACAGGTGGCTGTGGAAAGAGTTGGGGCTTATACTGGAACAAAGTTTTCCAAGACAATTTGGCCAAAAGCAGAGTCTTGATGGACTTCCTTAGCTAAGCAGTAGAGGGTTGCAAATGTGTGAAGAGAGCTCCATGTCGCAGCCTAACAGATGTCGGCAACTGGTACTGAACAATAGCGTGCTACCGATGTTGCCACGGCCCTTATAAAATGTGCCTCCACTCACCCCTGGAGAGGAAGGCCTGCTTTCTCATAGCAGAATTCGATACAGTCTGCTAGCTAGTTGGAGAGAGTTTGCTTGCCCAATGGAACTCACAGCTTGTCTTTGTCAAAGAAGCAAAGAGTTTGGTGGATTTCCTATGGAGTGCAGTGCGGTCTAGATAGAATGCAAGTGCACGCTTACAGTCCAAGGTGTGCAACATCCTCTCACCCTGGTGACAGTGAGGCCTTGGGAAAGAGTGGGCAGCCTATAGACTGAGTAAGGTGAAAAGCTGTGTCCACCTTAAGAAGAAATTTAGTGCGAGTAGGAAGGACCAGTGTGTCATGGAGGAACCTAGTGTCGGGTGAGTATGCAACAAGGGCTTGTAACTCACTGACCATTTTAGCAGAGGTGATGGCTATGAGGAAAAGAAGTTTTCATGTTAGAATTTTAATGTTATAGGAATGCAGATTCGAACGGGGAACGTATGAGCCTTGTAAGCACTACATTTAGGCCCCATTCTGTAACCAGTGATCATAGAGGCTTAATTTGTAGAAAACACATGATAAGCCGACTCATAAGGGGTTGAGCTGTTAACAGGGCATCCCCTACTCACTGGTGGTATGCTGAGATGGAACTGAGGTGTACCCGTGCGGAGGATGTCTGGAAACCAGAATACAAAACGTATCCTAGATAGCCTAATAGAGATGGAGTGCGGCAGGAAAAATGTTGAGATTACTTACCTGATAATCTCCTTTTCCTTAGTGTAGACAGATGGACTCAGAACAAATGGGTATAGTGTGCTCGTGCTAGCAGTTGGAGACAGATCTGACGTCAGCATGGGTACATATACCCCCACAGGAAGTGAAGCAACTCAGTAACCTTCCTTGCAAAAGCGGTTATGGATATATGTGTACTGACCGATCAATGAATTAGTGAAACAGGATTCCCCTGACCGATTGATAGTAGCTGGAGACCACAAGCATTCACAACCGGAAGGCGTCGACACCTGGCAAAAGGGGACGCTCTTATGTAAGAAAATGACATGGCCTACCTTGAATCGGTGAAACCCATGTATACCGGCAGCCGGGCGGGATGCTGAGTCCATCTGTCTACACTAAGGAAAAGGAGATTACCAGGTAAGTAATCTCAACATTTCCTAGCGTGTAGCCAGATGGACTCAGAACAAATGGGATGTACAAAAGCTTTACTCCCAGCCTGGGCGGGAGGCTGCCTGAGGACTGTGTAGGACCGCCCTCGCAAATGCTGTGTCCTCCCTGGCCTGAACATCCAGACGGTAGAACCTGGAGCAAGTATGGAGGGAGGACCATGTCGCCGCTTTACATATTTCTGCAGGCAACAGCATCCTCGATTCTGCTCAAGGTGCTGCTTGGGCTCTGGTAGAATGAGCCTTGACTTGTAGAGGCGTGACTTCCCGGCCTCTATGTAAGCCGCTCTGATAACTTCTTTAATCCAGTGGGCGATGGTGGGCCGAGAGGCCGCTTCTCCTTGTTTCTTCCCGCTGTGCAGGACGAACAGATGGTCCGTCTTTCGTACTTCTTCTGTCATTTCCAGATATCTGGGCAGCAATCTGCCAATGTCGAGATGGCGTAGTAAACGCCCTTCTTCTGATTTCTTCAAACCCGCCATGGTAGGTAAGGATATGGTTTGGTTGAAGTGAAATTGTGAAACTACTTTAGGTAGAAAGGAGGGAACCGTGTGAAGATGGATAGCCTCAGGAGTGATTCTGAGAAAGGGATCACGGCAGGACAGCGCTTGTAGCTCTGAGATGCGGCGTGCTGAACACACTGCCAGCAGAAACACCATCTTCAAAGTTAGAGAACAGAGAGACAGGCACCGAAGGGGTCTGAAGGTGGATCCCACGAGGAAATCCAAAACTAGGTTGAGGTTCCACAGGGGCACTGGCCACTTCAGTGGCGGACGAATGTGCTTGACTCCTTTCAGGAAGTGAGAAACATCTGGATGCGTGGCGATGGTCTTGCCATCCCTCCTGGGACCGTAGCAGGACAGCGCAGCCACCTGAACCTTGATGGAGCTTAGGGAGAGACCCTTCTGAAGTCCATCCTGCAGGAAATCCAGAACAATAGGGATAGTGGTCGCATGTGGATTGGTGCCATGAGTGTCGCACCAGGCTTCAAATACTCTCCAGATCCTTACGTAGGTGAAGGATGTGGAAAACTTGCGAGCTCGGAGAAGAGTATCTATCACCGGCTCTGAGTAACCTCTTTTCCTCAGCCTAGCCCTCTCAATGGCCAGACCGTAAGAGAGAATTGAGCCGGATCCTCGTGGAGGATGGGACCTTGACGAAGCAGGTCCCTGAGAGGAGGCAGGGGAAGGGGCTCCCCTGCCAGTAGTCTTCTCATGTCCGCGTACCAGGGTCTCCTTGGCCAGTCTGGTGCCACTAGAAGAACTAGGCTCCGGTGCTTCTGAATCTTGTGGATAAGGGTGCCCAGCAGGGGCCACGGAGGAAAAGCGTATAGCAGGGTCCCTGGAGGCCATGGCTGAACCAGGGAGTCGATCCCGTGAGAGAACGGATCTCGCTTCGGGCTGAAGTATCTGGGTACTTGAGCATTGGACCTGTCCGCTAGTAAGTCCATGTCCGGAATCCCCCACTGATCCACAATCATCTGGAAGGCTGTGGGCGACAGCTGCCATTCTCCCGGATTTAGGCGTTCTCTGCTGAGGAAGTCTGCTGTGGTATTGTCCTTCCCGGCAATGTGGATGGCGGAGATGTCCTGAAGATTCGCCTCTGCCCAAGCCATCAGCGGGGCTATCTCTAGGGATACCTGTCGGCTTCTGGTTCCGCCCTGACGGTTGATGTATGCCACCGTGGTGGCGTTGTCTGACATCACTCTGACTGCCCGGTTCTGCAGTCTGTGAGCAAATTGCAGGCAGGCCAACCGGACTGCCCGTGCCTCTAGACTGTTGATGTTCCACCCTGACTCTTCTCTGTCCCACCGCACTTGTGCGGTGAGTTCTTCGCAGTGTGCTCCCCATCCGCTCAGGCTGGCATCTGTGGTGAGCAGAATCCACGTGGGGGAGGACATCCTTGACCCCCTGCTCTTGTGGTTGGACTGCAACCACCACCGTAACTGGGTCCGCACTCTGGCTGGCAGAGGTAGATGCACGGAATAATTCCGGAAGCGGGGGCTCCAGCGAGAAAGCAGGGAGCGTTGCAGAGATCTCATATGGGCCCTTGCCCAGGGTACCACTTCCAGGGTGGATGCCATGAGGCCGAGAACCTGCAGATAGTCCCAAGCTATGGGCCGGCTGGCTCCCATCAAGGACCAGAGAAGCATCTGAAGTTTTAACCTTCTCTTGGTAGTGAGACTGACTTTGTCTGCCTGGGTGTTGAACTGGACTCCCAGGTATTCCAGTGATTGGGAAGGCTGTAGGCAACTCTTGTTGAGGTTGACTACCCATCCCAGGCTTTCCAGAAGGGTGATCACTCTGTTGGTTGCCCGATGGCTCTCCTCTCGTGATTTCGCCCTGATCAGCCAATCGTCTAGGTAGGGATGGACAAGGATTCCTTCCCGTCTGAGCGCCGCTGCTACCACTACGACCACCTTGGTGAAGGTCTGCGGCGCCGTGGCTAACCCGAAGGGCAGAGCCCGGAATTGGAAGTGGCGTCCCAGAACCTTGAAGCGTAGGTAGCGCTGATAATCCGGATGGATCGGGATATGCAGGTAGGCTTCTGACAAGTCTAAGGCCATGAGAAATTCTCCTGGCTGTACTGCGGTCTTGACTGAGCGCAGAGTTTCCATGCGAAACCTCGGGACCCGTAAGTATCGATTGACTGACTTGAGGTCCAGTACGGGCCGGAAAGTGCCCTCTTTCTTGGGTACCATGAAATAAATGGAATAGTGCCCAGAATCCATTTTCCATGCAGGTACTGGGATTATGGCTTTCGAGGACAGGAGCCTCGCCAGGGTGGCATCCAATGCCGCCTTCTTGTGTATTGGACATGAAGATTCCACAAACCTGTCCGGAGGGAGGTGATGGAAGTCCAGATAATAGCCCTCTCGGATGATGGCAAGGACCCACTGGTCCGACGTAATCTCGACCCATCTGGGGTAGAAGAGGGTTAACCTGCCCCCTATGGCCCCGTCCCCCGGATGGATCAGCTGATTCTCATTGGGAGGCGCAGCCGGGCCGTGAACCCGAGCCGGCTCCCCTCTTATGCTGCTTGGTCTGAAAGGACTGGTTCCTGCCCTGAGGATGAGGTGCCTGGTAGCGACTCCTATAGGGAGTGAAGCGTTGGGAGCTTCTACCTCTGGAGGGCCTCGGAAAGGCACGCTGGTTCCTTTTGAACCTATCTTCCGGCAGTCGAGGTACTGGAGAGGCGCCCCATGTGCTGGCCAGTTTATCAAGGTTGCTGCCGAACAGGAAAAAACCCCTAAAGGGCATTCTGGTGAAGCGTGTCTTCGAAGGAGCATCGGCTGACCAATTCCGTATCCAGAGCTGCCGCCTGGCAGCTACGGAGGATGAGACCCCCTTTGCTGTCATACGGACTAGGTCGGATGCGGCATCCGTGAGGAACGAGAGAGCTGACTCCATGTCTGCTGCCGGAGCATTGTTCCTGACCTGTGACAAACAGGAACGCGTCACCACTGTGCAGCAGGTTGTGATCCGCAAAGATAGAGCTGCCACCTCAAAGGTCTGTTTCAGAATGGCGGCCAGTCGCCAGTCATGAGGCTCCTTGAGGGCCGCCCCCCCTTCAACTGGAATGGTAGTGCGCTTGACCACAGCGCTAACCAAGGCGTCCACCTGAGGGCACGCCAGCATCTCCTTGATTGCTGGGTCCAGGGGGTACATGCCCATCAGGGCCCGACCCCCTTTGAATGAGGCCGCTGGTGCAGCCCATTCCAAATCTATCAGTTGCTGTGCTGCTTGCAAGAAGGGAAAATGGCGGGCTGTAGGACGAAAACCTTCCAGCAGAGGGTTCTGCGTAGAGGGCACCATAGTGCTGGGACCTGTTAATAGCCAACTCCGCCAGGCACTGAGATACCAGGTCGGAGAGATCTTCCTTGGGAAAAAACCGCCTCATGGTTCGATATGGCTCAATCCCCGAG
The DNA here is from genome assembly GCF_901001135.1 of Rhinatrema bivittatum. NCBI lineage: Eukaryota > Metazoa > Chordata > Amphibia > Gymnophiona > Rhinatrematidae > Rhinatrema > Rhinatrema bivittatum. The sequence goes on from NC_042615.1 coordinate 609,953,105, forward strand.
GGAAGTTCCCCCTCCTCAGGGGGTTCGGACTCGTCCTCCGAGACATCAGGGTCCGCCTGAACCGGACTGCTCGGAGGCGGGTGCCCACGATAAGGGCGCGAAGGTCCCGGGGCAGGATCAGCTGGAGCGGCAGCAGGGCCTGGATGGGAAGCTGATTGCATCTGTACAAAGGCATGGATCCCCTTAAAGAGATCCACCCAGGAAATGGAAGCGGTCTCTAGTCGTCGGGGTACCAGGTCCCCCAGGATCCCAGGTTGGTCGAGACTGCCCGCTAGATCCGGGGTGGCCCCTGGGGAACTGTCAGCAAACCTCGGTTGAGACTGGTCCTGGCCCGAGGCTCCCACTGCCTCCTCACATTGGGCACAAAGGGAGTCTGGCTCTTCGCTGTGCGTGGCTCTAAGCTGGCATGCTGAGCAGAGGCCGAGAGCTTTTATGCCGGAATCAGGAGGCGCCGCTGCAGGAGACGCTGGGGCGTTCAACTGTTCCATCGCGGCTTGCGAATGTAGCGCTGAAGGATATGCGCTTAATACAACAGGCGCTCAATAATATGCGGCAGCAATATGCGCTCAATACAACAGGCGCTCAATAATATGCGGCAGCAATATGCGCTTAATACAACAGGCGCTTAATAATATGCGGCAGCAATATACGCTCAATAATCAACAATATGCGCTCAATAATATGCGGTCAGCAGTATACGCTCAATGATATCCAATCTGCGCTCATTAGTATGCAGTCAGCAATATACGCTCAATGATATACAATATGCACTGAATCATATACAGGCGCCTATCATGGGCGCTCATACCTGACCAAGGGCGACAAAATGGCGACCTCCCTAGCGTGCCGCATACAGGCAACGCCGCCGATCCTCGTACCTTGGAGACCAAAAGTAAGAGATGTACACCTTACTGATCCTCGGCGCTTCCCGGTTGGAACCCGGGCGGTCTCCGGCTGCGGGGGGAGAGGGGAAATACCTTCACCGCCGCGCTTGAGGAAATGCACCCGCTGCCTCTAGGTCCACGCCGGGACCGAGGCGCCTCTCAGCCTGACCAGAGCCCTTCTCGCTCGGGGGCTAGATCCCTGCCGCGATTCGGCCACCGGACCGAGGCCTAGACCTCCGAGGGATCGCGGAAATCACCCCGGGAAACTCAACTGGGGGAGGGACCCGAGGGTATCACCGCAGGAGTGCGGGGCTCGATGTTCCGGTAGAAATTTAGTAAGTAGAATTATAGAAAGTAGAAAATAGAAAGTAGTATTGGAAAACACGCTCTGCGAGTGTGCAGGCTCTCCAAACTGCTTTGGAGACGGAAATTACTGAGTTGCTGCACTTCCTGTGGGGGTATATGTACCCATGCTGACGTCAGATCCGTCTCCAACTGCTAGCACGAGCACACTATACCCATTTGTTCTGAGTCCATCTGGCTACACGCTAGGAAAGGGGCCAATACCTTTTTGTGCACGCCATTTGGTAAATTTTGCCCATTTTGAAAGGTAAGATTTATGTGTGGAAAGTTTTCGTGAAGCTACAAGTACCTGAGAATATCGGTGAGTCTGTGTTATGAGATTGACCTGAGGGCAGGTGAATTGGTTCCTAGAGTGATAGGTTGAGAAGTATGGAGAAGCATACTTGTCGAGGCTAGTACGGGGTTATGAGAATCATTGAAGACCTGTCCTGCTGTAGCTTCACGAGAGTTTTGGCTATGAGAGGTATCGGAAGACACGCATATAGGTGGCCTTTATTGCAGGGGTGAGCAAAGGTGTCCACGGCTAACACATTTCGATGTCTGTGTAGAGAGCAGAATCTGTCCACGTTGTGGTTCAATTCGGACGCAAAGAGGTTGATGGTTGATTGACTTCAGCGCTAGAAGATTTTGCTCGCTACACATGGATTCAGAGACCACTTGTGAGGATAGAGACATCGATTGAGATGGTCTGCTAGTACATTCGGTATGCCTGTTAGATAAGTGGCCCGAAGATGATTGGAGTGTGCAAGGGCCCAGGCTCAGAACTGTGCGGCTTCCTGGCAGAGCAGATAAGAGCCTGTGCGTCCCTGTTTGTTCGAATATCACATTGCCACTATATTGTCTATCTGTATCTACAAAGATTTGTGTGAGAGGCAGTGTCTGAAGGCATAAAGGGCATAACGCATGGCTCGAAGCTCCAGGAAGTTGATCTGAGACTTGGAGCTCTCCCACCCAAATTGGATGCGACCATGGCCAAGATCATCTGAGGATTTGGTTACTGGATCAGGGACGAAAGCAGTTGAATGGCTTAGAGCACTGAAATTTTAAAATCCCTGAGTTTTTCTCATGGCTAGTCTGGCCATAGGAGTGACGTGGATCATGGAAACCATGTGGCTCAGCAATGGAACAACTGATGGGCTAAGGCTATGTTGCATGCGCACAGAGATGTGGACAATTTGATAGGATGTCTGCGCGGTTGTTGGACAGGAAGGCCGTTGCGACTGTAGTGCTCAAATCTAAGAGAAACATGGGGGTAACCTGCACAGAGCGGCAGTTACTACCTTAGGAAGCTTGCTGGGCCGACTAGATGTCATCATTACTATGTTACTATCTGCTTCCTATGGGATTTATGGTAGTTGATCAGAAATCCCAGCCAAATTTAGTAGATTTATAATGAGTCTTAGAGAATTTAGAGCTCCTTGTTTGGATTGTCTCCTTATAGGCAGTCGTCCAGGTAAGGAAACGAGTGAATGCTGTTGTTCTTTGTAGATGAGCGGCAGTCAATGCTAGGCATTTGGTGAAATACACAAGTTGTTGAAGCTAGTTCGAATGGTAGAACTTGGTATTGAAAACGTTGCTGACTCACTATGAAGCGTATAGAAAGTCCAGAGAATACGGGCAACCCCCTTGTACTAGTAAGGAAAGCATGGTGCCGAGAGACACCATTCTGAACTTTTCTTTCTGAAGAAATTTGTTGAGATTTCTGAGGTCCAGGATGGGCGGAGGTTTCCTGTTTTCTGTGAAAGTAGGAAATAGCAGGATTAAAATCCTCTGCCTTGTTGTGTCCGGGGAATGGTATCCCAAGCCCTGGTTCTCAGTGGGATGGACCGTTCTGTTCTCTGGCAAGGTTGAAAAATCCAGGAGCCTGCTTGACTGGCGGAACTGGTGTGATCTGGATATCAGTTGGTCTCACCCGGGAGCGTGAGTGGTATAAGGTCCTTCTTGCTATGCAAGAAATGTAGAGAGCTGTCGCAGGGTTTCGCGGTGGTCTTGCAATTGAGCCACTGCCTGCTGAACCTTATGCACAGAGAGATTATCTGCAGTGCATGGCAAATCAGCTAGTATATCTTGGACTTTTAGGCCGTAAATTAGGGGCAGTAAGTCAGGTTACCAACTAGTACAGAGTCCTGTTGCAGGCAACAGGAGGCCGTTTCGAAGCAATCACATGCCAGTGTGGTACCAGTGCCAGCACCGAACGCGGAACCACGATAGTGCAGGTGACTGTTTCCCTCTGTATCAGCCCAGTCATTCTCCAGCACCAAGGAAGCTGCCACCAATGTCCAGAATGGCATCGGCGATGGACGGATACCATGGCAGTAGCGTTTTCCCCTCGGTGTTTGGCCCGGTCATTCTCCAGCACAGAGGAATATGCCCTCACTGTCCCGTATGGTATTGGTGACGGACGGTCACCATGCCTCTACTGCTCCTGGCATTGTTTCTCGCCCAAGGGGCTCTGGTTGAGAACCCGAATTATGGAGCGTTTTCTTTAGTCGAGGGCATAGATGGCGGCCCTGGCAGCTTCAACAGCGACCGCAACAGGAACTGTAGACGTCCCAATTCCTCTAGCCCCGATGAACCTGGTGGAAGATCGCAGCAAGGACACTCGTGGGCATCGAGGGTGATAGACATAGGGAGAAAAGAGGACTGCAATTCGGTTGGTAACCCGGGGGAACCGATAGTGAGGTGACAGGAACCGACCGGAGAACAGGGCATAGTACTCACCGAACGCTGAAGAAATGTACATGAAGGGAGACCTGTGTAGGGAAATTATTTGTGAAGTAGAAGTGTCTCCATGAGGAAAAGTTATGAGAAAAATCTCACAGAGCTCCTAAATGCGAGGCAAACTGCAGCGCAGAAAAAAGAGAGACTGAAGGGAGACCTCTGTGGACACAGGGATCATGGCATGCTCAGTGTGCCATTCAAAGTTTCTAGAAACGTTGACAAAAAAGTGTTCTGTAATAGGGTTCCGCCTGATGTCACCCATTTGTGAGGACTACTATCCTGCTTGTCCTGGGAGAAATAAGAAAAACAGATTGCTCTCAAACTCTCAAAATAAATGTTTCTAATAGAGGGCAGCAGTAAAAGTTCTTGTTGTGAAGACCACAATGGACAAGAAGGTAGATAGAGTGAAATTACAGAAGCAAGGTAAGATTGAGTGCCCCAACGCAAAGCTTTGAAAGTAAGGCATCCTATTTTGAATTGAATACAAAGACACTGGGAGCCAGTGAAGATAAACCAAAAAGGGAGGATACATAGTCAAATTTAGATTTACTAAAAATGACCCTAGAAGCAGTGTGCTATGCCAATTGAACTCATCTGAGTTGAGTGGTGGAAAGACCATGTAGCATAGTATTGTAATGGTCAAGTCTAGAGAGTATAAAAGAATGGGTTAAGTGGATCTTGGATCAGGCAGTTGGCTGTTTGGGCCTGGGACCCAAGGACTTTAAGAAGCTTCCTTTCCTGAGGAGCCACAGATCAGTAACAGTCCAGGTATTCATTGACCCTGATGCCTTTCCAGGCATCATCGCCAGAGTCAATGCATCGCAATAAGTACCTGAAAGGAACTGAAGAGCAGCTCCAAGATAAATAGGTGCCTACCTCTGTGCCCTCAATGCTCCAACACCAAAACTATGCACCAAATTTTCCATGGCCTGCTGGATATTTTTCTCCATTTCCTCCTCGAAAATCACCAATGCCAACATTGTCTGGGATGGAGTGGCCACATCCTCTCTGAGCTGAGGTGGATCTATGGTGGATACCAGGACTGGAGGAGACTGTTGCATGTCCCCAGCATGTCTAGAGGATGGGCTTTCCTCAATGCGAGACCACTTAGGGGGAGTTCTCGGCAGGAGACACATTGTCCCATCTCCCAGCTTCATATATCTATGGAGACTGATGCTTATTCAGCCTCCCTAGATGCTCGGAATGGGTATTCCTCAATTTCTAAGGTCAAAGAAGCGGAACCAGATGATATCTTCAAATTGGAAAAGTCATCTCCCAGTTCCCTACTGACCACAGACATCAAGCGAATTGATGTTGATGGATCTTCTGCCATCGGAGCAGCTCCAGGGTTCTTTGATGTCTATGCCTCCTATGCATCGGTCTTCTGGTGCCCAAACAGATGTTCCATGAGATCCAGTCAGAACAGTCGTCCTTTTAGGGTTACTTCCACACACTTGAGGTACCCATGGATGTCAAGCACAGGACACATGTATCATGGGAAACTGTGATAGATATGGTACTGCCATCTCTGGAACCTACTAGATATATCAGATTCAAATAAAAGGGACGCAAAAATCAAACTCTATGGCAGCAGCAGATTGATGAGCAGAGGGTACCGAGAACCCAATCACTGCAGGGGAAGCTAGCGAAAACAAACTTAGAGAACCATCAAAAAAACCTTCCCTAAGGAATTTACCAGGGTTGAGACCATGGGACCCCACAACAGATAGCCTGAGAGAAAAACCATGCAAAAAAGCACCCCAAAAACTCAGGAAAAAAAATTTGATGATCCATAACCAACAGGCTCCATGGAAGCGAGACTAAAGGGGCCTCGCATGGACACGTGGTATGACAGCATGCATGGGCATGCCCAGTGAAGCTCAATCGATGTTCTGGAAACTAGATTGAGAAACACTGACCTCAATTACAATGTTCAAGCCAGTCCTGCGTACACCCTACCCAGTTTGATTTTCAGGATATCCACAATAAACATAAATGATAGATCTGCATGCAGTAAAGGTAACACATGCAATATTCATTGTGGATATCCTGAAAAACAGATTGGCTAGGGGTTCACTTCAGCACCAGCTTGAGAAACATTGGTCCAATATACTCAGTTAAAAACCCTGAAAAACTAATTCAATATCTCCAGACTGCTGAAAAGTCAGTATTGGCCCAATTCTATGAAGTCTACTGCAGCCAACTGATCAGGATGGTAATGAACAGCTTGGGAGGCAGATGATATGGGGGAAAATGTGTACACTATCAGAATGTATTTACACAAAACCCAAGTTTTCAAATTCCTATATGATTAATATAGTTTTATTACCTGTGGCTGGATTGATGCTGGCAGCAATATGAAAATGACAAAGTGCATTTGCATGCAGAGGCGCGTTCCTATGAACTTCATGTGGATCTTGTTGATGGGGAAGGTATCCAGTATGCGCTACAAGTGCAAGTGACCCCCTCCTTCGACGCAAGTGCTTCAGGTTTAACTGTGGGAGAAACAGTTTTATTTAAAAAATGTATTTATTCATCCTCTAACCTTAAGTTTAAAAAAGTACCTGCTGTGTCACTATTTTAAGAGATACTATGGCTCTGATTCATCAGAGCCATAGTATCTCTTAAAATATTTTTCAAGAGAGACAAAATGGAAAAAAATCGTTAATCAGGCTTTTTATGTCGAAGTCATAATAGCGAAACAATGAAAAAAATTTAGGGATTTAACTAGTATACAATTGAAAACTGAAAAAATCCACTAGTTAATATTTCTTATAAAGGCACCAAAATGAGTCCTTCAATTTCAATTTCGAAGTTGCAGCTTACAATTAAAATATTTTTCTTTATTCAACTAATGTTAAAAATTATCAGATCATGTATTTTATTTATCAATTTTTCTGTTTTTCATTTTCATTGACCAGACCATTGAGACTGTACAGTCCACAGAAAAGCCCGCCCTGATGCAGGTTCCGAAACGTTGACAACGTCGGCAATTTGGCAGCTTCCGCAAAGAAATTTAAGCGGTTCCCTCAGCCAAGAATATGTCTGGGCTATAAACAAAGTGGTCGATTAAGATAAGTAATTGTTTGTTGGGACTACAACTTTATTATTCGCCAGTATAAGCAACAAGCGTTGCTTGTTTCAAGTATTGAGTCGGGTGGCACAGCATAAAACTGTTTCAGTTTATTTTCAATCGTGACTACCAGAGACTGCGCAGGTTTTGAGTTTAAGTCCAAACACTTTGGAGTTGCAGTGCAACTAACATTGTGTGGTTGCACATTTCAACATAACAAAAAACTTTTTAAGAAAAATTAAAAAAATATATGGTAAGATTATAGACCGGTGATTGTACCAACTCGGCTAGAAATCTCTGCTTATTGTCAGAATCATATGCCGGTGCTTAGGTCTAATCTTCTGCTTTATAAAAACAATTGATAAAAAACAGAAAAATTGATAAATAAAATACATGATCTGATAATTTTTAACATTAGTTGAATAAAGAAAAATATTTTAATTGTAAGCTGCAACTTCGAAATTGAAGGACTCATTTTGGTGCCTTTATAAGAAACATTAACTAGTGGATTTTTTCGGAAGTCATAATAGCAACATAAAACTAAACAATTAACACATCCTTTAGTATATTTGAATTTCTGTAAAATCTGACTCATCAAAGCATGGTGAAGATTTAAAATGCTCTTCACACCAAAATTTAACCCCATGATATATGCCATAAATTGTTATGACCTGTACCTCCAGGGTCATGCAGATCTACAATGGATCCAAAAATCACAAAAACCGAGCAACTCCTCTCAAAACTCTATCAATAATTAAAAATCAGAGAGGGAACAGTATATCTCCCAAAACTTTAATAGCAATAACTACAAAATTTAAAAAAAATTTAAAAAAATCTTTTAACCAATAAATTAAAAGAGAAGACATTGATTCAGGTCAATGTGCCTTAGATTGAATTCACTGTCTCTCACCCACAATGGGCCCCAGGCAGTATCAGTCCAACCAGCACTATAGTTGTAATCATTTACTGTCTCCCTCCCAATTTCTCTTTTATCTCCTACCCAACAATTTAGGGTTATCTTATCTAGAGATTTTTATTTCCATCCATGAGTTTGAATATGGTTTTACTATTCATCGGAAGCCCACGGAGAGAAATACAATATTACGTTATGATAGCCATCATCCACAACATTTATGGATGAATTTGCCTATAGGGTAATTTTTACGTTTATGAAGGTTGTGTTCTGACATCCATGATTATAAAATTAAAGCTAAAGAGATGATCAGAATCTTGAACAAAGAGGATATCCTTTGCATATCTTGAAAAAGGCTTATAAACATGCACAGTGGGTAAATCGAGATTTGTTTATACCATCTCATAATACCCATGGGAATCAGAGGTCTAGACCAGGGGTGGGCAAGTCCGGTCCTAGAGGGCTGCAAACCAGTCGGGTTTTCAGGATACCCCTAATGAATATGCATGAAATAGATTTGCATACAACTGAGGCAGTGTGTATGCAGGTCTCTCTCATTTATTTTATTTATTTATTTAACAGTTTTTCTATATCGACATTAAAGTACACATCATATCGGTTTACATGGTAACGAAAGGTGGAAAGTACAAATAACAGGGGGAGGGGAGGTGGAGAACTAAGAGAAACTGTGGGTCGGAGGGGGACCCCAACAAATTAGAGAAGGAGTGAAACGATAGGAACGGTAACACATGGTTAAATATGATTCAAGTGTACAAGCTATATATGGTTAAATAAGGTGCAACGGTACAAAATATACAGGTTAAAAAGGTTCAAGTGTACAAGCTATATATGGTTAAGTAATATATATGGTGCAAGGGTACAAATTATACAGGGGGTGCACAGGCAGAGAAGGATAAAGGTTCAAAAAGAATAAGGTTAAATAAGGAGCGAGGGTACAGATATACAGGATACACAAGAATAAGGTTAAAAAGGAGCAAGGGTACAAGATATACAAGAGGAATAAGAGTACAGAACGGTGGGTTGAGATGGCAATTAAAGAATATGCAAGGGTTATGAAGATTAAAGGGGGGTAAAGAAAAGAGCCGGGGTGGCGAGGATGTTAATCAGGGAAGGTTTGATGAAAGAGTCACGTTTTTAGCTGTTTTCTAAATTTGAAAGGGCAGGGTTCCATGCGAAGATTGGGCGGTAGATCATTCCAGAGCGTGGGGCCGGCAATTGAGAAGGCGCGATTTCTTGTGGCTGAGAGGCGGGCTTTAAGAGGGGGAACTAGCAGGGTACATTTATGAATTGTTCTGGTAGGGCGGGAGGATTGTGTGGGTTGGAGGGGTTCATTAAGCCAAGAGGAGTTGTGGCTGTAGACAGCTTTGTGTAAAATGGTGAAGGTTTTGAACAAGATGCGGTGGGAGATGGGGAGCCAGTGTAGGCTTTTAAGGATAGGGGTGATATGATCAGATTTGCGTGTGTTACTAATGATCCTTGCTGTGGCATTTTGCAGTATCTGGAGGGGTCTGATGGTGGAGGATGGAAGGCCAAGATAAAGGGAATTACAGTAATCTAGCTTGGATGTTAATGTGGCATGAATAAAAGTTTTGAGGTCATGGGTGTGGAGAAGTGGCATGAGCTTTTTTAGGACCATGAGCTTGTAAAAACCTCCCTTAATTACAGAGGAGATGTGGTTTTTGAGGTTCAGATGTGGATCGATTAGGACCCCTAAATTCCGTACTGAGGGTTGCGAGAGGAGGGACGTGCTCAGAGGGTCAGTAGGTGTGGCCAGCTTAAAGGTTTGGTGGTTGTGTATGAGAAGTAGCTCAGTTTTGGCAGAGTTGAAGGCAAGTTGCATTGAGGTGAGTAGGGTGTTGATGGTGGAGAGGCATTTTTCCCAAAAATTAAGAGTGATAGCAAGAGAGTCGTGGATGGGAATGATGATTTGGACGTCATCTGCGTAGATATAGAATTTGAGTCCAAGATCCGTTAGAAGATGACAGAGGGGAAGGAGGTATATGTTAAATAGTGTAGAGGAAAGGGAGGAGCCCTGGGGTACACCATGTGAGAGGGTGAAGCGTGAGGATTCAGAGGAGCCAAGTTTAACAGAGAAGCATCTGTTAGTTAGATAGGATTTGAACCAAAGAAGTGCAGTACCAGTAATGCCAATGTCGGTAAGACGAGCAATGAGGAGGTCGTGGCTTATAGTGTCGAAGGCGGCGGATATGTCAAGGAAGGCAATAAGGAAGTTATGACCTTTGTCGAGCCCGGTGAGGAGAAAGTCTGTAAGGGATAGTAGGAGGGTTTCGGTACTCAAATCTTTGCGAAAACCAAACTGTGCTGTGTGGAGTAAGCTGTAGTCCTCAAGGAATGTCATGAGCTGTGTATTGACTACCTTCTCCATGATATTTGAGATGAAAGGGAGATTGGAGATGGGACGGTAGTTGGTTGGGTCTTTGGGGTCTAGGGAGGGTTTCTTGAGCAGGGGTTTGACTATCGCATGTTTAAGAGCGTCAGGGATGGAACCTGTGGAAAGGGAGCAGTTGATTAGGTCTGCTAGGGGTGATGCAATGGAATTGGGCATGGAAATGAGATTTTTAGTGGGTATAGTGTCAGAAGGATGAGATGCGGGCTTGGATTTTTTAATGATAGCCTCTATTTCCTTGGGTGTAGTGAGTTCTATGGAGTTGAGTGGGGAGGGAATATGGTGGGTTGTAGGGGGGTGGGGGGTTTGGGGGGAAATCGGAGGAGTATGTTGGCAATTTTATTGTGGAAGAAAAGAGCAAGTTCTTCGCATTTCGTGCTGGTGTCTTCTTCAATGGCATTGGGGGAAAGGGGGTTGGTGAGGGTTGCTACGTAGGAGAAGAGAGCTTTGGGGTTGAAGGTGTATTGGTGGATTTTGGAGGAGTAGTAATCACACGTTTGGTGTTTTGTATGGCTTGGCGGTATGTGTGTAGAAGGGATTTATAGGAGGTGGAGCGCTGGGGGGTGGGGTCTTTACGCCATGCTCTTTCTTTGAGTCTAAGGTCGTGTTTCAGGATGTGTAATTCTGGGGTGTACCAGGGTTTATTGTTGGATTGAGGGGTGCGTTGTTGGCGAGTGATGAGGAGACAGATTTTGTCAGCTATGTCTTGGGTGGTTCTGACCCAGGAAGTGAGGGCAGTGTCAGGGGAGGAAAGGTCAAGGTTGTTCAGGGAGTCGGAAAGGGCTGTGGAGAGCTCCTCTGTTGAACAGGCTTTGTGGTATGAGACGGAGGTGTTAGTGTGAGGGGGGTTGCAGGAGTTAGATGTGTCAAGGGTAGGCGGGTCTCAATAAGGGCATGATCAGACCATGGTACCGGAGTACAGGTGGGGGAGAAGGGACATGAATACAAGTATTGGGGCAAAGTTAACTATTTGGAAATATTATTTAGTGTGTTTGTGCTCAGTAAGGCAGTGAATAAACAAGTTAGACTGTTTGTATTTTTAAATAGTCAATAAGGCAGCTAGTAAGCAATAGGTAGTGGGGTAGATTTTATAAATGTACGCACGGGCGTACTTTTGTTCGTGCACCAGGCGCGAACAAAAAGTACGCTGGATTTTATAAGATATGCGCATAGCCACGCGTATCTTATAAAATCCGGGGTCGGCACACGCAAGGGGGTGCACATTTGTGCAACCTGCGCGCGCCGAGCCCAGCGCGCGCTGCCTGTTCCCTTCCGCCTCCCCTCACCTTCCCCTCCCTAACCCACCCCCACCCCCCCCCCCCGGCCCTATCTAAACCCCCCCTATCTTTGTTGGCAGATTTACGCCTGCGGAAAGCAGGTGTAAATCTGCGCGCGCCAGCGGGCTGCTGGCGCGCCATCACCCGACCCGGGGGCTGGTCTGGAGACATCGACTACGCCCCCGCCTCCGAAACGTAGCGTCACTCACAGCAGCCCCCGACACGCCCCGCCATGCAAGCCCCGGGACTTACGCGTGTCCCGGGGCTTGCGCACGCCACCGAGCCTATGCAAAATAGGCTTGGCGCACGCAGAGGGAGTTTGGGGTAGATTTTCGGGGGGTACACGCGTATCGTACGCGCGTACCCCTTTGAAAATCTACCCCAGTGTGTTTATTTTTAAAAGTCTGTAAGGCAGCTAGTAAGCAGAACAAACACAAAAAAACTCCCAAAAAGTAGCCAGAAGCTAGATATAAGCTAGGAGCAGTGTATACCTAAGTAAAAAAGTTGGAAATTTCAGCTCAATTACTCACCTTGGAAAGGGGTTGAGGTAGTGTGATTTGATTTGAATAGGTACCAACATTTGTTAATCAAGAGAGCAATGAGTCACTCTGGCTGACTAACTGAAGTTAGACTGTTTGTATTTCCCAACCCTCCCACCCTTCGCCCACCGACCCCTAGCTCATCCTTTAATTTATAAGCAGGTGCCACTTTCACTAGAAAAAAACCCCCAAAAAAACCAGAGTTTGATCAGACCCTGGCAGGCCACTACCAGACATATAGTGAATTCACTAATACATTTAAATGACAGACACATTCCTACTCCCATAGCAACCTAAAACTTAACTAGGAACTGATCAAAATTGAGATGAAGGCAGCAGTCCAGCAGAAAGAGGGGGGCTTCCCAGTCTTTTGCATAGAGTGTCACATGTATGATTTTTTTTACCCACCTGTGAAAAGTTGTACATGTGCATGTGATGCAAAGAGCTCCTGGCTCTCAGAGAACGAGTCCAATCTCTGGAGGCTAGAGTGGCAGACCTGGAGGAGCTGAGGCAGACAGAGAGGTATATAGATGAGACCTTCAGGGACATAGTAGCCAAGTCCCAACTTCAGACTGGCAGCCCTGGTGCTGCCTTGGAGGAATAAGGTCTCATGAATGGAGTGCATCAACCGGGTGCAGCAGGAAAGGATCCTGTAGCAAGGACCTGCTCTCCAGGTGATGCATTGTCCTTTCGCACTGAGGATATCTCCCCAAGGCCTACTGCCCAGGAGGGAAGGGTTAGGTCGGCAGTCATAGTTGGTGATTCGATTATTAGGAATGTAGATAGCTGGGTGGCTGGTGGGCGTGAGGATGGCCTGGTAACATGCCTACCTGGTGCAAAGGTGGAGGACCTCACGCGTCACCTAGATAGGATTTTAGACAGTACTGGGGAGGAGCTGGCTGTCGTGGTACATGTGGGCACCAATGACATAGGAAAATGTGGGAGGGAGGTTCTGGAAGCCAAATTTAGACTCTTAGGTAGAAAGCTTAAATCCAGAACCTCCAGGGTAGCATTCTCTGAAATGCTCCCTGTTCCACACGCAGGTCACCAGAGGCAGGCAGAGCTCCGGAATCTCAATGCGTGGATGAGACCATGGTGCAAGGAAGAGGGATTCAGTTTTGTTAGGAACTGGGGAACCTTTTGAGGAAGGGGGAGTCTCTTCCGAAGGGATGGGCTCCACCTTAACCAGGGTGGAACAAGACTGCTGGCACTAACCTTTAAAAAGGAGATAGAGCAGCTTTTAAACTAGAACAATGGGGAACGCAGACAGTCGCTCAGCAGCACATGGTTCGGAGAGAGGTATCTTCAAAGGATACTGATGCATTAGAATTAGGGCATCTCGACAGTGAGGTTCCAATAATAAGAAAAGTAGTACAGTGCCTGTAACTAAAAACTCACCTGAGCTAAAAAATTCTAACTTATCCCTATCAATTAAAAAGCAGAATGAAAATACAAACAAAAACCAAACTTTGAAATGTTTGTATGCTAATGCCAGAAGTCTAAGAAGTAAGATGGGAGAATTAGAATGTATAGCAGTGAATGATGACAGACTTAATTGGCATCTCAGAGACATGGTGGAAGGAGGATAACCAATGTTTAGATTACTTACCTGGTAATCTTCTTTTCCTTAGTGTAGACAGATGGACTCAGTACGAATGGGATAGTATCCGCATGCTAGCAGTTGGAGACTGATCTGACGTCAGTACGGGGGCGTATATAGCCCCACAGGAAGCGCAGCGACTCAGTAATCTTCCTTGTAAATGCTGTTATGGATGTGTGTACTGACGCTCAGTGAAAAGTGAAAAGAGAAAACAGGATTCCCCTGACCGATTGACAGTGGCTGGAGACCGCCAGCATTCCCAACCGGAAAGCGTTGACACCTGGTAAAGTGCACGCTCTCATGTAAACAAAAGCATGGCTTACCTGGAACCGGTGAAACTCATGCACACAGGCAGCGGGGCGGGATGCTGAGTCCATCTGTCTACACTAAGGAAAAGAAGATTACCAGGTAAGTAATCTAAACATTTCCTGGCGTGTAGCCAGATGGACTCAGTACGAATGGGATGTACAAAAGCTTTACCTCCCACCTGGGCGGGAGGCTGCCTGAGGACCATGCAAAACCACCCTCGCAAAAGCTGAGTCCTCCCTGGCCTGGACGTCCAGACGGTAGAACCTGGAAAAGGTATGAAGGGAGGACCACGTCGTTGCTTTACAGATGTCTGCCGGAGACAGCATCCGTGATTCAGCCCAAGATGCCGCTTGGGCCATGGTAGAATGAGCCTTGACCTGTAGAGGCGGAGCCTTCGCAGCCTCCACGTAGGCGGCTCGAACGACTTCCTTAATCCAGCGGGCGATGGTGGGCCGCGAGGCCGCTTCACCTTGCTTCTTCCCGCTGTACAGGACGAACAGATGGTCTGTCTTTCGTAGGTCTTGTGTAAGTTCCAGATACCTGGGCAGCACTCTGCCAATGTCGAGATGGCGTAATAAACGACCTTCTTCAGATTTCTGCAAACCCGCCGTGGTAGGCAAGGATATGGTTTGATTAAGATGAAACTGTGAAACCACCTTAGGCAGAAAGGAGGGAACCGTGCGAAGGTGGAGAGCCTCTGGAGTGATCCTAAGAAAGGGATCACGGCAGGACAATGCCTGTAACTCTGAGATGCGGCGTGCTGAACACACCGCCAGCAAGAATAGCATCTTCAAGGTGAGAGAACGAAGAGACAGGCCCCGAAGGGGTCGGAAGGTGGATCCAGCGAGGAAATCCAAAACGAGGTTGAGGTTCCACAAAGGCACAGGCCACTTCAGTGGCGGACGAATATGCTTGACTCCTTGCAGGAAGCGAGAAACATCCTGGTGCCTGGCGATGGTCTTGCCATCCCTCCTGGGACCATAGCAAGACAACGCAGCCACCTGAACCTTGATGGAGCTGAGGGACAGACCCTTCTGAAGCCCATCCTGCAGGAAATCCAACACAATAGGGATTGTGGTTGCATGTGGATTGGTGCCATGAGTGTCACACCATGCTTCAAATACTCTCCAGATCCGGATGTATGTGAGGGATGTGGAAAACTTGCGAGCCCGGAGGAGGGTATCAATCACGGGCTCCGAGTAACCCTTCTTCAATCGAGCCCTCTCAAGGGCTATACCGTAAGAGAGAATTGAGCCGGAACCCCGTGAAGAATGGGACCTTGATGTAGAAGGTCCCGGAGAGGGGGGAAGGGGCTCCCCTGCCAGTAGCCTTCTCATGTACGCGTACCAGGGTCTTCGTGGCCAGTCCGGCGCCACGAGAAGAACTAGGCCCCGGTGTCTCTGAATTTTGCGGATGACAACGCCTAGCAGAGGCCACGGAGGAAAGGCGTACAGTAGAGTCCCTGGGGGCCATGGCTGGACCAGGGCATCGATGCCGTACAAGAACGGGTCGCGCCTGCGGCTGAAGTATCTGGGTACTTGAGCATTGGACTTGTCCGCCAGTAAATCCATGGCCGGAATCCCCCAATGATCGACAATCATCTGGAAAGCTGTGGGGGACAGCTGCCACTCTCCTGGATTCAAATACCAAATCGCCGGGCTGGCCTTGCACTCCCTGTTAACCTGTTGTCAAAACTATTGAAGGTATGTGGAATTTTGTATATGATCATGATATACCATTTTCGGTCTGTACCCTATATGTTTTATAGGATCCATGTTAAAAGTTTAATTTCATTTTATTTTTAGATTTGTTATTTCATGGTGTTGTCCCTCCCGACGCAGCCAGTGGGCGAAACACGGGGTCCGTGTCGGGGGACCCCTACTTGTGCTTGGAATTATACACAAAAAATTTACAGTGGAGCTGCCATATGAACCGTGTTAGAATTCTAATAAATTTTGGATCTGACAAGACTTCTGCACTTGTTGTGTTCTTGGACTTATATTGAAAGTGCAGATCCAGCCCGTGTGGTGTTTGGATTTCTCCTGAATAAGGGGCTATGTCTACGGGTACCTTGGCCGACGAAGATACGTTTAGTTACACAGACGAGGCTTTACAGGCGGTATTGACCGCAGTTCCATTCTTTTCGGACTCAATACCGGACAGTTGCACGTCCATATCGTGAGTGGATGTCAACCTTCAAAAGCGTTTGACAAGAGCGGAGCTTCACGCTTCAACGCTGATTGAGTACTGTCGGGCACACCGGATTCCTAGGGGTTTACGGGTCCAGAAGGCACCTCGCCTGCATGCAGAGAATAAGGATTTTGTACAACGTTGGAACCAGATATTGAACAAGTGTTCGTTTGATTTAATGATACTGATTATTGAGACGACCAAACCTCTTACTCAATCTTTACAGGAAGAATTAACAACACATATTGAGAATATTAAAACAAACTCCTCGGTTGAACAGTTTGACCTTCAGCATACTGAATTTAAAGAGAACTTAGGGAAATTTAGAGCGGATTTAAAGCAACCAAATTCAGGAAATTTCAACGAGACGAGTACGATTACTGCAAGGGTTACGTCTATCAATGGATGGCTACAAATCGCCCCGCAAGGAAGGTAACATTCGCTCAGTCCTCTTCGGACGATTCATCAGGCGAAAAGATTATTACAGCACAAAGGGAACGAGCTGCTCCTTCATCAGATACTGCATTCTCTTCACTATTGGAACGTTCATCAGCACAACCTTTTTTAAGGGGGGTCCAGCAACAACCCTCCCGAAATTTACGGGGTCGCGGCCGTGCTGCACCCATTCAGCCGGCCCAACAAAGAATCACACGAGCTACCAGACGTCAACAAGACCCATGGCAGTGACAATTCAACCTGATGATGTAATATTTAATTTATCCTCTAGAGTGTTATCGAATCCTGAGCGGGATCTTTTGATTAAAGGTCTCTCTTTTGTACCAACTGTCAAGCATGATGATTTTAATGTTCAGGTTCATCTGTATCGTTTTTTTCGAACCCTTAAATTAAAATCCTATTTTGCAGATTGTCCGCAGACAATGGATCAGTCGGTGGTATATTCTAAATCAAGGTGGGTGCCCTATGTGGCTCCTGATCCCCTATTGGCAGCATTTGAAAAACTTGTGCGTACTGATGTAAAACACCTTTCTTGTTCAAATGACTATGTGTTCTTTAATCTTTCCAAATGTGAATGGCAAGCCATTAGATCTTTGGCAGATGACCCTGCGATTGTGATCAAACCGGCTGATAAGAATTTATCCTTGAGACCAACATTGCACCCTGAAAGATCTTTCTTCCTAAACTGTCCAGGAACAGACTGTCTTTCCCTGGTGGTGTGGAAGCGTGTGTCTTAAGCCTTTTAGCTTTCTTCTGGGCTGACTCAACTACCACCGACTGGTGTGGTAGTTGAGATTTTTGAAAGCCAGGTATGGGTTGGACGAGATATGTAGCATCTGCCCGTTTGTTAACCGATGCTACTGATCCAGGGTGCTCCCACAACCTGTACATGAGCTCTTGGAGGACTTCATGTACTGGGGTAAGGCCAGTATTTCCTTAGGTGGATCTACGAACTGTAGCACCTCTAATGTCTTCTGTCTGGTATCAAGTTCCGAGAGAAGTGAAAAAGGTATGGTTTCTGACATTTCTTTGATGAAACTGGAGAAAGAAAGATCTTCCGGAGGTGATTTTCTCCTATCCTCTGGAGGTGAAGGTTGGGACAACATATCTTCATCTGAAGAGACATCTGCGTCAGACTCAGTTCCAGTGTCTACTGGGTGACCTGATAGGTCTGAATGGAATCTCAGGAATTGCTGGAGATTGTGGCCTCCGAGGTGGGAGAATGCCAGAAGGACCAGGTAGTGGGTTCTGGAAGTATATCTTGATCCACATCCTGAGGTGTATGTGAAAAAACCTGGATTAAGGTGTCCAATTTGTCCATGAGAGGCTGGAAAATGGAGACTTCTGGAATCGGCATCGATGGTTTCATCGGTGTTGGCACCGGAATCGCCAGACGGCATCAACGGCCCTGGTGTTGGAATGGCCGGAATCGGCATCGATGGCCCTGGTGCTGGAATGGCCGGAATTGGCATCGAGGATTCCGGTGCCGGAACGGGCAGTTTCATCGGTATCGAGGGCGAGATTCCAGTTGGTACCGGAATCGGTGTCGATGGCATCGCTGGTGTAGAAGGTTGAGGCCTCGGTATCGCTTCGAGGAATGCGTCCCGTACCGCTTGATGTATGTAAACATCAAGTTCCGCCCGCATGGATGGTGAGAACAGAGCACCCATGGGGGGAGGCGGTAGTGGCGATGCCGGTACCTCCTCAGAGCCCTGAGAAGGTACGGTTCCCTGCGCTGGAATCGGCGGGGATCGCCCTGGTATCGATGGCTCCGAAGCCTGAACGTCGAGCCGGGGTTTCTTAGTCATCAATTCGATTTCTGTCGATGGCATCCCGGGAATCGGGTCGGTGGTCGCCGTATGCGGCCTACGATGCCGATGCTTTTCTTTTTCCCGGGCTTTTTCGCTACCTGATGTCGATGCCTTTGATGATGGAGAGGGGGAGGAAAGAGGAGCATCTCCCGACTCACCTGGGACTCGTTTCTTCAACACCACCTTACGAATCGACCCAGCCGGAGACTATTGCGTTGAGGATGATGGTGCCGGTAAGAGCTGTATTTTGAACAGTTGTTCCATCTTCTCCAGCCGGAGACGACGTCCCTTCGATGTAATGGTGGCACACAAGGGGCAAACCCTAACATCGTGGTTCTCACAGAGGCAGAGAACGCAGTCTTGATGGGGGGTCGGTAATCGACATGTTTCTAGTGCACTTAGGGCACTTTTTGAATCCCGAAGCCATTCTAGGCCGGACAGCCGTCGACTACCAATGACCAGGGACAAATACTCGGTCAAAAAACGGAACGGAACCGCGAGAGAAGATGAAAAACTTACTGCGATGGTGTACTAAGGGGAGACCCTTGCGGCTGAAGTTTTTCTAAACTTTTTTAAAGTTTAAAGTTGTGGAGAATTCTCCACAGGACTCCTAGGAACCGCGAGGCTAACTGCTCCGCGGAAAAAAGAAGACTTATGTTAAGGGTAGTAATATTAATCAAAACCGAGCAACAGTAAAACCCATAAAATTACTACTAGCAACATTTTTACAAGGTGAGCAGCCTTCCTGCTAATTTATACGATGCTACTGCTGGAACATCCTTTACGTAGAAGCAGTCCTGCGCTTTCTTCCTAATGTCTGCATACCAATATCCTGGACCGTAAAAGTCAGGGCCCAGCAATGGCTGTTGCCTGAATCCAATTCCCTTCCCCCACCATCGAAGCAGAGAGCAATGCAACAGTTGCATCAAATTCATTTAAGCTAATTGGTTAAGTTTAGTATTTCCCAGGCATTCTGATAAGGGCAGTAGCTGCTACTGTTCTATGCTGGCTACCCTCCATGCACCCTTTTTTTTTTTTTTTTTTTAATTTCCAACTCTAGACTTTAGGAATCCACAGTGTTTATTCCATGAATTTTTTAATTTGTTTACTGATTTTCTCTTCACCACATCTTCCAGAAGGTATTTCAGGCATCCACCATCATCTCTGTGAAGAAATTTCCTGATGCTGGCTCTAAGTCATCCCCTGGGAAGTTTAATATTGTGACAGTTCTACGTTTGAGGAACAGGCATCATTAAAACCTTTCAGGAATCTGAAGGTCTGCATCATATCTCCCTTGTACCTAACTCTCTTCTAGGTGTATATATACACACACACACACATATATATATAATATATATTCAGATCCTTCAGCCTCATCTCAAAAGCCTTCCGATATAGACCTCTCAACATTTTGGTCACCATTCTCTGGACCATCTCTGACCTTTCTATCTTTTTTGAGATACGGGCTCCAGAACTAAACAGTACTCCAAGTACGGTCTCACCGAGGACCTATACAAGGGCATTATCTCTTTTTTTCTTATTGATTATTCCTCTATGTAGCCCAGCATTCTTCTGGCTTTAACTATAATCTTGTCACATTGCTTCACTCTTTTCAGACTGCCAGACATCACTCCAAGGTCCCTCTCCCAGTCCATGCACATTAGTCTTTGACACCCCCATCATATACAGCTCTTTTGGATTACCACACCCCAGATGCATGATTCTGCACTTCTTGGCATTGAATCCCAGCTGCCAAGTCTTTGACCACTTTTCAAGTTTTCTTAAATCACTTCACTCTACGCCTTCAGGCATGTCCACTCTGTTGCAGATCTTAGTATCATCCGCAAATAGATAAACTACCTTCTATCCCTTCTGCAATGTCGCTTAAAGATATTGAACAGACCCAGTCCCTAAACCAGCCCCTACGGCACTCCACTGAACATGGTTCTCTCTTCAGAGTATTCCATTTACCATTACATGCTATCTCCTGTCAGTCAACCAGTTTGTAATCCACTCCACCACCTTGGAACCAATTCCCAAGCTTCTAATTTTATTCACAAGCCTATGTGGGACCATATAGGTGGTCCCACATAGGCTTGTGACCACATAATTTTATGTGGTCATAATTGTGACCACATAATTTTAAGCTTCTAATTTTATTCACAAGCCTATGTGGAACCATATAGGACCTATGTGGGACCACATAGGTGGGACCTATGTGGGACCTTTCCCTCTCAGCTCTGCTCCCGGTAGCAGCCTCCACGCCTCTTCGCCTCTGCCGGGGCTCCCGAGGCCCAGTCGGGGCAGGAGCCCGCCCGCTTTCGTTTTAGCGAGCCGTGCAGAGAAGGCGGAGCAGAAATCCAATTTTAAAAGAAAAAAGGAAACTACTAAAAAAATCTAAAGGAAGCGACCCAGAATCTCACGCGGTGAGTGTTGCCGCGCCCCCGACAGGCACCCGGCCTATCAGAAGGAGCCATCGGGGACTTTAAATTTTAAGAACTCCCCAGCGTCGCGCGACCTAAGGGGCTTGCCCCTTAGTGCGCCCCTTTGTGAGCCTCTGGTGAGGCTATGGTGAGACTCTAATAGTAACTCCTACCATCACTACTCGGCCCTGCCACACTATCCAAATCCAATCACACCTGTACTAGTCAAGCAAGCTTCCAGCGCTCATCCCTCCACACCAGCAATCATCCAGCGCTCATCCCTCCACTCCAGCAATCATCCAGCGCTCATCCCTCCACTCCAATCATCCAGCGCTCATCCCTCCACTCCAATCATCCAGCGCTCATCCCTCCACTCCAATCATCCAGCGCTCATCCCTCCACTCCAATCATCCAGCGCTCATCCCTCCACTCCAATCATCCAGCGCTCATCCCTCCACTCCAATCATCCAGCGCTCATCCCTCCACTCCAATCATCCAGCGCTCATCCCTCCACTCCAATCATCCAGCGCTCATCCCTCCACTCCAGCAATCATCCAGCGCTCATCCCTCCACTCCAGCAATCATCCAGCGCTCATCCCTCCACTCCAGCAATCATCCAGCGCTCATCCCTCCACTCCAGCAATCATCCAGCGCTCATCCCTCCAACTCCAGCAATCATCCAGCGCTCATCCCTCCAACTCCAGCAATCATCCAGCGCTCATCCCTCCAACTCCAGCAATCATCCAGCGCTCATCCCTCCAACTCCAGTAATCATCCAGCGCTCATCCCTCCACTCCAGCAATCATCCAGCGCTCATCCCTCCACTCCAGCAATCATCCAGCGCTCATCCCTCCACTCCAGCAATCATCCAGCGCTCATCCCTCCACTCCAGCAATCATCCAGCGCTCATCCCTCCACTCCAGCAATCATCCAGCGCTCATCCCTCCAACTCCAGCAATCATCCAGCGCTCATCCCTCCAACTCCAGCAATCATCCAGCGCTCATCCCTCCAACTCCAGCAATCATCCAGCGCTCATCCCTCCAACTCCAGCAATCATCCAGCGCTCATCCCTCCAACTCCAGCAATCATCCAGCGCTCATCCCTCCAACTCCAGCAATCATCCAGCGCTCATCCCTCCAACTCCAGCAATCATCCAGCGCTCATCCCTCCAACTCCAGCAATCATCCAGCGCTCATCCCTCCACTCCAGCAATCATCCAGCGCTCATCCCTCCACTCCAGCAATTATCCAGCGCTCATTCCCTCCACTCCAGCAATCATCCAGCGCTCATTCCCTCCACTCCAGCAATCATCCAGCGCTCATTCCCTCCACTCCAGCAATCATCCAGCGCTCATCCCTCCATACCAGCAATCATCCAGCGCTCATCCTTCCACACCATCGGTTGTTCTTCAACCTCATCAATCCTCTTCACCGAAATCACGAATCAATCTCGCTAATAACCAGCTTTTCCAGTGACTATAAGCTTCAATGTCTATTGGTCTCCTAATTCCAATTCTCCATCAAAGGTCCATTTTCATAAGAAATCCTTCAGTGATTTCACGTCCACCTACCTATAAATCACTCATTCCCATCATGATTTCCCCCCTTACACAGACGCTAGGCCTAGCTCTTTTCTCTCTGATTTTATTCAACGCCCAATCTCTTACTAAAAAAACACTAATACTCAATGACCTTTTACTGGACACAAATCCAGACCTCTGCGCAATAACGGAAACATGGCTTAAAAATACGGACACCGCACTCATAAACCAACTTCCAACTGAAACCCATGATTTCTTCTCTATCCCCAGACAGAAAAAAAGGGGTGGGGGTATTCTTCTCGCAGCCAAAAAAGAGCTGAGACTTACACAATTCCCAATATACTCTCCTACAAAAATTGAAGCCGGCTTTTTCAAATCAGACCTTCTGCAAATCATCCTAGTTTACGCCCCGCCGGGACTTCTGGATTCTGACGCCTCTCCCATTCTAGAATTAATAGCGACCAACCTAAACCTTGAGTCTCCAGCCATTATATTGGGAGATTTTAACTTACATGTTGACAACCCCTCTCCCTCTACAAACTGTGAAACTTTCCTAAATGCCATGATCGCCATGGGATTCAAGCAGATAATCAACAATCCCACCCACAGAGCAGGACACACTCTGGATCTCATTTTTGTAAACTCAGGCATCTCACACTCAGCACCACCCATATGCAAATCAGTCCCATGGTCAGACCACGCATTAATCTCCACCACATTTTCGCTGGCACAATCAAGCAACAAACTCGATCCTCAACCTCAATTTACTTACAGAAATCTTTGTTCATCCGATGAACTTCACGAACACCTTGTCCTAGAACTCCCTCATATAGACATCGCTACTCCCAACTCAGCTCTCCACTCCTGGTCCAACATCACAGTATCGGCAGCAAATAAACTCTGCCCACTGGCAACAAAAAAAACGAAACAAAATGCACCCAAAAAACAACCCTGGTTTAACGAAGAACTTCAAAAACTCAAACATTCCCTCCGACAAAAAAAAAGTAAATGGCGTAAAGCACCATCACCGTCCTCCCTCTCAGCTTACAAACTCGCCCTTCACATATACAAGAGCACTACATTAAAAACAAAAAAGGACTACTACGCTCACAAGATCCATCACCTCATCTGATTCAAAAGCCCTTTTTACTTACGTCTCGAACTTAACTCAAGTCAACCCTCCAGACATTCCACTCAACCAAGCGCACGAAAAAGCAGAGGAGTTGGCCATCTTCTTCAGTAACAAAATTTCTAACCTACAATCACAGCTGAAACCGAATACCCTATCTCCACTCAGCACATACCTCCATCACTGCAAAAATATTTCTATACAAGCCTTCGAACCCATTGCAACATCAGAGATCAAATCAGTATTGAAGAGAATGAAACCCTCATCTCACCCATTTGACCATATCCCTTCCAAACTACTGCTGCTAATTCCAGATACCATCTCCAAAACCTTGACTGACATTATCAATTGTTCCTTAGCCCAAGGAATCTATCCAGACGACCTGAAAATTGCTTCTATCAAACCTCTATTAAAAAAACCTAATTTAAATCCCAAAGATCCCTCCAACTTTCGCCCAATCTCCAACCTCCCTTTTATAGCTAAGGTAATGGAAAAATTAGTCAACACCAGATTATCAGAATACCTTGAAGACAACAATATATTATTCCCCACTCAATATGGCTTCCGAAAATCCTTAAGTACAGAATCACTTCTCATTTCCCTGACAGATTACCTAATCATGGGCCTTGATAAAGGTCATGCCTACCTGCTGATACTCCTCGACCTATCGGCCGCCTTTGATACTGTAAATCACTCCCTTCTCCTAAATCAACTAGCAAACATCGGAACAACAGGCATGGCACTTGCCTGGTTCATTCTTGGGAAACAGAGGATACAAAGTCAAAATACATAACAAAGAATCACAGTTTTATCCTTCCACACTAGGAGTCCCACAGGGCTCCTCTCTTTCCCCCACGCTCTTTAACATTTACCTCCTCCCCCTATGTCAACTCTTAACCAATCTGAACCTCAAATACTTTCTATATGCAGATGACGTCCAGATTGTCATCCCCATCAAAGAATCCCTCACAAATACTATTAAAATCTGGGAAAACTGCCTTCAAAAAATTGACAACCTCCTCTCCAGTCTAAATCTAATCCTAAATTCTTCAAAAACCGAACTCCTCATAATTTCCCCCGAAAACAGTAACCTCGCCTCAAATCCACCAAGCGGCTTTCAAACAGCACAAGTAAGAGACCTAGGAGCAATCATTGATAATCGGCTAAATCTAAAATCTTTTATTAATCAAACCACTAAGGACTGCTTTCATAAACTGCACGTCTTAAAAAGAATTAAACCACTTTTCCACTTCCACGACTACAGAACAATCCTGCAATCAATAATCTTCTCTAAGCTAGATTATTGTAATTCCATTCTATTAGGTCTACCGTCTTCCCACACTAAACCCCTCCAGATGGTTCAGAACACGGTGGCCAGAATTTTGACAAACACAAGAAGAAGAGACCACATATCCCCGATTCTCAAAGACTTACATTGGCTACCAGTTCACTATAGAATCTTATATAAGTCCATTACCACCATCTACAAAGCTTTCCATCAACTCGCTCCACTTAACCTCCAAATCCCATTTAAAAAACATACCTCCGACAGACCAATCAGAGAGTCCTACAGAGATTCACTACAGGCTCCTCCTGCCAAAACCTTTCACCATAAGACTCTCAGAGACAGGGCATTCTCCACAGCAGGACCTACTTTGTGGAACTCCATCCCACCAGAACTGAGACAGGAACCCTGCCTTCCAACATTTAGAAAAAGACTTAAAACTTGGCTATTTAAACAAGCCTTCCCAGATCCGAACTAAATGATAGCAATTTTACAAGAGATAGTAAATTATACAAGGAGACTTCACAGTATAATGTATATAATGTAAATAATGTAATCCTTACAGTTCGGCTCTCTTATTCTTATCTCTCCTCCAAGTTTAAGACCCTTGTTGTAATGTAACTTTTGATCTCCTTGCACTTGTTTATGTTTCCGTTCTCTGTTTGTCACCCCTTGTTACATGTAAACCGGCATGATGTGGTTTCTAACCATGAATGCCGGTATAGAAAAAACGCAAATAAATAAATAAATATTGAAAGCTTTGCTGAATTATTTATTTTAAAGCATTTATTATCCACCCTTTCTACGTTCAGGGTAGGGTACAATATGAAAATACATAAATCAGGTGGACAAGAAAAAGTATATTACATAATTCTTCAATATAGGGTAACCCTGTACAGAAGAAGACAACATATTAGAAAAAGGGGGTAATTCTATCCTGTCAGAGGAACCAATACTGGGGCCAAAAACAACTACATCAAGCTACCTGAGGAGAGATATGTAGGGGATACCACCTTATTACTTTGGTTTGGGAATGCTTGTTTAAAGAGGAAAGTTTTTAGCGCGTTTTTAAAGAATATTCTCTCTGAGGCTTCTTACTTCTTTAGGTAGGCTGTTCCATATGAGGAGACTTGCAGAAAAGGTGGCATGTTTTCTAGTTTTATCAAGGTGGGTGAACTTTGGAGACAGGACATCTAATAGCTTTAAGCTTGCCGACCTGAGGGGCCTAGAGCGGTGTGGATTTTTAGTGTAAATTGTAAATACTGGAGTGTATGATCATGGCGTTTTGTTGTTCTTTCTTAATTGTTATAAATTTTAGTATTTGTCTAATTATGTTTTACATTGATTGTGTATCTGTTTTTATCTATTTTATGATTGTTACTTTGTAATCCATGCCAAACATTTGATGGATGTAGCAGAATAAAAGTATTTTTAAATAAATAAATGGCAAGCTTGTATAATATACGGTATGAGACTGGGAGCCAGTGTAGTGTTTCGAGGACAGGAGAAATATGTTCATGAATGGGAGTGCTAGTTAGAAGTCTTGCTGCCGAATTTTGTATGATCTGCACTGGGCGGATTGCATTTAGATATAGACCTGTTAAGACCATGAAACTTGTTTCAAGAATTTTAATTTAGTTAATACACTGACTTGGAATCAATTACTACCATACATATTGTTTAATGCAACATGATAAAACCAAACCAGTGTATGTGAAAGAAATTGGATATTTAACGCTTATAAAATATTTGAAGCAACAGGTAACATTTTAAGAAAACCATTAGTTTTTCCATATTAAATGCATGCACAATAAGCAGCAAAGCTTTGTAAGCATATGAAAACAAATTTCCAAGGCAGCACTCACCTCCAAAGCACTCTGTACCCGTTCTTTACTGGAGGAATTTCGCTTAAAGTTATTATTTAGGCCATCCGGTTCAGTCCATTGGCTGTAACCACCTCCATACAACAAGCTATCATTGGGTAACAATGTCTCTGCCCAGAGACGACAAACATTGTCTTTGCAACAGGTCAGCAACACATTAGATACAGAACCTCTATGGATGAGAAAATAAAGTTAACAACTCCAAGTGTATGAGAAAGGCTCAAACTGAACCATGAGAACTTATTTCCTGAATTATAATATAATTATAGTATAATTTAAGATCATTTCCTCAAGGTTCTCTCTCTCTTCTTGACCCCCCATCGCCTTTTTTAGCTCATTCCAAATATACCCTCACGCTCTACCTGCTGGCCATTTTCATGCGGAAGCTGACCACCTATAAACAGTTTCTTCCCTCTATGCTGTATTGCTGGTAAGACAGGAAGAGACTGAGTATTATAGCAGTACAGTTCAGGCAAACTAATGCAAACATTCTAACACTCATATATGACATGACTAACTTAAGATATAGAGTGATCAAAAATTGCATGTTTGAATGAATTTTATTATTGTGTATGCAACTTCTATGTCATTCTCCTTAAATTGTACCACTTAACATACATAAAAACACTGCTCTTGAGAAATGTCTAAACAAAGGAGACAACTGTTCTCTTGATAGAAAGCTGGTGTGGACCCAAATACTTAAGTACATAAATCAACTTTTGAAATTTATACATATGAAAATGTAAACTTTTATGACAAAGGTGAAGAAAAAAAAAGTACTGAACTTGTCTGCACAGAGGGTTAAGCAAACATGGTAATTATTTCCTATAGCTGGCTTTACTTTAAAAAATCATCACAATACTATCACAATAAACTTTTTTTTAAATGTTTCAGTTTTTGTTAAAAAGGTTACTGAACAAATTTTTAAATGTTCTTTCAAGTTAGATACAAATGTTTAAATATTGCCACTGAGCAGTTACACATTACTAATTGTAAGGTGTTCAAGACTGATGTGCAACAATTAAGTTGCTCCCCTGTATTAAATGTTCTCCATAGATATCAGAATAAATCATCCAAACAAGTGGGTAGCATCATCCAATGGCACCAATGAGGAGCATTTCTTCCATAGCTGTAGAAAATCCTAGGCAGCT
Source organism: Rhinatrema bivittatum (assembly GCF_901001135.1). Classification (NCBI taxonomy): domain Eukaryota; kingdom Metazoa; phylum Chordata; class Amphibia; order Gymnophiona; family Rhinatrematidae; genus Rhinatrema; species Rhinatrema bivittatum. Next base: position 609,981,081 of record NC_042615.1, read on the forward strand.
TTACTTGACCTGCACGAACATCCCACCTTACTGCCACATGCAGAGATACCACAGTCCTATCTAAAACCTTGAGACAACTCCAAAAAGAGTTAGCAGGAAGGAATCTATGCCCAATTATCTGGCTGTCTAAAGAACACCCATTATATATAAGCAACCATATTCACCATCAACAAGTAGGATATAGATATATATATATATATATATATATACACACTTGTGATGGAGAAGTTACAGAGAAGGGCAACCAAAATGATAAAGGGGATAGAACAGCTCCCCTATGAGGAAAGACTAAAGAGGTTACGGCTGCTCAGCTTGGAGAAGAGACGGCTGAGGGGGATATGACAGGTGTTTAAAATCATGAGAGGTCTAGAATGAGTAAATGTGAATGTTATTTACTCTTTCAGATAATAGAAGGACTAGGGGGCACTCCATGAAGTTAGCATGTAGCACTTAAAACTAATCGGAGAAAATTATTTCACTCAACGCACAAACTCTGGAATTTGTTGCCAGGAGATGTGGTTAGTGCAGTTAGTGTAGCTAGGTTTAAAAAAGGTTTGGATAAGTTCTTGGAGGAGAAGTCCATTAACTGCTATTAATCAAGTTGACTTAGAACATAACCACTGCTAATACTAGCATCAGTAGCATGGGATATACTTAGATTTTGGGTACTAGCCAGGTACTTGTAGCCTGGATTGGCCACTGTTGGAAAGAAGATGATGTGCTTGATGGATCCTTGGTCTGACCTAGTATGGCAATTTCTTATGTTCTTAGGAAAATTCGGCCACACAAGTGAGTCAGAATAGGGGAAAATTAAACCACCAACCCCATTACAATTTGTTTTAGAACTCACTAAAAGTAAGCCTTGGCGGGGGGAATATATTTCATTCTACCCTTCAAAGAAACCATGAACAGATTTAAGAAACTTAATGCCATATGATGAGTCAGTGACTAAACAATAATGGGAAGTAAATGTGACAAAAGAGTCCACATCTCAGTTTTACAATTCTCCTTAATAAAAATCAGTATTAGTTGAGCAATGAATGCAGCCATAGCTCTGACATTAAGAGTTTTGACATGATCATCTAGTGTTAGATGTGCTTGGGCATAACAGGAGGAGTTAACTACTATTCAGTTAGAAGTGGTACGTTTGGTTATAGTAAGTCCAGGCCTTTGAATACATTTTAAGCCTAGGTGCTTCGCTCCACTCCAATTAGCAAACAATGATTCTCTTTCAATGTTGTCTTTTCCTGAAAATATATGGTGCTCTCAATGTCATCTCATGAGAGATGGTGCAGTCCACAGTAGAGAAGCACCTCTTATCAAAACAATTTAGTCTAGACAAATTTGAACAGGTAAACCACAGGCCAGACTGGCATGGGTAAGCCATCATTGGCTGATCTGTCCCGTGATGCAAATTCATTCCCTTACTCCTTGAATGGCTCAATTCCACTGAGACTTTAGGGTCCATTGGGCCAATCTCATATGAAGATGTGCCAAGGGCATGATGAACTGTTGAGACAAAATTACCTAACATCCTCCATTTGCCCCATGCAGAGGTCTGCTGATTCTGAAATGGATATTATGGGCCTGATATTCAAAGCATGTTCAACAATATTTAGCCGGATAAGCAGGTATTATGCAGCTAAGCAGTGACCAGTGAATATGCACCCAAGTTCAGCGGCTGCTGCTTAGCTGTACAAGTTGCTTATACGGCTAAAAAGATTGCCACATAAGAAGTAAGTATAAAGTGGGCAGATCAGGGTAGAGCAAGTTAGCTATACAATTTATGAGGCTAACTGCAGCTATTCAAACTTAGCTGCATACGTTGTACAGCTAAGCTAGATGTGTCAGAGCAAGTCTAAACTTAGCCAGTTAATCATATATGACTAAGCGCTCAGATATACACCTATATTCAGCATGTATGCTGCTGAACATACATTGTAACTTAGCCAGAGAAGTTCTAACTGGCTAAGCTACTTAACTTACAGCCTCATGCACTCCAGTTCCGTGGTCTGACCACTCCCTCATTGATATAAACCTCACCTGTAGCGTTAATCCCACCGGCAAACTTCCACAAAACCCCTTCTCATTTCGTAAACCATGCTCATCTGGGGAACTCTCTACAGCACTCACCGAATCCCTTGTCAAGCTTGATCTCTCTTCACCCGATTCTGCTCTCAACTCCTGGGATAACCTTACCCGAGATATAGCAGACAACCTTTGCCCCCTCATCACCCGCAATCACTCTACCCCCACAAGCAAGAAGCCCTGGTATAACGCTGAGCTACGCTGAATGAAACACGACCTTAGACTCAAAGAAAGAATATGGCGTAAAGACCCCACATCTCCTAACTCCTCCGCCTACAAATCTCACCTTCACTCATACCGCATCGCTATCCAAAAAACCAAGCGTGACTACTATGCCACCAAAATACACCAATACACATTCAACCCTAAGGCCCTCTTCAACTATGTTGCAACCCTCACTAATCCTACCACCACACCCATTTCCGAAATTGACACAAGCGCAAAGTGTGAAGAGCTAGGCCATTTTTTCCAAAACAAAATTGCTAACCTACTCCTCAGGTTCCCTCCCGCACCCACCCCTAACCCCTTGACCCACCTGCCCAGTACCTGTAAGCCCAGTACATGCAAGACCATCGACCACCCCCTCCCCCCCAAGTACGCGCTACACACTTTGGACCCTACCTCACCTAAGGAAATAGTGTCCATCCTCAAAAGAAGTAAGCCTGCTTCACACCCCTCTGATACCATCCCCACCAAAGCACTCCTCAACATTCCCGACATCATTGCACAACCCTTAGCAGATATCATAAACTGCTCCTTATCCTCCGGCACAGTTCCTGACACACTAAAACACGCAGTAGTCAAACCCCTCATCAAGAAGCCTTCATTAGACCCCAAAGACCCCTCCAACTACCGTCCTATATCTAATCTACCATTCATCGCCAAAATCATGGAGAAAGTAGTAAACGCCCAACTAATGGAATACCTAGAAGACAACTGCATCCTCCACTCCTCCCAGTTTGGCTTCCGTAAGAACCAGAGTACTGAAGCCCTCCTGCTTTCCCTTACAGGCTCCCTACTCATCGGCCTTGACCAGGGACACAACTTTCTCATAGCTTTCTTAGACATCTCAGCTGCCTTTGATACGATAAGCCACAATCTCCTCATCTCCAGTCTCTCAAACATCGGTATCTCCAAAACCGCCCTCCTCTGGTTCAAATCCTACCTAGCCAACAGACGCTTCTCCGTGAAACTAAGCAGCTCAGAGTCCTCATTTCTCTCTCGCACAAGGAGTACCCCAAGACTCCTCTCTCTCCTCCACCCTCTTTAACATCTACCTCCTTCCGCTTTGTCATCTTCTCTCAGACCTCGGCCTCAAATTCTACATCTACGCTGATGATGTCCAGATATTCATACCCCTCCATAAAACTATCTCCACTACCCTAAGCTACTGGGAGGAATGCCTTACATCCATCAACTCTCTACTCTCCTCCCTACAGCTTGCCCTCAATGCCTCCAAAACCGAGCTCCTCCTCATCCACAACCATCAAACCTTTAAGCTCCTACCCCCTAACGACCCTAAGACCCTCTCCTTAACTGCTCAGCCCGCTGTCCGAAACCTCGGTGTCCTAATCGACCCCCTCCTGAACCTAAAAACTCACATCAGCTCCGTCCTAAAAGGAGGTTTTTACAAACTTATCATAAAAAAGCTCAAGCCACTACTTCACACTCATGATCTTAAAACAGTTGTCCAAGCCACCCTCTCATCCAAGCTGGACTACAACTCCCTATACCTTGGGCTCCCTCACTCATCCATCAAACCCCTCCAGATAGTTCAAAATGCCACAGCGAGATTCCTCAGCAACACATGCAGAACAGACCACATAACCCCGGTCCTTAAGGACCTGCACTGGCTCCCCATCTCATTCCGTATCCTATTCAAAACCCTCACCATCATTCATAAATCCATTTACAAGAGTGACTCCTCATGGCTCAGCGAACCACTCCGACTCTCCCAATCAGCACGCCCTACTAGAGCAAACCTTGCCTGCACTTTGCAAGTCCCACCCCTCAAGAAGGCCCGCCTCTCCGCAACCAGGGACCGTGCTCTATCTATTGCCGGTCCAACCCAATGGAACGCCCTACCTGCCCACATCCGCCTTGAGCCATGCCCCATGAAGTTCAGAAAAATGCTCAAAACATGGCTCTTCCACCAGGCCTTCCCGGACTAGCCCCACCCCCCCACTAATCTCCCCGACCCTCTTCGATGTTAATATATTCATTCTCATACCCACCCTGAATCTTTGTAAATATGTTATGTATTATCTTTTTCAATTTTTGTAAATATGTTCATATCCCTCCCCTCCCCCCCCTCCCTTTTCTCCTTGCTTGATTTCTGGCTCCTCCTCATAGCCCCTTCTCTGTTTATTGTTCTCATGTTTCCCCCCTCCCCGTTCAATGTAATTTCAACCTTTCATTATGATATAAACCGATATGATGTGTATTTTAATGTCGGTATAAAAAAAAGCTGTTAAATAAATAAATAAATAAATAAATAACTGGCCAGTTTTGAATATTGACCCCTATATGATTTTACTGGCAGAGAAAAAGCAAAGTTGCTTAATCTATAACAAGTAACACAAGTGGGTGATGTCATCTAAAAGTGCCAATATGGATGTGGTCTTTTCTAGCTCAGAATACAGACTGGACATTCGTGGAAGTTCTTGTCCACCAGATCACTTTCTCCTCCTCCATTTTTATTACACTAGCTGTGCTTCAATTCTGTAGGGAAAAAGGTAAGAATGTGTAGCTGATTTGTTCTGTGATCTACAAACACCACCTTTTACAAGTAAGCAACTTTGCTTTTTCTACGGACAAGCAGGACATCAATAAACCACACAAGTGGGGACTCCTAAGTTGAAGAGTGCCTAAATTGTTCCTCCCTTCTGCCCTCCAACCCCAATCCAGAGCATGTGGAAGTTTAAGCTACTATTTAAAAAGATTCTGAAGTACAGACTAACCAAACGAGCTCTCGTGTTTTAGTATAGTTTGAACAATGTAAAATGTATATTTATGAATACTGAGAATGTTAATTGAATGAGACAGGCTATACATTTTTCAATAATTCTTTGCAAGATTCCTCCTCTAACCAATAGTGTTTTATAAATGTAAGAACAGAGGACAAACTGGCTGCTTTGCAGATGTCCACAATAAAGGCAGAACAGGAAAAGGCTATTGAAGTAGCAGTTGCTTGGATTTGATCAGTCTCCGTTTTGTAGGGAAGTTTTATTCCTGCTTCCTTGTAGCAGAAGGAAATGCAGTCCAAAAGCCACTTGGAAAGTTTTGTTTCCCAACTGGACATTCATGGTTATCTGGATTATAAAAGATAAACACTTGAGAAGTATTTCTTAGAGTTCTCATTTTTTCTAAATAGGAAAGCAATGCTCTTCTACAATCCAATCTGTGGAAAATGTATTCTGCTTTATCAGAATGAAGTCTTGGAAAAAAATAAGAGCTACAGAGATTGAATCAAATGGAGTTGAGTAACTACTTTTGATAGAAATTTTGGGGTGTTCTCAATACTACTAGGTGCTTGTATATTTGAGTGAAAGGAAGGTCACCTATTAGAGCTTATAGTTCACTTACTCTGTGAGCTGAAGTAATTGCTACAAGGAGGAGAAATTACTACGTACCTGATAATTTCCTTTCCTCTAATGAGGGTAGGCTAATCGCCACCAGTGGGTTATGTACCTCTACCAGCAGATGGAGACTGACTAAAAGCTGATGTCATGGATATACAAACCCTGCCACATCAGCCTACCAGTATTCTCTGAAAAAGCAAACTGTGGACAAACTGATTATACTTGACAATGATTAACAATCACTCGTGCTTTCAGTCAAAGGAGAATACAGAGTGCAGACAAAAGAATTAACTCATTCACTAAACTAAGGGTCTAGTTAAGACAATTACCAGTCTTCCAACAAATAGCAGCTCACAACAAAAAGGTGAACCAAAAATAAAAACCAGCAGCTGAGGTTGGGTCGAGGTTTGCCCTACCCTCATTAGAGTAAAGGAAATTATCAGGTAAGTAGTAATTTCTCCTTCCTCAGCATTCAGGTACATTCCAGTAGAACATACCAAAGGTGCTCCCAGATAGGGTGGGAGGCTGCCCACTGTGCAGACAACACCACCCGCGCAAACACAGAGTCCTCCCAATCCCATCAACTAATCAGTAATACGAGTACAGATGATCATGTTGCTGTTTGACAAGTCTCGAGAGATGACAACAATCAATCACTGCCCACAATACTACCTTGAATCTTCGAGGAACGCGTCTAGATTGATTTGGCAAGGGAATCACAGTATCCACATAGATGGCCGAGACAACTTCCTGAATCCAACGGATTATAGTTGCCCGTGTCACTGGCTCAACCTGCTTACCGCCACCATAGAGCATTAACAAACATTTCCAGCCAGACTCAGTAACTTCTAAGTATTGCAACTAAAATGTTACTTGACTCCAAAACCACTTTCAACCAAAAAAGGCACAGTTCGAAGCTGTACCACCCAGAGAGTCTGCAAAGAAAAGGCTCATAGCAAGAAAAACCTGTAGCTCGGAACCCAGACGTGCAGAACAGATTGCCACTAGGAAAAAGAATGTCTTCAAGGTAAGCAATCACAAGGAGAAGCCATGCACTGCCAAAAAGTTGGACCTACCAAGAAATGTAGGCCCAGATTAAGGTCCCATTGAGGGATCGACAGACACAAAGGAGGTTGAAGATGCTTACTCCCTTAAAGCATCGGGCCACATCTGGACGGACAGACAAGGGCCCACCAAAGACTCACTGCCATAACAAGGCAGAACTGTCACTTGAACCGGTAAGGTATTCAGGGTCAAAGCATTATGTCCTCTAAAAAAAACTTTCCTGGCCCAGAGCAAGGAGGAAGCCACTGCCAGTAGAATAAACTATGATTCAGCAATTGAGCTCACTCAAGGGACAAACCTTTAGACAAAAATCGACCTGGATCAACGGGAAGGATGGAGACTTGCCACAACAGAACCACCCAAAGCAGCAGTCTGAAGGGACTGCCCATCCGCAGTCTCTGTAGATTAGTATATCCCAGCTTCTGGGGCCAATATAAATCCACTAAAATGACTGTTTCAGCTTGACTTCCAGTGTTCTGAACAATCCTGCCTATCATTCGGAGGCTAGGGAGGAAAGCCATACAACAACCTGGCATTCGGCCACACCTTGGCAAAGGCATTCTGCCCAACACTTTCAGATCCCATCTGCGGCTAAAAAACCACGGGACTTAACTCCCGCTCTCCTCAGACCAAGTTCTTCCTACTGAGGTGGTCAGCCTCTACATTGTCCTTTTCAGCAATGTATAGGCAAATATGTGTAGCAGATGTTGCTCAGCCCATACCATGAGTGCATCCATCTCCTCTAACACCAATTGGCTTCTGGGTCCACCTTGCTGATTGATGTAGAGCACTATTGTTGCACCTTCAAACATTAGCTGGACTGCCCAAGCCTCTAGAAACTTGGCAAACTGCACGCACGCTAGCCATACTGCTTGTGCTTCCAAATGATAGATGCTACACTGCCATTTCTTGGCAATCCAACGATCTTGCCCCATCAGCTCCTGACAGTGAGTACACAAAAGCTGGCATCTCCAAGGAAATTCTCTTCCTAGGATGATCTGCCCACAACCATCATCTTCAAAGGAAAGTAAGGCCTCACCACATAGCTCTGCAACCACGGAGACCAGCTGGAAAGCAACAAGTGCTGGAAAGGGCGCATATGCGCCCCTGTCCAGGGAACAACTTCCAATGTGGCCACCATCAAACCCAGGATCTGAAGCTAAGACCACACCATCAGGTGAATATTTATTTATTTAGGCCATTTGTATACCGAACATATTACATGCACTTTACGTCTGTTTACATAAAAGTTGGATAAGTCATTAACACTTTATCCCAAAAACTCGTAATAAAATGAAATTAAAAATAAAGTTAAAAATGAAATTAAAATGAAACATAATTAAATTAAACCCCATATAGCCAATAAATTAAATATATAGCTCTTAACAATCTTGACTAAATAAATCTTAACTAAAAAGTTACAAAATAATAAAATACAATTTAAATTTAATAAAACTGTACCTGATAATAATCTCTTATAAAAAATATAATATTAAGTATTCCTAAACTAGAGCTATGAAATTCCCAGGGGGAGTCACTAAAGATGTTAATCTGCATTAAATAAAAACCTGCTCAAACAACCATGTTTTTACCTGTTTCTTAAATGTCTGAATGTTAACTTCTAATCGTATATTGGATGGGAGGGAATTCCAAAGTTTTGGTCCAGCCAATGAGAGTGCCCTTTCCCTGACTGCGTTCCGATGTACTAATTTAGGTAATGGAACTGCGAGTAAAGCCTTGCCTGAAGATCTCAGATTACAAGCGGGAGTGTACCTATGGAGAGATGCATTTAACCATTCTGTATTGTTGCCATAAATGGTCTTATGAATATGAGTCAAGCATTTATGCTGGATTCTGGCCTGGACAGGGAGCCAATGTAACGCCTTCAAAATGGGAGTAATATGATCAAACATCTTGACATTTGTCAATAGGCGTGCAGCCGCATTCTGCAGCAACTGCAGAGGGTGAATAGATGAAGCCGGAAAGCCAAAAAGAAGGGCATTACAATAATTTAACTTAGAAAAAAGCAGAGCTTGGAGAATTGTACGAAAATCGCTATGAGGTAAGAGATTTCAGTTTCTTTAAAATCTGAATGTGACTAGCAGAATCACTCTGCCCTGTTTTGTATCAAAATGAATGCTATGATACTCCAGCAGCAGAGTTGGTTGTAGCTCTTCTTGGCCAGATTCAATACCCAGACTAGCTCTCGCAGTAAGGTGACCAGCTTGGAGAAATCAGGTGATCCTCTTGCACACTCTGGACATGAATCAGCCAGTCATTCAGAGATGGGTGAACTAGGATGCCAACACGTCTCCACCAGAGCCAGGGACATATGATAGTACAGCCATAATTGTGGAGAGTACAGTCTCCATTCGGAAATGAGTCGCCCACCAACGACGATGGACTCCTTAAATCCAGGATGGGTTAAAAAGATCCCTCATTTTATAATAGCCCACATTTGCTTGTGGTTCGAGAGCTGGAATTATAGCCTTCAAGTCTGACTCCGTAAGGTAGTCTCCACTGCTATCCTTCTCTTAGGAGACTTGCACAGAGAAATTATAAAGACATCTGGAGGAAATTGAAAACAATTGTAGAACATAGCCATTCCGAATTACTTTCAGGACCCATTGGCCTGCTGTGATCTGGACCCATCCCTGAGAAAAGCACAATAGGTGCCTGCCCATCCCCAGCCTCAGCAGGAGAGTCCACAAACCTTCACTGAGAAGACAGGCTCCACTCCCAGAGCCCACATCCTTCCAGGGCTTCCTGGGGGGAAAGGACAGAGACCACACGAAAGATAAGGTGGCCTGTGAAAAGAAGGTGGCCTGAGAGAAGATGCCCCCAGAGAAAGAGAAAAATTGCATGTAATCTTGAGAAAGGCCAAGTGCCTGAAAGAGAAGCGAAGCTGGCTTCTTTTCCTCCCGCGAACAAGGGACCTGAGTTTCCCCCCATCTATTTGCCATCTTAGCCACCTCACAGCCAAATAAGAAAACCCTTAAAGGCTAATCTTGTGAAATTGGACTAAGAAATAGTGTCCACGGACCAATTTTGCAGCCACAGCAGCTGCCAAGCCAATATCACTGAAGCAACTCCATAAGTGGAAACCAGGATAAGGTCATGGCCAGAAAACTCAGAAGGTGGCTCTCAGTTCTGTTACCACTCTGTCTGGCCTGGTTCCCAAGAGAGATGCTGACCAGCTCTAGCCACCAGGGAACCACAAGAGGTAATCTGCCACAGAAGGCAATCTGCAAGATCAGTGCCATGGCCTCAAGGCTAGTTAAAGGACAGCAGAAATCCTCCTATTCTGAGCCACCGTTACAGTTATCCCTCCTTCCACCTGAATGGTGGTACGTTTCATAACAGAACACACTTCGGGAATCGCAACTGCTGTCCTACCTGTGAATCCAAAGGATATAAACCCACCAAAGCATGCTCCTTAAAGCTGGCCCTGGTGCACTCCATTCAAGGCCAAACAACTCCTGAATCACAGCTAGGAGGGGGAAAGAAACAGGACGCCTCATCTAGGGTAACCAATAAGTGGTCCTCTCTCTACACACCCATAGAATCTCTGCCAGCCACCTCAAGCATCTTTACAGACAGAAGAGTTTCATATGGCTCTAAATCTGGGTGTTCCCTTTTTTCAAGAAGGGAGCAATCCATATCATCATCAGTGTTATCTAGATCCACTCAAAGATTGTCAGGAAGCACTGCACCACGGTGTTTACATGCGGTGGCGGACAAGTGAGGAAGCCGATCATGCGATTCTTATCTAGGAAGCATTACCACCTCGGAAGGACATCCCTGCAGAAAGGGCAGAAGTCACTGGAAAAAAATTCCACCCAGGAAAAGGAAGATGGGTCCATATTAGACCCATTGGCCCAAACTTGACATACCTGGAAGCTAGGCTCTCCTGAAAATGTCTCTGACCATGATCAAATAAGGACGACACACCCTCGTAGGGTCGCCTCCAAACCCGCTCCCTTCAGTCTGAGGGGATGGACCAGCATTAGCAACAGTAATAGAAGGCAAAGCATCCAGGTAGTGGTGATACAAACTCAAAAAACTCAAGACTGTATTGCCTTTATAAGGCAAGAAGCACAAAGGCCGAGCACGTAGACTACTTTCACGCTGACTTCATACTGCCGGTTCCCACGCACTGCAGTCTAATATGTTCTCAAGATGTCACTCAGGTACGCGCGCAGAAACACGCGTTCAGCTACTAGTACAGCCTTGTGGCCAGGTCATGCACAAAGGCTGCGCACACAAAACAATGCACACAGCCATGCATACAATATTCGCTCAGTGAAACGTCCAAGTACGCACACCACCAGGCCACATAAGTACACGCACGAACAGGAGTCGCAGAACTAGATGCACAAGTAGGAGCACACGAGCGCACCATCACCTGCAAAAAACACACAAAGAATCACACGGCCTACCACACAGTCAAGACACTATAGCCTGAAGCAGGGCCTAGCCAAAAGGCCGCTCAACCTTCCAAACCTTCACTGCCTCCACATCTCACTGAACTCTCCAGAGACGAGAAGCCGCCGAATACCAACACAGAGGAGAAAGAGGGAAGGAGAGCTTCAATACCACAGTCTTCAGTTAACGTGTGTGTGTCCATGAGTGAGTGATATCAGCCCTCCTTGACTGAAAGCAGGAATGGGTCTCTGGCTGCAGGGGTGGGGGGCGCCAAACCCTTCACCATCGAGAGTCTCAGCCTGCATCTGCTTTTTTTTTTGGTCCATGCCTGAAAAAAGGCTACTGGACTCGAGGCACTCAGGCAAGTGGTGCAATGACTGTATAGAAGAGTTTTTAAATTAAATTAAATTAAATCAAATCAATCCAGTCACTCATCTTCTCCAGAGGGGGGGGTTGTTAGTTTTGTTTTTTTAACTAAAGCAATCCCCAGTAGGGAAATGCATGTTCACCATCTGCTGGAGACGGAGAATACTCGCGGGCTGTCATCAGGGAAGGGCTATATATCCGTGTCTTCAACTTTCAGTCTCCATCTGCTGGTAGAGGTGCAAAACCAACTGGTGGGGACTGGCCAGCCTGAAGGCCAAGAAAAGAGCTTTCCAAGTCAGGAATTTCAATTCATTGGTAGTCATCAGCCCCTTGGCAATAGTGATCATAACATGAACAAATTTGAACTAATGACTGGAAGAGGGACAATAATTAAATCACAGCTCTATCACAATTTTCAAAAGGGAAACTGATAAAATGAGGAAAATAGGAAAAAACTGAAAGGTGCAGCTGCAAAGGTTTAAAGTGTACAACAGGCATGGACATTGTTTAAAAATACAATCTTAGAAGCACGGTCCAGATGTATTCCTCACATTAAGAAAGGTGGAAAGAAGGCAAAATGATTAGGTGAAAGAGGCTATTCTAGCCAAAAAAAAACATCCTTCAAAAATTGGAAGCATCCATCTGAAGACAATAGGAAAAAGCATAAGCATTGTCAACTTAAGTGTAAAATATTAATAAGGCAGGTTACAAAAGAATTTGAAATGAAGTTGGCCATAGAAGAAAAACTCAGAATAAAAACCTTTTAAAATATATCCAAAGCACAAAACCCGTGAGAAGTCAGTTGGACTGTTAGATGACCGAGGGGTTAAAGGGGCTCTTAGAGAAGATAAGGCCATTGCAGAAAGACTAAATGAATTCTTTGATTCTGTTTACTAAAAAGGATGTTGGGGAGATACTGGTGCCAGAGATTGTTTTCAAGGGTGATGAGCCAGATGAACTGAACCAAATCACTGGGAACCTGGAAGATGTAGTAGGCCAGATTGACAAACTAAAGAGTAGCAAATCACCTAGACTGGATGATATGCACCCCAGGGATCTTAAGGAACTCAAAAATGAAATTTCAGATCTATTAGTTAAAATTTGTAGCCTATCATTAAAATCATCCATTGTACCTGAAGTGGCACTGGGTGGCAGCCAATGTAACCCCAATGTTTAGAAAGGGTGCCAGGGGCAATCTAAAACTACAAACCAGTGAGCCTTACTTCAGTGCTGGGAAAAATAGTGGAAACTATTCTAAAGCAAAATTGCTTACCTTGTAATAGGTGTTATCCCAGGACAGCAGGATGTAGTCCTCACATATGGGTGACATGAGTAATGGAGCCCTATGTACGGAAAACTTCTTTAAAAGTTTCTATGAAACTTTTGAATGGCACCGGAGTGCCTACTGAGCATGCCCAGCATGCTATGATATTCCCTGCCACAGGGGTCTCTCTTCAGTCTTGTTTTGTAGCAATAAGCGTTAGCCAAAAATAAAATAATAAAACGTAACGGACCCAACTCCGCGGGGTGGCGGGTGGGTTTCGTGAGGACTACATCCTGCTGTCCTGGGATAACACCTATTACAAGGTAAGCAATTTTGCTTTATCCCAGGACAAGCAGGATGCTAGTCCTCACATATGGGTAAATAGCAAGCTAGAGGCTGAGTCATTTTGTGCTGAAGTAACCGTGAGGTATTGTTGTTGAAATGAATCAGCCGAAATCACAGCAGGTTGGATGTAGAAGGAGTTGGGATTATACTGGAAACAAGTTCTTTAAGACGGATTGTCCATATGCTGAATCTTGTCTTCCTTCCTTGTCTAAGCAGTAGTGAGCTGCAAAGGTGTGAAGAGAACTCCATGTTGCTGCTTTACAAATGTCCAGAATAGGCACAGAGCGAAGGTGTGCTACTGAGGTTGACATTGCTCTGACTGAGTGTGTGTTTACTCGCCCTTGAAGAGTAAGGCCTGCTTTTTCATAACAAAATTGAATGCAATCTGCTAGCCATTTTGACAGAGTATGCTTACCCACTGCTTTGCCTGGTTTGTTTGGATCATAGGATACAAACAGCTGACTGGATTTTCTTTGGGCTGTAGTGCGGTTCAAATAGAAGGAGAGCGCACGCTTACAGTCCAACGTATGTAGGGCTCTTTCACCTTGGTGGGAATGAGGCCTAGGAAAGAATGTAGGTAAAACTATTGATTGATTTAAGTGAAATTCCGTGACAATCTTAGGAAGGAACTTTGGATGTGTCCGGAGGACTACCCTGTCATGTAAGAACTTAGTAAAAGGTTCGTATGTGACTAGTGCTTGTAATTCACTGACCCTTCTGGCCGAAGTGATGGCTATGAGAAATACCGTTTTCCAAGTAAGGTATTTAAGGTCACAGGTACTTATGGGTTCAAAAGGAGAACGCATAAGTCTAGTGAGTACTACGTTCAGATCCCATTGTATGCTTGGGGAATGAACTGGAGGTTTAATGTGAGTTAGGCCTCTCATGAATTTACTGACGAGAGGCTGCGTGGAGATCGATGCATCTCCCAACTTATTATGATAAGCTGAGATTGCACTTAAATGTACCCTTACAGATGATGTCTTAAGACCAGAGTCTGAGAGATGGTACAGGTAATCTAGTAGTGAGGTAGTGGGGCAAGTGAAAGGATCTAAATCTTTCTGAGTGCACCACAGAGTAAACCGTTTCCATTTGTAGGAGTAATTCTTTCTAGTGGAAGGTTTACGGGAAGCTATCAGCACTTGAGATATAGCGGATGGAAGGTTGAGAGGTCGTAAGATCAAGCTTTCAACATCCATGCTGTCAGGGACAGGGATTGAAGGTTGGGATGGCGCAACTGACCCTGTTCCTGAGTTATGAGACTGGGAGCTACTCCTAGACGAATAGGATCCCTGACTGATAGATCTAGCAGTATGGGGAACCATACTTGTCGAGGCCAATATGGGGCTATGAGTATCATGGTCCCTTTGTCCTGTTGTAGCTTCACTAGTGTTTTGGTTATGAGTGGTATTGGTGGATACGCGTATAACAGGCCTGCATTCCAATGGCGAGCAAATGCGTCCTTTGGTAGGCTGTTGCGCTGCCGGAGGCGAGAGCAGTAATTGTTCACTTTGTAGTTGAGCTGGGATGCAAAGAGATCTATCGTCGGTTGACCCCAGCGTTGGAAGATTTTGAATGCTATTGTTGGATCCAAGGACCATTCGTGTGGTTGGAACTGACGACTGAGGCGATCCGCTACTGTGTTGTGGATGCCTGCTAGGTAGGTGGCCCGTAGAAAAACCGAGTGTAGAAGGGCCCAGTCCCAAATCTGTGCTGCTTCCTGACAAAGGAGATAAGAACCTGTCCCCCCTTGTTTGCTGATGTACCACATGGCTACTGTGTTGTCCGTTTGGATCAGAACAGTCCTGTGTGATAGGCAGTCCTTGAACGCATGCAGCGCATAACGTATAGCTCGAAGCTCTAGGAAGTTTATTTGAAAAGAAGCTTCGAGTTTTGTCCACTTGCCCTGTGTCTTTAGATGACCAATGTGTGCTCCCCACCCTAAGGTGGATGCATCTGTAGTCAAAGTCACTTGTGGAATCGGCTGCTGGAAAGGTAGGCCTTTGAGCAGGTTGTTCATTGATGTCCACCAGAGAAGTGCAGATCTGAGTTCTGGAGTTACACAAACAGGCGTGGACATTTGCTGAGTGGCTTGAATCCACTGAGTTTTCAGTGTCCATTGTAGTAGTCGCATGGTTAATCTGGCCATGGGAGTTACGTGAACCGTGGAAGCCATGTGCCCTAGAAGAATGAGGTACTGGTGAGCTGTAACTTGGGTGTGGTTGCGAAGATCGTGAGTCAACCGGACAAGTGTTTGAGCACGGTCTTTTGGAAGAAAAGCCATTGCTAATGTAGTATTCAGTTCCGCACCTATGAACTGTATGAGATGAGTTGGTGACAGATGGGATTTTTGGTAGTTGATTAGAAATCCCAAGGAGTGCAGCACTTGGATGGTGAGCTCGAGAGAAGTGAGAGCTCCTTCTTTCGATGGACTCTTGATGAGCCAATCGTCCAGATAAGGGAACACATGCACTCTCTGCTTGTGGAGGTGTGCCACTGCGACAGCCATGCATTTTGAAAACACTCTTGGTGCAGATGCAAGGCTGAACGGTAGCACTCTGTATTGGAAATGTTGATTCAGTACTCGAAATCGCAGGTACTGGCGATGAGGAGGATAAATGGGAATGTGAGCGTACGCATCTTGAAGATCCAGAGAGCAGAGCCAATCTCCCCTTTGAAGAAGAGGAAGAATGGTGCCTAGGGACACCATTCTGAACTTTTCTTTTTTGAGAAATTTGTTGAGATTTCTGAGGTCTAGAATAGGACGTAGGCCTCCTGTTTTCTTTGGAATGAGGAAATATCTGGAGTAGAATCCTCTGCCTTTTTGAGGCCCAGGGACTGGTTCTATGGCCCTGGCTCTCAAAAGGGTGGATAATTCTGTGTGAAGAATTATGGCATGTTGATTTATTGTCGAAGATGGCAATGGTGGATTTTCTGTTGGGAGAGTTAGGAAATCCAGTCTGTAACCTTGAGTGGTGATGGATAACACCCACTGGTCGGTGGTAATGGAGGTCCAATAGTTGCGGAAGTACTGTATGCGGCCTCCTACTGGTGTTTCTGGGAATGGGTTGGACTGGCTGCTGCTCTCTGGTGCTGTTCAGAAACCAGAAGTAGTTGTGGTTTGTGGAGGTGGCTGAGGTCTTGCTGGCCTCTGCCTAGGTTGTTGGCGTTGTGTTGGGCGGTTAGCCCTTGGTCTACCTGCTGGGGGATAGTACCGACGTGGACGGTAGTATGGTCGGCGAGTGTCCCGTCTGGGATACTTCTTGGAAGAAGTGTGAGTATCCTGAGTTTGAGAGGATAATTGCTTTAAGGTCTCGGTGTGGTCTCGTAAGGTTGCCACCGCTTCCTTAATCTTCTCCCCAAAGAGGTTATCCCCTAGACAAGGCAGGTCCGATAAATGCTCCTGAACCTCTGGACGAAGATCAGAGGCCTTCAGCCATGCCCACCTTCTGGCAGCTATGCCGGATGCTGACAAGCGTGCTGCTGTTTCATAGCAATCATAAGTTGCTCGAACTTCATGCTTGCCCGAGTCAAGGCCTTTGTGTACAACATTTTGTAGTGATTCCTGAAACTGCTCTGGAAGGGAAAGCGAGAGCTCCTGAACCTGTTTCCATAGGTTTCGCTGGTATTGATTCATATAGAGCTGGTAAGAAGCAATCCTTGAGACCAGCATGGAACCCTGAAATATCTTTTTCCCTAGGCTGTCCAGGAATCTGCTTTCTTTCCCAGGTGGTAGGGAAGCATGAGACTTTTGCCTTTTTGCCTTCTTTTGCGCAGATTCAACCACCACTGATTGATGAGGCAATTGAGATCTCTGGAATCCTGGAGCAGGTTGTACCAGATAAGTGGCGTCAGCCCTCTTGTTCACGGATGATACAGAACTTGGGTGTTCCCATATTCTGTGCTGTAAATCTTGGAATACCTCATGCACCGGGATTGCCAATAGTTCTTTGGGAGGGTCCACGAATTGGAGGACCTCCAAAGTCTTTTGTCGCTCATCTACCTCCGTTTGGATAGCGAAAAGTATAGTCTCCGCCATTTCCCTAACAAAGTTAGTAAATGAGAGGTCTTCCGGTGGAGATTTTCTATGGTCTATTGGAGAAGGATTTGAAAATATCTCTTCGTCCGAAGTAAAATCAGAGGTGGTGTCTCCTGTATCCTGATGTGGTTCTTGAAGATACAATGGAGTCGGCGAGCGAGGCCTAGTAGGTCGTGGTACTCCTGAGGGGCCTGGGACTGAG
Organism: Rhinatrema bivittatum; assembly: GCF_901001135.1. NCBI lineage: Eukaryota > Metazoa > Chordata > Amphibia > Gymnophiona > Rhinatrematidae > Rhinatrema > Rhinatrema bivittatum. The sequence continues at coordinate 609,998,456 of NC_042615.1, forward strand.
TCCAATGGTAAACGGCTTGGTACTTCACACGGTACTGGTACCGGGTCCCGAGGCATCTGCTTCGTAAGGATATCCAAAAGTGAGTCCAGTTTGTTAAGGACTGGATGTAGCACAGTGACATCCTTAGGAGGAACCGGCGCTGGTGTCGCTGGCACCGAGGAAGGAATCGGTGGCGATATGTGCGGGATCGGTGACTTTACCGGGAGAGGAATAGACTCCGGTTCCGCTGGCATCGGTGACCTCTGAATCGATGGAATGGGCGTCGATGGTGAAGGCACCGGCATGGATGGTGATGGCACCAGCATCGATGGGGATGGCACCAGCATCGATGGGGATGGCACCAGCATCGATGGGGATGGCACCAGCATCAATGGGGATGGCACCAGCATCAATGGGGATGGCACCGGCATCAATGGGGATGGCACCGGCATCAATGGGGATGGCACCGGCATCAATGGGGATGGCACCGGCATCGATGGTGGAATCGCCTCACGTAGCGCTTGTTGCACCGCTTGACGTATCAGGGAGTCAAGTTCCTCTCGCGCAGCTGGTGAAAACAGAGCAGCTGTGGAGGGAGGCGGTGGAGGCGATGCCGACACCCCCTCAGAGCCCTGAGGAGGTTAGGAACCCGGCACCGATATCGGTGGGGAACGCCTTTCAGTAGGCCTTGGAGCCTCTTTCTCCGTACGGGCTTTCTTAGCTGGAGAGGCCGTACCTGTGGACGTCTCTTCGGTCATCGTATCTTGTCGCCTCCGATGGCGATGGCGATGCTTCTCCTTCTGCTTATCGCTGCCCGAAGTCGATGCTTTTGAGGATATCGACTGGGAAGAGGCCGAGGCATCTCCCGCCTCCGGTTGTTTTTTCTTGAGTAGAAGCTGACGAACGGAAGCCGTTGGAGAGGACTGCGCTGAAGTCGATGCCCGTGGAAGGAGCTGAATGGAAAAAAGTTGTTCCATTTTCTCAGCCCTCAGACGACCTTTACTGGTCATTTCAGCACAAGATTTGCACTTTTGAATATCGTGGTCTTTGCCTAAGCAAAGAACACATTCAAAATGCGGGTCAGTAATGGACATTGTTCTTGTGCAATTTGGGCACTTTTTGAAGCCGGAGGCCATGGCGCCGGACAGCCGTCGACGGCAAAAACCCCCGAAATTATCGCTCCCAGCCAGGAATCGATAACTGAAAAAGTTACCCCTGGTAATAAATTGAAAAACCCCTGCGGTCAAACAATTTTTGTTAAATTTTAGTACAAGGTGAAAATCACCTCAAGACTCCTATTAACCCGCGATGCTAACGGCTTCGCGGAAAAAAGAAGACTGAAGAGAGACCCCTGTGGCAGGGAATATCATAGCATGCTGGGCATGCTCAGTAGGCACTCCGGTGCCATTCAAAAGTTTCATAGAAACTTTTAAAGAAGTTTTCCGTACATAGGGCTCCATTACTCATGTCACCCATATGTGAGGACTAGCATCCTGCTTGTCCTGGGATAAAGATCAAAATCAAGAGCATATAGAAAGACATAGTCTAATAGAACACAGTCAGAATGGATTTACCCAAGGTAAGTCTTGCCTCACAAATCTGCTTCATTTTTTGTGTGGATAAAGGTTAACCAGTAGATGTACTGTATTTGGATTTTCAGAAGGCAATTGACAAATTCCCTCATGAGAGGCTTCTAAGAAAACTAAAAAGTCATGGGACAGGAGGAGGTGTCCTTTCATGGATTACAAACTGGTTTAAAGACAGGAAACAGAGTAGAATTAAATAGTCAATTTTCTGAGTGGAAAGGGGTAACAAGTGGGGTGCCTCAGGGAAATGTACTTGGACCTGTGCTTTTCAATACATTTATAAATGATCTGGAAAGGAGTATGATGAATGAGGCAATCAAATTTGCAGATGATACAAAATTATTCTGAGTAGTTAAATCACAAGCATATTGTCATAAATTGCAGGAGGACCTTCAGAGACTGGAAGACTGGGCATCCAAATGGCAGATGGAATTTAATGTGGACAAGTGCAAGGTGATGCATATAGGGAAAAATAATCCATGCTGTAGTTGCACAATGTTAGGCTCCATATTAGGAGCTACTACCCAGGAAAGATATAGGCATCAAGGTGGATAATGCATTGAAATAGTCAGCTCAGTGTGCTGCGGCAGTCAAAAAAAGCAAAAAGAATGTTAGGAATTATTAGGAAGGGAATGGTTAATAAAACGGAAAATGTCATAATGCCTCTGTATAGCTCCATGGTGAGACAGCATCTTCGGTACTGTTACAATTCTGGTTGCTGCATCTCAAAAAAGATATAGTTATGATGGAGAAGGTACACAACTTGGCGATCAAAATGATAAAGGGTTTGCAACAGCTCCCCTATGAGGAAAGGCTAAAGAGGTTAGGGCTGTTCAGATTTGGAGAAAAGACAGCTGAGGGGGGATATGACAGAGATCTTTAAAATCATGAGCGGTCTAGAACTGGTGAATGTGAATCAGTTATTTACTCTTTCGGTTAATAGAAGTACAAGGGGACACTCCATAAAGTTAGCAAGTAGCACATTTCAAACTAATTGGAGAAAATTCTTTTTCACTCAATGCTCAAGCACTGGAATTTGTTGTCAGAGGATGTCTTAATTTGTTTGTATGTTGTAGCCCCTGATGCAGCCCCTTTGTAAGAGGGCGAAACTCTGTCTGAGTCGGGCTTGTTCAAAAATATTAGTCTCTCTCCAATAAAGAACCCAGATCGGACATTTGGCTTCTAACTGTTTTGTTGCCTCCACAGCTTGGTTAGACAGCATCCCTTGCTGTTTTATCAGTCCATCACTTCTGAGGATAATGTCCTTTCCTCCCTGGAAGGATATATTGAGTTTCAATGACTGGCATCTGAATGAACTCTTACCAGAGGAACCATTTTTTTTTTTTTAAGGACAACAATGGATTTGAGGACTTTATCAAAAAATGGGAAGAGACTATTAATCTAAGCAAAAGTCTAGTCAGAAGCAACCTCCATGCCTCGACCCTGTTAGACTATTACAGGTATATACGTATACCAAGAGGCTTAAGAGTCAAACAAACCACCTAGTATGTTCAAAGAGGATTCTGAATTTATGACGTCCTGGGAAGCCATTCTTAGCAAGTGCTCATTGGATTTGATGATTGATTATAAAGACATCTAAGAAAGAAAAACTGAAAAACTCTGGATGAGCAATGTAGAGATTACTTACCTGATAATCTCCTTTTCCTTAGTGTATGCAGATGGACTCAAAACAAGTGGGATGTACAAAAGCTACTCCCGGACTGGGCGGAAGGCTGCCCGAGGTCTGTTCAGGATTGCCCACGCAAATGCTGTGTCCTCCCTGGCCTGGACGTCCAGACGGTAGAATCTGGAGAAGGTATGGAGGGAGGACCACGTCGCTGCTTTACAGATCTCTGCAGGCGACAGCATCCTAGTTTCTGCCCAGGAAGCCGCCTGCGCTCTGGTAGAGTGAGCCTTGACCCGTAGAGGTGGTGGCTTTCCCGCTTCTACGTAGGCTGCCTTGATAACTTCTTTGATCCAGCGGGCGATGGTTGCCTGTGAGGCCACTTCCCCTTGCTTCTTCCCGCTGTGAAGGACGAACAGGTGGTCTGTCTTTCGTACTGCTTCTGACATGTCCAGGTATCTGGACAGCAGCCTGCCGATGTCGAGATGGCGTAGTATTCGACCTTCTTCCGACTTCTTCAAACCTTCCATGGTAGGCAAGGATATGGTTTGGTTGAGGTGGAAGTGTGAGACTACTTTGGGTAAGAAGGAAGGAACCGTGCGAAGATGGATAGCCTCTGGAGTGATTCTGAGAAACTGATCCCGGCAGGACAGTGCTTGTAGCTCTGAGATGCGGCGTGCTGAGCATACAGCCAGCAGGAACACCATCTTCAAGGTTAACAAACGGAGGGACAGGCCTCGAAGTGGTCTGAAGGCGTGTCCCGCTAGAAATTCCAAAACTAGGTTGAGGTTCCACAGGGGTACTGGCCACTTCAGTGGCGGGCGAATGTGTTTGACTCCTTTCAGGAAACGTTAAAACGTCTGGGTGTGTGGCGATGCTGTTGCCGTCACTCCGGGGACCGTAGCAGGATAGCGCTGCCACTTGAACTTTGATGGAATTGAGGGACAGACCCTTCTGAAGTCCATCTTGCAGGAAATCCAAAATGATAGGGATCTTAGCGGCATGTGGATTGCTGCTGTGAGTTTCGCACCAGGCTTCAAATACTCTCCAGATTCTTATATATGTTAGTGATGTGGAGAACTTGCGTGCTCAGAGGAGTGTATCTATTACCGGCCCTGAGCATCCTCTTTTCTTCAGTCTAGCCCTCTCAAGGGCCAGACCATAAGAGAGAATTGAGCTGGATCCTCATGAAGGAAGGGATCTTGCCGCAGCAGGTCCCTGTGTGGAGGCAGGGGAAGTGGATTCCCTGCCAGTAGTCTTCTCATGTCTGCGTACCAGGGTCTTCTTGGACAGTCCGGGGCCACTAGAAGAACTAGGCCTCTGTGCCGCTGAATCTTGTATATAATGGTGCCCAGCAGGGGCCATGGAGGAAAGGCATATAGCAGGATCTCCTGAGGCCATGGCTGTACCAGGGCATCGATCCCCTGGGATAGAGGATCCTGCCTGCGGCTGAAATATCTGTGAACTTGAGCGTTGGACTTGTCCGCTAGTAGGTCCATGCCCGGCGTCCCCCACTGATCCACAATCATCTGGAAAGCTGTGGGCGACAGCTGCCATTCCCATGGATTTAGGCTTTCTCTGCTGAGGAAGTCTGCCGTGGTGTTGTCTTTCCCAGCGATGTGGACGGCGGAGATGTCCTGGAGATTCGCTTCCGCCCAAGTCATCAGGGGGGCTATTTCTAGGGATACCTGTTGGCTTCTGGTTCCGCCCTGTCGGCTGATGTATGCCAACATGGTGGCGTTGTCTGACATCACTCTGACCGCTCTGTTGCGAAGTCTGTGGGCAAATCGCAGGCACGCTAGCCTGACTGCTCGTGCCTCTAGTCTGTTGATGTTCCACCCCGACTCTTCTCTGTTCCACCACCCTTGGGCGGCGAGTTCTTCGCAATGCACTCCCCATCCGTTCAGGCTGGCATCTGTAGTGAGCAGGGTCAAGGTTGGGGAGGACATTCTTGACCCCCGGCTCATGTGGCCGGACTGCAACCACCACCGTATCTGATTCCGCACTCTGGCTGGTAGAGGTAGGTGTGTGGTGTAGTTCTGTGATTGTGGGCTCCACCGAGATAGGAGGGCGCGTTGTAATGGTCTCATATAAGCCCGCGCCCATGGTATCACCTCCAGAGTGGATGCCATAAGGCCGAGGACCTGTAAGTAATCCCAAGCTGTGGGCCGGGTGACGCTCAGCAGGGCCTGCAGACGATTCCGGAGCTTTGATCTCCTCTTGGAGGTCAGGCTGACCTTGTCTTCCTGGGTATCGAATCGGACTCCTAGGTATTCCAGCGACTGAGAAGGCTGTAGGGAACTCTTGTTCAAGTTTACTACCCATCCTAGGCTTTCCAGAAGAGCTATAACTCTGTTGGTTGCCTGGTGGCTCTCCTCCGGTGACTTTGCCTTGATCAGCCAATCGTCCAGGTAGGGATGGACGAGAATTCCTTCCTTCCTGAGTGCCGCCGCCACTACTACTATGACCTTGGTAAAGGATCGCGGCGGCTAACCTGAAGGGTAAAGCTCGGAACTGGAAGTGTTGATTCAGGACTTGGAAACGTAAATAGCGCTGGTGATCCCGATGAATTGGGATATGAAAGTAGGCTTCCGACAGATCTAGGGATGTGAGAAACTCCCCTGGCTGTACTGAATTTGACAGACCGCAGAGTTTCCATGCGAAAGCTGGGTACCCGTAGGTGACGGTTGACCGACTTGAGGTCCAGGACGGGCCTGAAAGTGCCCTCCTTCTTGGGCACTATGAAATAAATGGAATAGTGCCCAGAATGTATCTCCCCTGCAGGCACTGGGATTATGGCTTTTAGGGACAGGAGCCTCTGCAAGGTAACTTCTAGTGCCGTCCTCTTGAGGGGTGAACAAGGAGATTCCACAAACTTGTTCGGTGGGAGCCGAAGAAAGTCCAGGTAGTACCCTTCTCGGATGATGGCGAGGACCCACTGGTCCGAGGTAATCTCGACCCACCTGTGGTAGAAGAGGGTTAGCCTGCCCCCTATGGCTGCTACCCCCGGATGGGTCGGCTGATTGTCATTATGGGGTGCGGCCGGGACCCGAACCCGAGCCGGTTCCCCTCTTGTTGCGCTTAGTCCGAAAGGACTGGTTCCTGGCCTGCGGACGAGGTGCTTGGTAGCGAGTCCTGTAAGGGTTGAAGCGCTGCGAGTTTCTACCCTTGGATGGTCTAGGAAAAGGGCGCTGGCTCCTCCTTGGCCTGTCTTCCGGTAGACGGGGTAATGGAGAAGCGCCCCATTTATTGGCCAGTTTCTCAAGGTCGCTGCCGAACAGAAGGGATCCCTTAAAGGGCATTCTCATGCGACGTGTCTTGGAAAAGGAGTCGGCCGACCAATTACGTAGCCAGAGCTGCCGCCTGGCTGCCACTGCGGATGATACTCCCTTGGCTGCCGTACGGACTAGATCGGAGGCTGCGTCAGTGAGAAACGAGAGAGCTGATTCCATCTCTTCTCCCAGGGTGTTGTTCCTAGCCTGTGATAAACAGGAACGCGTCACCACGGTGCAGCAGGTCGCAATTCGTAGGGACATAGCTGCCACCTCAAAGGCTTGTTTCAGAATGGCATCCATGCGCTGGTCATGTGTATCCTTGAGGGCCGTCCCCCCTTCCACCGGAATGGTGGTGCTCTTCACAATTGCGCTTAAGAACATAAGAACATAAGAAATTGCCATGCTGGGTCAGACCAAGGGTCCATCAAGCCCAGCATCCTGTTTCCAACAGAGGCCAAAACCAGGCCACAAGAACCTGGCAATTACCCAAACACTAAGAAGAACCCATGCTACTGATGCAATAGCAGTGGCTATTCCCCAAGTATAATTGATTAATAGCCATTAATGGACTTCTCCTCCAAGAACTTATCCAAACCTTTTTTGAACCCAGCTACACTAACTGCACTAAGCACCTCCTCTGGCAACAAATTCCAGAGCTTTATTGTGCGCTGAGTGAAAAAGAATTTTCTCCGATTAGTCTTAAATGTGTTACTTGCTAACTTCATGGAATGCCCCCTAGTCCTTCTATTATTCGAAAGTGTAAATAACCGAGTCACATCTACTCATTCAAGACCTCTCATGATCTTAAAGACCTCTATCATATCCCCCCTCAGCCGTCTCTTCTCCAAACTGAACAGCCCTAACCTCTTCAGCCTTTCCTCATAGGGGAGCTGTTCCATCCCCTTTATCATTTTGGTTGCCCTTCTCTGTACCTTCTCCATCGCAACTATATCTTTTTTGAGATGCGGCGACCAGAATTGTACACAGTATTCAAGGTGCGGTCTCACCATGGAGCGACACAGAGGCATTATGACATTTTCCGTTCTATTAAACATTCCCTTCCTAATAATTCCTAACATTCTATTTGGTTTTTTGACTGCTGCAGCACATTGAGCCGACTATTTTAAAGTATTATCCACTATGATGCCTAGATCTTCTTCCTGGGTGGTAGCTCCTAATATGGAACCTAACATCGTGTAACTACAGCAACGGTTATTTTTCCCTATATGTCCACATTAAACTTCATCTGCCATTTGGATGCCCAATCTTCCAGTCTTGCAAGGTCCTCCTGTAATGTATCACAGTCTGCTTGTGATTTAACTACTCTGAATAATTTTGTATCATCCGCAAATTTGATAACCTCACTCGTCGTATTCCTTTCCAGATCATTTATATATATATTGAAAAGCACCGGTCCAAGTACAGATCCCTGAGGCACTCCACTGTTTATCCTTTTCCACTGAGAAAATTGACCATTTAATCCTACTCTCTGTTTCCTGTCTTTTAACCAGTTTGTAATCCACGAAAGGACATCGCCTCCTATCCCATGACTTTTTAGTTTACGTAGAAGCCTCTCATAAGGGACTTTGTCAAATGCCTTCTGAAAATTCAAATACACTACATCTACCGGTTCACCTTTATCCACGTTTATTAACCCCTTCAAAAAAATGAAGCAGATTTGTTAGGCAAGACTTCCCTTGGGTAAATCCATGTTGACTGTGTCCCATTAAATCATGTCTTTCTATATGCTCTACCATTTTGATCTTGATAAAAGTTTCCACTATTTTTCCCGGCACTGAAGTCAGGCTCACTGGTCTATAGTTATTTATTTATTTATAATTTTTATATACCGACATTCTTACATTAAAATGCAAATCATACCGGTTTACATAAAACAGAAAAAGCAGGAAAAATATTTCCATAGTCAAATAGAGAGAACATTTATAATAAAATTGTTAACAAAGGCATAAGGTAGGAACTTGAAAAAAGGTTACTTAACAGAAAACGTAAAAGAAAAAATAGTAAATGAAGCACAAAGAGTTGACGTCGGGGGAGGGACATGGTCACACAGCGCAGTCACCCATTTCCCCTCACCTCCTGATGATAGTTCCGTTTCTTTTTTTATTATTTAGATGGTGTTCACTTCTTGCGGGGGCCCAGGATGGAGGGTGGCCTCCCGGCTCGCTGGCGCCTGATGGTGAGGCGCTTTACAACTGCCGCCGGAGCTCACAGTGACGTCGGGGGAGAGGCATGGTCACACAGCGCAGTCACCCATTTCCCTTCACCTCCTGATGATAGTTCCGTTTCTTTTTTATTATTTAAGATGGTGTTCATAGTTACCCGGATCGCCCCTGGAGCCTTTTTTAAATGTTGCTTCGAGTTTTGTCCAAGTACCCTGGGGTTTGGAGATTGTTTATGTGAGCTCCCCAACCCAAGGTGGATGCATCTGTAGTTAAAGTTATCTGTGGGACTGGTTGTTGGAAGGTTAGGCCCTTGCGTTGGCCCAAAGTAGAGATGAACGTAGCTGGTGGGTTACTTGAATTGGAGAGGACAGTGGTTGAATGGCTTGGATCCATTGTGATCTTAAAGTCCATTGAGTTACCCTCATGGCTAGCCTTGCCATAGGAGTGACATGAACTGTGGAGGCCATGTGGCCTAGTAAGATTAGAAACTGATGAGCTGTTGCTTGTTTCTTTGAGTGAAGTGAGTTTGCCAATAGGGAAAGTGTGTCTGCCCGATCCCCGGGTAGAAAAGCTTTTGAAAGTATGGTGTTCAACTTTGCTCCTATGAATTGAAGCAGGTGAGACGGAATGATAATTGATGAGAAAACCCATGGAGTGAAGTAGAGTAATTGTTCGACAGAGAAACCAGCGCTCCTTGTTGAGATTGACTTCTGATGCGCAAGTCGTCTAAATAGGGAAAGACATGGACACTTTCCTTGTGCAAGTGTGCTGCTATTACTGCCAGACATTTGGTTAATACTCTGGGAGCTGAGGCATGTCCGAATGGTAGTACTCTGTACTGGAAATGTTGATGACCCACCATGAAGCGCAGATACTTGCGATGAGGAGGGAATATTGGAATGTGAGCATAAGCGTCTAGAAGATCCAGAGAACAAAGCCAATCTCCTGTTTGAAGAAGTGGAAGCATGGTGCCTAGAGAAACCATCCTGAACTTTTCTTTTTTCAGAAATTTGTTGAGATTTCTGAGGTCTAGGATGGGACGTAGGCCTCCAGTTTTCTTTGGAATGAGGAAATAACAGGACTAGAATCCTCTGCCCTGCTGAGTTTGGGGCACTGGCTCTACAGCTCTGGCTCTCAGAAGGGTGGATATTTCTACTTGTAGTTGGATTATGTGACTTTCGCTTAAAGGAAGAGGTCTTGGAGAAGAATCTATTGGAATTGAGACAAAATTGAGTTGGTAACCTCGAGATATTATTGCGAGTACCCATTGGTCTGTTATTTGTATCCAATGGTTGTAGAAGGAGGATACTCGGCCTCCTACCGGTAGATCTGGTTGAGGGTTGAAGAGATGGCTTTGGTCTCTGGGAATGGCCTCAAAAGCCTGCAGCCAGTCCAGTCTGCGGTGGAGGTTGAGGCCTAGGAGCTCTAGGTTGTATAGGCTGAGATCTTTGCTGCGGCCTAGAAGATCTGGCTCTTGATGCTGGAGGGTAATAACGCCCGTCTATAGAAAGGTCGCCTAGATTCCTTCCTTGGAGGTCAGCGAGATGGTGTAGCAGAGTCCTGTGGAACTGACGACAGTTGATGCAGGGTTTCTGTGTGTTCTTTTAATTGTGCTACAGCATCTTGTACCTTAGAGCCAAAAAGGTTGTCACCCACACGTGGTAAATCAACCAACTTTTCCTGGACCTCAGGCCTGAGGTCCGAGGCTTTAAGCCATGCCCAGCGTCTCGCACTTATACCAGATGCCGCTACTCTGGAGGTCGTTTCAAAACTATCATAAGTGGCTCGGACTTCGTGCTTGCGAGCTTCAAGTCCTTTGTGTATGATTGCTTGGGCTGCTTCTTGATATTGCTGTGGTAATGAATTTGAAATATATTGTATCTGTTTCCACAGGTTTCTCCGATATTGCATCATGTATAACTGATATGATGCAATTCTTGTGTTTAGCATGGCTCCTTGATAAATTTTCCTGCCCAGGGAATCCAAGAATCTATGATCCTTGCCTGGAGGAGTGGAGGAATGAGGCCTTATCCGTTTTGATTTCTTTTGTGCAGATTCCACAACAACTGACTGATGTGGCAGTTGTGCTTTCTGGTAACCGGGGACAGATTGTACCAAATAAGTGGTGTCCACTCTTATTTATGGATGGTACTGAGCATGTATGCTCTCAGAGTCTGTGCTGCAAGTCTTGGAGGACTTCGTGGACAGGTATAGCCAAGACTTGTTTTGGAGGGTCCACAAATTGGAGGCCCTCCAGTGTTTGCTGTTTAGCGTCCTCTTCAGCTACCAGAGTAAAACGGTATGGTGACCACCATATCCTGAACAAAATTTGTGGAGGATAAATCCTCCAGTGGAGATTTTTCATTCTTCTGGAGGGGAAGGATCAGACATAAATCCTTCAGAAGAAGTGTCTGTATGCCTGTCATCCCAGGTATCATATGGATCGTCCTGATGTGGAGATGTTGGAGAAGATCTTGGAAGAGAAAGTCCTGAAGGACCTGGCTGTGGATCATCCAAAGGTATCCGTCCAGGGACTACTTCTCTTGGCTTGGATGGAGTTGGATGAGCACAGACAATTTCATCAAATTTTTTCATTAGAAGTTGGTACAGTGCGAATTCCGGATGTCCTGGAGCCCCAGGTGACCGGCATCGATGGTCGCCTCGGTATAGCCTTCGGCTGTGGCACCGGCATTTGTGCAGGCACCAGCATAGACGTCTGTTGATCCTTCAAGGCTTGGAGCACCGCTTGACGGATGAAATCAGACAATTCCTCAGTGATAGCTGGTACAAGCAGAGCAGCTATACGTGGTGGCGGTGAAGGTGTCGATGGTCCTCCCACAGGGCCCTGTGGAGGTTCGACGATTGGTGCTTCAACATGGGATGAAGGCCTCGGCAAAGGCACCGGTGTTTCCTGGAGTCTAGGCCGTTTCGCGGTCGATTCCTCCGGAGAAAGAAGCGCCTCTGGTATCGATGGGTGTCTGCGCCGATGCTTCGGACAGTGTTCGGTCGCTGACTTCGTCAATGCTATCGATGGTGCTGGCGATGAATGATCCCCCGACCATTCCGGATGACGTTTTTTCAATATTATGCATTTGGAGACTCCAGCCCGAGACGATTGAGTCGATGTGGAAGGGGATGGCAGAAGCTGTAGATGGAATAAATGCTCCATCTTTTCTTGGCGGGATTTTCTTCCCTTCGCGGTCATTTCTGCACATTTGGGACAGGTTGTTACGTCATCTTTTTCTCCTAAACAAAGGACTCACTCGAGGTGTGGATCTGTAATGGACATTGTCCGATTACAGTTGGGACATTTCTTAAATCCTGTGGCCATATTCTTTTGTCGACAGCTGTCGAGGAAAATGAAAGAAAACGTGAGGAAAAAATTTTACTCGAAGAGTAAAAAAGAGAGTAAGATTTATTCACCAGCCGGTGGTAACCCGAGACACCCCGATATGGGAGAGAATAAATGGTTTTTAAATCTGATTTTTAGTCAGAAAAACCGTGAGAAACTCACCCAGGCTCCTGCTCCGCGATGCCAACAGCAGCTAGGAAAAACAAAGACTGAAGGGAGACCCCCTGTGGCTGAGAATATCATGGCATGCTGGGCATGCTCAGTGTGCCAGTCAAAAGTTTCTAGAAACTTTGACAGAAAGTTTTCCGTGATAGGGCTCAGTCAGTGACGTCACCCATATGTGAGGACTAGCATCCTGCTTGTCCTGGGATAAAGTCAGTTACACAAGTGGGTGACATCAGGACAGAAAAGCTCTCCCAGAGCTAAGAAAAACAGAGCATTTTTGGGCATGTGTGGGCCTTCCCACACTGCTATCTGCTGCATAAGTCTTTATAGCAAGCTATTCAACTCTAAAGATAAAGAAAGGACTGTGTGGTCGATTTATCCTGCTGTCTACAGAAGAGACCTGTACATGTGATTATCCTATTTGTTGATGAAAGCAAATTTAAAGTCAGTCTTATGGGACTTCCAAGCTGAGGGTTACATTTGATTAATTTAGAGACAAATACCTTTCTCGGCAGTCACAATCATCAATCTGTAAGATATCGCTGCACCCAGGTGGCCATTTTTAAAGCCTGGCATAGCAAAAAGGAGGGCAAATCAAAACAAGTTTTGCCAAAAAAATTACAAGAGAATATTTTTTGAAAACTCTCAAAAAGAAAAGAGAAAAGTTTCAACAAGCGGTTTTGAGGAAGAGTAAAAATCCACTTGTTCACACAAGCAGATGAAAGAGTTCATTTACTTGTAGGAGGGCCAGCACATGCTCAGAAAAGTCTAAGTTTTTCTGATCTCCACAAGAGCTTTTCCCTCCAGATACAATTAGGATGACATCATAAAGTCAGCTGTACTAATGGATATTACTTGTTCATGAAGCATGAGCTCTCTTTTTTTATTGCATCTTTTATGGTGGACTCAATATCCACACACTGGTGTGGCAGCGGGACCTTGCTGAATCAGACAGCCTCTTGGACATATAGCATGTCTCTTCCTTCTGACAGAAAGTACAATTAATGGTGTCTCCCACTTTTTCATTTTTCCATATTCTATACATCCTGAAGCAGATGGTAGCTGGATACTGCCATCACCAACTTCTTAAGAACAATGAGTTACCTAAGGAAGCAAAAATTAAGTGCCTACCTCCAGCTCAAAGAGAATGGATTTAGCCATTTCCTGCACAAAGGCTGAAAAGGACATCTTCTGGAGAAGATTCACTCGTAGCCTATGGAAGGCAGCAATACAAAGTTCAGTCAGAACTGCCAGACCCATAAGGCAGATAGAAAGACAGACTCCAACTGAGATATAACAAGCGACTCAGAAGTCTTAGGTAGTAGGGTCTCTACAGTCTTACCCCTCGACGGTTCATATACAGATTTTTGTGGCCTTGGGGCTGAAAGACATTGAGCTGCCAGAGACGTTTCCATCTCAGAAGCTGATTAGCTATGGCTTGGCATGATGATTTCAATGTCTGTGCTGACCCACTCAGTGCATCAGCAAATGCTGAAGTACTGTTTCTATCTGCGCCACAGTCAAAGCAAACATTCACAATGCACACACACAAGATGCTGAGAAAGGGTATCAATGCTCCTATCTGCTTGAACGTTGCTGACACCAAAACTGGAGGGGATACAGTAGCAGAAGAGATGCCCTTGTGGGCAGCCAAGAAGAAAGCATGGCATCATTGAACTTTAGTCACTATATGAAGAGGCTGAGAGTGATAGCAAGCTGGCAGTTTGGGCACAGGATGACCACCTCATCAGTGGTGCCTGTGGCGAAATGGCCAGTGCTTTCTCTGCGGTGGAGCCAGTGGTACCCTTCGCTTGCAAGAGTATTGTGGAGGAGGTAGATGAAGGGTGTGTTTCTGGACCGACTTCTTCTGTGTTGGATTCTTTGGTAAGAGTTCCAGGTTCAGCTGAGGGCTAGTCCTCTCCTTCCAGAATTTTTTCCATTACATCTAAACTGGCTGTTGTGACCCTCAACGCGCTGTGGGACCTAATGGCTAACTTATTCCATTCAGTGCAAGAGCATGCACATACGGTGAAGTCCATTTCCAGAGAATAAATTGTATTTTTTGCAGCCATCAGATTTTAACTGAGCATGCTGGGACTTGGGGGATGAGATCAAAAGTATGAGCAGTGAATGCTATGATCATTCAGGAGCGAGATTTCCCCCTCAAAAATTAGAAAATATGGAAAATGACTTTAGAAATTTAAATCTAAGGCTAATTAATTTCCCCAAGATACTTGGAGAACCAGCCTTTGATCATTTTAAGAAAAACTTGGTGGATGTTTTAAGGCTTTCTGAAGATCAAATTCCTGCCTTTAATGAAGTCTACTTTTCTTCCCCATAAATCCTGTACCAGTTTGCCGAGTGTGCCTCAAACTGTTGTGGACTTCGAGAACCTGTCTGTTTTTCTGGAAGCATTTAACATCGAAGTCACTGAAAGATCATCCTTGTGTCTTCTGAGTGCAATTTATCTCTGATTATGAAATTTTTTTTTTTTGTTATATTAATGTTCCTTTTTTAGATTCATTAGTTAGAATCTATCCAGATTTGAACAAGGTTACACAGGATAGAAGGAAGAATTTTCTTTCCATGAGGCAAGAAGTTCTGGTTCAGAGCTGGCAGTTCATCTCTATGAAAGAACTGCAACATAGCGCCATACGGTTCAAATGCAGGGGAATTTCACAATCCTCAAGAAAGGCAGGAACGACGTCATCTGTGCCATCCGGATCTCTATCCAGAGGTCCCGCTGCTGCCCTAGGAGTACTCCGGCGCTTAACAGAAGGTCCAAGCAAGGTTCCTAACTTGTGCCTCTGCTCTAGGAGCATTGGACAGGGCTGAGGACTACCCTTGAAGAAAGGATTGCAACCCCTAGGAAAATTCTACCCATGAAAATTTAGAAGTATCCAGATCAGGAAGTACCTAAGATGCACTCACTGAGCTACCTTCCCCTGCTGAGAAACCAGTTAGGGGAGTTCCAAAATCAGGCGCCTCATCTAAGCAGTCTTTACCCAGATCCACATCCAGCTGGGAAGAACCAGTCTTAGTGAAATCAGAGGAAGACAGTTCTCCCTGAGCCTCCAAACAGTGCTGGTACAAATTAGCACTATATCAAAGAGGAAATCACATAAAACAACGTGATCTATAATCGGACGGGTTTACCCTCATAAGCGAGTGACTATTCATATATACCGGGACCGGTGTTTCAAACACTCAAGCACTTGAAAATTTATGTGCAAGCACTCATAAAATAATCACAGGGTATCCCAAGTTCTCTTTTTCTGTTAATTTTTCAATTTTAGAGAGTCCTTCTGTTGCATAACACATCGAGAAAATGCCGTATTGAAATACATATACACTGCTCCTTCTTAATTTTAGCGAAGGTAAGCTTTTTTTGCAGAGTAAACTACTAACACCACTTAGGTATGGAAAAGTCTACTGATCTTATCTTTTCCAACATTATAAACAAACGGCTCCTCAGCCTTGTTCAATCAATGCACCCAACACCGCTGGTGTTTCGAAAAACTTCTTCAGGGGCCTTAAAGTCTGAAAAAGTGTAACGAAAATACATTAGACATTCATGTCATCGATCTTCACAAAACACATTATCCAAAGACTTACGAGTTAGAAAAGACGACGCCAACTCCTATAGCATACGGCATAGAGCAGGATCCGCCATATTGAAGCCGACGTATTTGAGGCTACATACTGCCTCAAAAGTGACCAATCAGAAACAGTCTCAGCAAAACACAAAGAACTGATTGGAACATATGATCCCTAGAGGCTTGTGCATGACCAAGGCTCCCTTTCTTTTCCAAGAAGATGATACATTCATGGCAAAATGGATTTCCATTTTAAACAAGTGCTCCATCGATCTGATGGTTTTGATAGTTGAACGGACTAAGACATCGGTACAGGAAACCACAGAAAGTTTGGATGCACTTCAAGTTACCACTCGAGAAGATTTTTCTAGTGAGCAATGGGATAACATCATTAAGAAGCATGAGACCACTTTGGAAGAATTTCGTACGTCTCTAAAGCAGGCTAAGATAAAAAAACTGCAAAGGGATGAAGAGGATTATTCGACGAACAATGTTTACAAATGGCTTAATAAAGAGGAACAACCGAAACCCCGTCGAGTCACCTTTGAAGATTCAGGAAGCGACAGCTCTGATGCCTCCGATGGTGAGAGTGCACAAAAAAATTACAAAAAGAGCTATTATGCCACCAACACCAGGCCTTTTTTAGGCAGAGGACGGAGGGGTCTTTGGCAACGAGGGAACACGCGATTCCAACAAAAAGATCCGATCTCGCAAGCACATCAAGATTGGCAAGGGCCTCAAACAAGGGCCACGCTCCAAGTCCAAACAGGATCAAATGTAATTAATTTGGCGGATATTACCCTCTCCAAAGATGAAGAGGAGGTATTAAATTTAGGGCTGTCATATGTTCCCTTTAACAATCATGATCCTTTTAAGAGCCGAATATCCCTATATTCATTTGTAAGAAAACTTCAAATTAAGTTATTTTGTTCCACTAATAACATCGTACAGGATGAGGTTTCCATCGTGCGTCCCAAGTCTAAATGGACCCCCTCTGGTCCATTAGATCATCATATAGCAACCTTTCGAGATTTAATGCTACAAGATCTTGCAAAAATAGAATCCACTGTTTTTAAGGACTTCATCAATTTTTCATCTCATATGAAATCAGCTTTAAAGTCGCTGTCTACAAATCATGAGATAATAAAACTTGCCGAAAAAGGGGGCAGCACGGTGATCCAGAATAAAGAAGAATACATACGGACACTTCGGTGTCAATTAGAAGACATCAAATATTTTAAGTTATTAAAAGAGGATCAGACTTCAGCCCTTCAAGATGAAATTGCTTCAGTATTAATGGAATCTAAGACACCATTCATAACTAGGAAAGAACGTCAATTTTTGACTGTATTGCATCCACGTATCCCATTATTATATGGGCTTCCGAAAGTTCATAAAACTTTGGTTAATCCACCATTACGTCCAATTGTTTCCAGTAATGGGTCTCTATTAGAACCTTTGGCCATCTTTTTAGACAAGTTCCTACAGCCATTTGTCAAAACCACACGATCATATGTTCAGGACACCACACATGTTTTGAGAATCTTCTGACGTTGAATTACCTATGGATCATGTACAGCTTGTCTCCATAGATGTTGTTTCATTGTACACAAATGTTTCCCACACTGTGGCATTAGAAGTAGTACGAGATATTTTGATTTCTGCAGTTCATCGCATTCCATCATCATTTTTGCTTAAATTGACTGAATTGGTCCTTAAGCGGAACTATTTTTCATTTGAGGACAACGTTTTTCTCCAAATCCATGGCATTGCCATGGAGTTCGCAGTTGCTCCCACCATCGCCAATCTTGTAATGAATAGGTTAGAGACACAGATGATTTATGAATCCCTTTCTTTTCAGAATATACATCTGTGGATTCGATATATTGATGATTTTTTTTCATTTGGACATCAGATCAACCTGGGCTACAGCAATTTCTGCAATGGTTGAACACCATAGACAGTGATATTAAATTCACATCAATGGTAGACAATCATCGATTATCCTTTTTGGACGTTATGATCGTCAAGAATGGCAACCAACTCCATACCACCCTTTACCGGAAGGATATTGACAGAAATAACCTTTTGAAATATCAGAGCTTTCATCCGAGAGCGTTTAAAAATGGGCTTCCAGCGAGCCAAGTTTTTCGTCTGCGACTTATCTGTTCATCATTACAAGATTTTAAATTTCAAGCACACGAGTTAGCACAACGCTTCTTCGAGAGGCTATCCATTACATCCAGTTCGAACAGCATACAAACAGGCTCTATATTCTCCTAGAGAGGCACTCCTTACATATCAGCCACGTGACAGTGAGCCCCGGGATGTATATGTTTTGCAATTTACCAATCGAGCACCAGAGATCATTAAAAGTATCCATAAACATTGGTACGTACTCCAACTACATCCTGAGTTTAAGGAACCACCTCTTGTCTCATTCCAAAGAGGAAAAAATTTTAAAAACCATTTAGTAAGAGCAGCGCTTCCAATGTCCGTCTCTACACAGCCCGTTGGTTATCACGGAATTTGTGGGCACTGTGATATGTGCCAGTCCGCTATGACAGGTGGGGTCTGGAAAGATTCATTTACAGATTTTGAATACAGTAAGCAATTTTCCACTAATTGTGATTCCCGTGATGTAATGTACCTGATACAATGCTCTTGTCCCTTGTTATACATCGGTCGTACATCAAGACCCATCAGAATACGTTTGAGAGAACACAGAAGTAGATTGAACACATGCAATATGGAAGCTCCTAATGTAAAACATTGTTTGACAGCCTGCCATGAGTTCACAGATCTCTGGTGAACTATTTTGGATCAGGTCTTTGCAACCAGCAGAGGGGGAGACATGAAATCTTTACTGAGTTATAAGGAGCAAAGATGGATCTTTAAATTGGGCTCCGAATTTCCCCACAGCATGAATGAATCCATCGAGTGGACGTCACTCATTTAAAGGGCTGTTTTTTCCAATCAGTTCTTTGTGTTTTTCTGAGACTGTTTCTGATTGGTCACTTGAGGCAGTACGTAGCCTCAAATACGTCAGCTTCAATATGGCGGATCCTGCTCTATGCCGTATGCTATAGGAGTTGGCGTCTTCTTTTCTAACTCGTAAGTCTTTGGATAATGTGTTTTGTGAAGATCGATGACATGAATGTCTAATGTATTTTCGTTACACTTTTTCAGACTTTAAGGCCCCTGGAGAAGTTTTTCGAAACACCAGCGGTGTTGGGTGCATTGATTGAACAAGGCTGAGGAGCCGTTTGTTTATAACGTTTGAAAAGATAAGCAGACTTTTCCATACCTAAGTGGTGTTAGTAGTTTACTCTGCAAAAAAAGCTTACCTTCGCTAAAATTAAGAAGGAGCAGTGTATATGTATTTCAATACGGCATTTTCTCGATGTGTTATGCAACAGAAGGACTCTCTAAAATTGAAAAATTAACAGAAAGAGAACTTGGGATACCCTGTGATTATTTTATGAGTGCTTGCACATAAATTTTCAAGTGCTTGAGTGTTTGAAACACCGGTCCTGGTGTATATGAATAGTCACTCACTTATGAGGGTAAACCCGTCCGATTATAGATCACGTTTTTGTATGTGATTTCCTCTTTGATATAGTGTTATTACATCACATACTTTACCAGTTTTTTTGATTTTTGTGGTACAAATTAGCAGGCACTCCTGGCTGAAACGCCTGAATATGACAAGCAGTGTAAAGAGAAAGATACTTAGGCTTCTTAGGTACAGGCACCATTATGGCCGACAGTGCACTCAGTAGCAGCCAGAAGTGTGCATTAGATTTTTATTTTTATTTTTTTAGACAGGTGCTCAACTAGGTGCCTAGAAATTATGCGTCCAACACTTAGGCGCACACAGTTAGGTGCTTACCTAGGCGGCCAAAAATTAAGCACACAAACAACTTAAGTGCACAGTACCACTTGTGCACATAGGTAAGCACGCGGCCTCTACATGTCACTTAACATTGGCTCACAGACTACAAGGCCCCACTGAGTGCTCAAAAACCAGACAACCTGGATGCCAGCGAGATGCCACCATCTACTGGAGACTGAGAATAATGGCAGGCTGATCTAACTGCAGGAGTAGATATACTGTGACATCAGTTTACTCCATCTCCATGGGCTGGTAGGAATGAATAACCCACTTGTTCTGGATTCATCTGACTGGACGCTAAGAAATTAGATCTTTGTGTTCTTACGTTATTGCCTTCTGTTATATAATTTCAAGTTTTTCTCCTCTTTAGTTTTAGCTCCCCCCACCCCTCCAATTTTATGGTTGGACTATGTTAATGAGATATCTTGTTTCTTTGTATATCTTATCTCCTTTTATTTTTCTGATATTGTGTCTCATGCTATTTCTGATCAAAGTTTATTATTTGTATTCTTGAAAACAATAAAAAGTTAAAAAAAAAAAAAAAAAAGACTGTGTGGGCTTTGCAAAGCAGGGCAGGAAGTCCCACAAAGATCAAGTAACGCTTTCTTGCCTTTTTCTACAGCTATGCAAGAAATACAATCTAGCGCTGATATGGAGTATCACCCCACTTGTGGCCAAATTCATTCTGCTTATCAGAGAACAGTTAATACATTTTCTCTCATGTCTTTTGTCATCAATTTTTAATTAAAATATTGATTCTCAATTTTTATTTTTCAGTTCTCAAAAATTACTAAAAAATTTAAACATGCCTGATACCCATATTTCATACTTTATTGAAACAAAAACAATTGTTTTAGAGACAAGCTTCTACCCATATATCAGAAAACACACTATTTAAGAAAACCAGCACATTTATAAATAAATAAATTTAAAAATACATTTTGACTATTAAAGTGGCTTAGCTCGAAACCTCTTTAAATCCAGGTCTTTTGACATGAAAGAATACGGCAATTATTTAACAAAACATTTTCCTATCCCATAATAGAACAAAAGAAAAATAACCTTAAATAACTACAGAAACTACAAAGTGTTTCAGCCCCAGTGTCCACTACATTAGTTATGCATCTGAAGAAACTGAAAAACAAACATACTATGTAGTCTGGTTTATACAAGGCACCGTTATCAATAGAAGTAGAGCTGTACTAGTTTTTTTTCTAATGGAACTAATTTGTAAAATTAGTTTGCTCCTTCAACATGAGTTTCCCCAGGCCAAAATGTATGGCAAGTGCATTTACTTTTAATACACAAATGAAACAATTGTGTGAATTCTCTGTGTTCTAGCTGCCTACTTCAGTCATGCCTCTTAAGATGGTAAGCATTTACTGATATCCTTACTGTTTGACATATAGATAAGTACCTGGAAGAGTAGTGTAAACACTTGTCCCCAAAAATTAAAGCTATTAAGAAAATTCTACCAAATACCACAAAATTTAAAATATTTTACAGACATCCTACTAACCGTGGCATATATTTACTTGTCTTTCGCCATGAAAATCCATTTACAGCTCGTGGATGAGCTAAATACACAAACGAAAAATCAACTTCCCCTTGTGCTTGTTTTTCTG
This sequence comes from Rhinatrema bivittatum, assembly GCF_901001135.1. Classification (NCBI taxonomy): domain Eukaryota; kingdom Metazoa; phylum Chordata; class Amphibia; order Gymnophiona; family Rhinatrematidae; genus Rhinatrema; species Rhinatrema bivittatum. The sequence continues at coordinate 610,019,736 of NC_042615.1, forward strand.
GACTTGTAACTGGAGGTGTCACAGTTGATTGCCAACTATCAGTATTATACCATACCTTTACCAGGCAGTCATCCTGTGAAAAAAAAGAGAAAAAAAATATTCATAACATGAACAGTCTGGGTTTATACCTTTCCCCAATCTGAATAAAAGCAGTGTTCTTACATTCAATTTAACTGTATATACAAAGGTACTTTTGCGAAGTTACACATCCAAACTATTTTACTCTTGCTTTACAAATCTGGTCACAAGAAATATCTTACAAAATGAAAGAAGTTAGTCAAGTGCAGTTTAGCAGCAGTAGTGGTATACCAGTTTCACTATGTAAACAAGTATTAACAAGTCTTTCTCCCTTGAGGTTTACCTGCACACAGACAAGAACATTAGAAAAAAGGAGGATCCAAAGCAGGGAGGACAACAGAAACGTCATTTCTCACTGGTGTGTGGTTCCATATATACAGAACAAGACCTGTTCAGCAACACACCTTACACATTGGGGGGGGAATGGTTATAGGAGGGGGAATCAGGTTTATAGGCTGCTTTCATATAGGCTCTAACAAATTCTGCTTCCTGTTTGAACTGCTTGTTCAGTTGGAGGAAAAACATTTTTTGCTGCAACTTTGTAACCAAAGTTGTCAATGAGTTGCTGAAGACAAAAAGAAAACCCTAGCAACTAGGCTTGAAGGAAATCACTGGGGAAGGGGAGAGGGATAGACCAGTAGAAGATAAAAGCAAGTTTGCTTACCGTAAACGATGTTTCCGTAGATTGCAGGATGAATTAGCCATGCTGTCACGGGGATCTGTCAATCAGGCCCGGGAGGCGGAGCTTGTCAAAGCAGAGAACAGAGCTTTGCTCTCTGCGGCTGCGCATGTGTTCCCGCGCAGGAAAGTAACGGAATCTCCTCAGTCTGTGGTTAAGCCTTAGTGTAGTCGAAGACTTGGTGACTTGCCAGGGAGGAGGGTGGGTCAGCATGGCTAATTCATCCTGCTATCTACGGAAACATCGTTTACGGTAAGCAAACTTGCTTTTTCCCGTCGATAGCAGGGCTGAATTAGCGATGCTGTCATGGGAGTCCAAAGCTCCCGATCACGTCATCTATGACATATATGGTTGGACGTGATCTTTGACAGTGTGGCAGTCACCGTAGACAGGAGGATAGAGATTGCAGTATTGCTTGCCCTATCTTCGCATCAGTGCTGTTTGTTGATCAAGGCAGTAGTGAGATGTGAAGGTATGAAGCGATGACCATGTAGCTGCCTTGCAAATGTCTATGGGTTGTACACTCTTAAGGTGTGCCAAGGAGGCTGCTACTGCTCTGACTTGGTGAGCTTTAGGAGTAGAATGTAATGTAATTGTAAATTCTGTTTATCATAGCAGAATTTGATGCACTATACTATCCAGCTGCAGATGGTGCGTTTAGCCACTGGTAATCCAGGTGCCTTCGGGTCAAAGGAAACAAAGCGTTGAGAAACACGGGAGTCCGAGTTTGTCCTTTCTTTGTAGTGTGCTAAAGTTCTTTTACAATCTAGTGTGTGCAGTAGTTTTTCCCTATCATTTGCACGAGGTGTAGGGAAAAAGGTGGGTAAATTCCATGGTCTGATTGAGATGGAACTGGGAAACCACTTTTGGAAGGAAGGAAGGAAGGGTGAGTTCGGAGAGCTACCTTTTGGTGATGAAATTGCAAATATGGAGGATAGTGGACCAAGGCTTGCAACTCACTAACTCTTCGTGCTGATGTTACTGCAACTAGGAGTACCACTTTCCATGTGAGGTATTTTATGTGTGCCGAGTCCATTGGTTCAAATGGGGACAGCAAGAGCTGTTCCAGAACTATGTTGAGGTTCCATGGAACTGGAGGTTTAGATACCGGAGGACGAATGTGAGTTAACCCCTTCATGAAACGAGACAGTAATGGGTGATTGGATATAGGAATATCGTTAATTGGTCTATGATAGGCGCCTATGGCGCTGAGGTGAACTCTGATGGATGATGTTGCTAGACCAGCTACATATAGTGTATGAAGATAATCAATGAGCAACTCCGGTGAGCAATCCAATGGTGGTACACCTTTGAAAGTGCACCAGGTAGAGTAACATTTCCATTTGTAGCTATTTGTCCTGGTTGAGAGTTTCCTAGATTCTAACAAAATGAATTGTGCTGAAGTGGAAACTCCTTGTTCTGTCAGAAGGAGCCTCTCAATTTCCACGCTGTCAAGTGTAGAGATGAGTGTAGCGGGTGCAGAAGTGTCCCTTGATGTTGGCAGAGAAGATCTTGGCGATCCGGTAATCGAATTGGATCCATGATGGATAGCCGGAGAAGGAAACTGTACCATGGTTGCCTCGGCCAGGCCAGAGCTATGAGTATCAGTTGAGCTTTGTCTGCTATGCACTTTTGAATTGTTCTTGTTATGAGTGGTATGGGAGGAAAGGCATATAGGAGGCCTGTCGTCCACAGAATGAGGAAGGCATCTTGAGTGATCCTGAATTGGCTTGGTCTTATCGAGCAGAATTTGGGAACTTGAGCATTGATCTTCGTTGCAAAGAGATCCATCGAAGGTGTCCCCCACTGCATGAATATGTCCTGGGCTATTTCTGTATTGAGTGCCCATTCGCGAGGATGAAAGATGCGGCTTAGTCTGTCCGCTCTTGTATTTGCAACTCCTGGCAGGTAAGTTGCTTAGAGATGTATGGAAATTCCGGTGAGCGTGTTCGAAAATTATCAGGGTCTCCTTGCAAAGGGACCATGAACTGGACCCTCCTTGTTTGTTGATGTAAAACATTGTGACTTGGTTGTCCGTGTAGATCATGACCCTGCGTCCTTTCAGGTGGTTTTGGAACACTCGTAATGCATTGCAAATCGCTCTGAGTTCCAATAAATTTATTTGCAGGTTCTGTTCCGAGATCGTCCATACCCCTTGTGTTTTGTAAATCTGGAGGTGTGCACCCCAGCCCTTGGTGAGACGCATCTGTGGGTAAGACTGCATTGTGAGGAGGGGAGCTGAACAATGCTCCTTTGGACAGGGTGGAGTCTAGGAGCCACCATGCTATATCCTTTTTCATTTCAGCGGTCAGCGAAACCTTCTGTGTCAATGGTTGTGAATGTTGTTTCCATTGGCGTTTTAGTCCCCATTGCAGGTGACTCATGTTTAGCCTGGTGTTGGGAACCATGAAAATCACCGCCGCCATGTGGCCCAGGACTACCAACACCTGTCTCGCTGACAGTCTTCTGAGTATGGTTCAATGTATGTAGAAGGTGACAGAAGTGCGATATTCTGTCACCTGGTAGGTATGCCCTGTTGCAAGTAGTGTCCAGGCATGCTCCTATGAACTGTAACTGCTGAGTTGGTTGTAGGTGTGATTTCTGAAAATTGAACACTAATCCTAATTCCTGTAAGCATTGTATCACCCGATGGAGGTGATCTAGTAAGATGTTGGGAGTTGGGCCAATTATGAGCCAATCGTCCAGATATGGAAATATGGTTATACCTTGTTGTCTGAGATGAGCCACCACCACTATCATGCATTTTTCAAACTATGTCCACCTGAGCTTTAATTGACTATCCACAAACTTAGATCACGCATAATAACTTACTAAATACCTGTGTGCGTGATCGGGAGCTTAGGACTCCAATGACAGCATGTCTAATTCAGCCCTGCTATCAACGGGAAAAAGCAAGTTTGCTTACTGTAAACGGTGTTTCCGTAGATAGCAGGATGAATTAGCCATGCTGACCCCGTAGTGAAGATAGTCCAAAGGTTTTTCTGGTGAACAGTAATGGAGGTATTCCCTTTGCAGGACACCAGTATGAGTATCTCTTCCATTTGAAACTATAATTCCTTCGTGTTGATGGTTTTCTTGAGGCAAGAAGTATAGTTTATGAAGAGACATATTTCCTGTTCCGGCAAGAGGAGCCGCTCAATCTCCACGCTGTCAAGTATAGTGATTTGTACATGGGATGGAGCAATGTTTCTCGTTCCTGCGTCAAGAGATCCATGCAATCTGGTAACACTATTGGCTGTGCTATTGATAGGTGCAGGAGGTGGGTATACCGCAGTTGGCGTGGCCACGTTGGCGCTATCAGAATTAATTGCGCTGCTTCGCTTATGCACTTTTGCAACGTTCTTGTAATGGGGGGTATTGGAGAAAACGCATAGTAGGAGGAATGCATCTTGTGCCGTTCGACGAGTGCTGGTCCAGACTGAACCAAAGCGAGGGACCTTCGCATTGAGTTCTGTCGCGAAGAAGTCTATCGTTTGTTATCCCCATTGTTCGAACAGAGTATCCGCTACTTGCTGATTGAGTGACCACTCGTGAGGGTAGAATATACGACTCAGACGGTCGGCTTGAGTGTTGATGGCCCCCGGTAGATACGTCTCTTGAAGGTGTATTGAGACACGTGACGCATGTTCCAGGATTTGTAAGGTTTCCTTGCAGAGGGACCATGAACCGGACCCTCCTTGTTTGTTGATGTAGTACATGGCCACTTGATTGTCGGTGTAGACCATGACTCGCCGGCCTCTTAAGTGCGGAAGGAATGTTTGGAGTGCGTTCTTTGTCACTCTGAGTTCGAGTAGATTGATTTGTAGGTTCTGCTCTTCCGGGGACCAGAGGCCTTGTGTTTGCAGATGGTCCAAATGAGTTCCCAGCCCTTGCAAGAGGCATCAGTGGTAAGAACTATATTGTGGGGGGGTATCGTGAACAATGCTCCCCTCTTGAGCGTTGGCTGCTTGAGCCACCACGTTATATCTTGCAGCATGGATTGAGTCAGCCGCACTCGGGTCGTTAATACTTGAGAATGTTGTTTCCACTGTCACTTGAGTCCCCATTGTAGTCTACACATGTGGAGTCGCATGCTCGGAACTGTATGAATGGCTGCCATGTCGCGCTGAGAGTTGCTTGAACAACCGGGTGGAGCGGAAGAGTAGTCGAATCTCTAGTCTCCGCTCTGTTGGTAGAAAAGCTCTGGTGCTGAGGGTATCCAGACGCACCCCAATGAATTGAAGAGATTGCATCGGTACCAGATTGGATTTTTGATAGTTTACCATAATTCCCAAACATTTTAGGCAGTGTAATGTTTGGTGAAGGTATTCTTTGAGGCTCTGCAGCGAAGACGCTACTATGAGCCAGTCGTCCAGATAAGGAAAGATTTTGATGCCTTTCTGGAGAAGATGTGCCACCACCACTGCCAAGCACTTGGTGAAAACCCTGGGGGCTGCCGAGAAGCCAAAGGGTAGTACTCTGTATTGGAAGCGTCGTTCCCGAAACTGGAAAGAGAGGTACCGCCACGAAGAGTGGTGGATAGGGATATGTGTGTAAGCATCTTTCAGATCTATTGAGCACATCCAGTCCTTGGGTTGAAGAAGTGGTAATATGGTCTTTAGGGATACCATTTTGAACTTTTCCTTGATTAGGTGTTTGTTCAGCTCCCGTAGATCCAAAATTGGTCGTTGTCCCCCTGTTTTCTTGGGAATCAGGAAATAAGGTGAATAAAATCCCTTGTGTCGAGCATGGATAGGAATTCGTTGGATTGCTCATTGTTGAAGTAGGGACGAAATTTCCTGTGTTAATTGCTTTTGATGACCTGGAATTCAATTGGGAACTGGGTGGGGTAGATTGTGTTTGTTACGGAAATGAAGTTGATAGCCCTGTCGTATAATTTCTAGAACCCTTATGTCTGTACCACTGCACCCTCCCCGGAGGGTGCAGTGGTAATACCACCGCCATCATCACTACCACTGCACCCTCCCCGGAGGGTGCAGTGGTAGTGATGATGGCGGTGGTATTAAAAAGATGAGGCAGGTTTGTCCGTCTGCTGAGGCTGTTGTGCCGGTGTTCTCTGTTGTCTTTCCCTGCCCCTCCTCGCCTGCAAAGGTGGTGGTGCTGTCCTTTGCGGTGGGTTGTAAGGAGTAGAGCAAAACTGTTGATATTGCCTATAGGGACGCTGCTGATATTGTTGTCTGCAGTTGGCAGAGTAATATCTGCATTGTGTGCCAAAGGATGAGGAATGTGTCAACGATTGGACAGCTATTGCCTGGTCTTTCAAGTTCGCAACCGTTTCTTGGAACTTGTCTCCAAAAAGATTGTCGTCCTTGCATGGTAAGTTCGCTAGACGCTCATAAAGGTCTTCTCTAATGGCGTTGGAGCGGAGCCAGGCCATTCGGCGGGCAGCAATGGCCGATGAGGATGTATGAGTCAACAACTCGAACGACTTGTACACCGTCCGGAGAAGATGTCGAATGCCTTCCTCAAGGTCCTATATCGGCTGAGTTATGGCTGGCACCTCCGAAGCAGGTAGAGCTGCCTTCAATGTCTGCAGATTCTCATACAGATATTGGACCAAGTAGAATTGATGTTGACTGATTCTGGAGAACAGCATAGGACAATTGATATGACCTTTTCCCGAACTCATCCAGGATTCGTTGGTCTAGTTAGTATAGCTGTGTTTAAAAAAGGATTGGATAAGTTCTTGGAGGAGAAGTCCATTATCTGCTATTAATTAAGTTGACTTAGAAAATAGCCACTGGTATTACTAGCAATGGTAACATGGGATAGACTTAGATTTTGGGTACTTGCCAGGTTCTTATGGCCTGGATTGGCCACTGTTGGAAACAGGATGCTGGGCTTGATGGACCCTTGGTCTGACCCAGTATGGCATTTTGTGTTTCTTATGTTCACTGGAGGTGTTGACGCATGCAGTCTAGATCGATTGGCTCGCTGCATTGCAGATTCCACAACTAACTAAGAGTGGGGCAGTTATGTCATAGAATACAATTTTGACTTCTGCATTCAAAATTTGAGGTCTGTCTTTTTGGAGACCGGTGGGATAGTATATGGCGTCTCCCACGATTTTTCAAGCACCGAATCCAATACATTGTGGAATGGTTAAGGAAGCGGGTTCAGCTGGAACGCCAAATATCTTAAGTAGGCCGAGCGTTTCCGCCATAGGGTCCTGTAATTTTTAGACCTGTAGGTTAAGTACTTTCCCCATCTTGTCCAGGAACTTGGGATATGATAGGTCTTCTGGGGGAGAGTAAGGTTCAGGTGTATCCTCCGGAGGATCAGAAGGGTACCCCGTTGATGATGTGGGTGATGATGGCGGGGAATCCGAGTCTGTCCTTATCAGGGAGTGTTCCCTGTTTGACTTTCCGGGTGTTTGGGGTGACAGTCCCGGTGGAGAAGGGTTCCGTACCCGCTATGGTGAGGATTCTTGTTGAGGTGAAGGTGGCAAGGTACTCACCAGGGAGAAGGGAAGTTGAAACGAGGATTGCAGCGTTTCAAAGAGTCCCGATAGGGCTGACGACAACTGAAAGAATGCCTCCTTGGTTTGTGGCGGCATCCATGGTTTGCCTTGTGTATCCCCATGAAGTGGCGACGGGTCTTCCTCACTTACGCCCGTTCTCCTCAGTTTCTTGACTGTGGTGGGGGTGATGTGACCATCCTTTCTTGAGGAGACCTTGATGAATGATGAATTGACTTACCTCGGGGAGGAGGAGGAGGATAAGGACGTGAGTCTAACGTAGTCCTCTTCCGATTGTAGTCCCGATGTGCGCATCTCACTTCTGGGAGACAGGGATTGGTCCGAGAATCATGAGCTATGGAGTCTCGTGGGGGGAGGGTGCGAAGTAAGAACTCCTCCTCTCTCCGAGGATGTTGAAGACTGTAGGCCGCTGCCAGTAGGTTTTGCTATTTTATGGCTCTGTCTGTTCTCACTCTCTGAGTGGGTTATCCCTCTCAGGATCTGAGTTGAGGTATGTGGTGAAGTTTTTTTTGGTGTAGGCACTAGGCGTGCCTGTTTGGACTTTCCATGTGTCGATTTTGACGTATGTGGTGTTGGTGAGGGAATGTGTGTCACCGGTATCGGTTGTTGCGTCTGAGTCAACACTCCCTGCATCGACTTCGTTGCTTCCTGCGTTGATGCCGACACTCCTTGCGTCAACTTCGATGCTTCCATCGTCGACCGGGTGCTTCCAGCGTCTGCTCCAAGTCCTTTTGCAGCGCCATCGACACTCTATGCATTGGCTTTGCTTTCATATGCGTCGGCCTTTTATGTTTTGACACAGGTTCCCTTGACGGCGTCGATCCGGAGTGTGCCGATCTCTGCATCAATGGAGTGGATTGTTTCGGTCGGGTCCCCGACTCATGTCGCGATGGCTTCGACGCCAACGACACAGATCTACTGGAGTCCTCCTCTCCTCGCGGCCTCGGCTCTTGCAATCGCCAGTGTAATGAATGCCTTGACTCCGGGCTCTATCTCCACCCACCGATCCTCCAGTCCTGGAGGTGGAGGGCTCCACGGATGCTGCTCTTTTTACCTTTGGGGTCTTCTGGTGACGAGTGCGCCTCCGAAGGTGGGGCATGGGACCCCGATTGCGCTTCCCTGAGGGCCTGAACCTTATGGGCCCTCTGACGTCTGGCTCACGGCAACATCCTGCCGCAATCCTTACATGCGGCCTGCTGATGATCAGGCCCAAGACAACGGTAGCAGTTATGTCCATCAGTGATGGACATGATTCTGCCGCAACCACAGGGTTTGAACCTCGGAAGCCTCGGAGCTGGTTTTTGTGACATTTTCTTCTGTTTTTAAAACTAGGTCTGAGGAGAAACTAGCTCCACGCGTGGAAAAAACAGACTGAGGAAAGTGTTTTTCTGCGCAGGAGACACGCACAGCCGCACAGAGAAAAGCTCTGTATTCTACTCAGAAGCTCCACCTCTTGGGCCCTGATGGACAGTTCCCATGACAGCATGGCTAATTTAGCCCTGCTACCAACGGGAAAAATACATCTTTACAAGAGAAATTGCCACGGAAAAGGGAGAGGTAAGGAGCATGTATGCCTGCAATTGGTTAGAAGTTATGTGGTATCAAAGTCCCAGACAGCAATCAGAAGAAAATATACTTAAGCTTATAAGTAGTAGCTAGGGTTAGCTGCTGGATGTGCAAGGATAACTTTAAGCAGCTTAGCTAGATCCCCAAAAGACTTTATACCACAAACAGACAGGTATGGATCAGAACAGACTCCAATGATTGATGAGTATGAATCAATATATTGCATATAACTCCTGGGTAAAGAGCAAATTGAAGCACTTAACTTGCAGAGGAATATATAAAGCATAGAATTTGTTTATTTTTGTTGGATGAGCTGAAAGGAACAGAGAGAGAGTCGTTCTTTTTCAGAGTCCCCCTCGCCCGAGTCTTTCAGGTTTCTATGAACATTGGCTTATATAAATGAGGACGTATAAGGCAAGTGTTCTGTTCTTTTTTTCTTTGATTAATATTCTCTCTTTATTTCAGTTTCCTATTTACCTGTATTGATTTGTGTACAGCTTACTTTGATACTGTAGTCAATTTTAATATTACTTATTTTTGCTGATTATGCATTTACATTTACTAAAGATTTGTGTTTGCATTTATTTCTGTGCGTTCTATGACATAATATACCTCTCATGACCACCGTGGATGATTAATTTAAGGTAAGTACTGTGAGGTGAGCAGAATTTATAGTTATCAGAATTACATTATCTATGTTTAAGAATGTAAGCTTTATTTTTTCCCGCTTGCTTTTCTATACACTTTTCTGTGCCTGCAGTTTGACTATATTCCTTTTCCTGTACTGCCAAAGTTACTGTGCTTCAAAAAAAACCTTGTCCCTCTAGATACAGTATATTAAACTGGATTTTTTTTTCACTTTACAGTCTGCTTCCTCAAATATTGCATTTCAACCTCATTTTTAAAAAAATCTGAATTTAGAATTTGCAAAAATCAGCACTTTTTGGATAAAGAAGGTAGGTACATTTTAAATGCCTGAATATGTAAAAGGTGCTTATACTTAACATTTATGCTCCCAAAATTGGGATAGAAAACATCAAAATGTATTTTTCCAAATTACAAAAAGAACCAGAAGTGAAGTGGTAATTGAGAGGAATATTGACTATATACTACATAGTAAAGATAATACTGTACAACCTTAAATTTAAGCTTCCCACTCGGTTGAGTGACTGGCATATGATGGCTTGCGCAGTACACAGGAAACATATAGAGAACCAGGCTAGACTTTCTAGTCTTGTCATAAAATTAACAGATAGTTTTGTGTAAAAAAAAAAAAAAAAAAAGGCAGCATATAGTAACATCGTGCAACATTAAGAACATAAGAAATTGCCATGCTCGGTCAGACCAAGGGTCCATCAAGCCCAGCATCCTGTTTCCAACAGAGGCCAAACCAGGTCACAAGAACCTGGTAAGTACCCAAACACCTAGAAGATCCCATGCTAATGATGCCAGTAATAGCAGAGGCCATTCCCTAAGTCAACTTGATTAATAGCAGTTAATGGACTTCTCCAAGAACTTATCCAAACCTTTTTTAAACCCAGCTACACTAACTGCACTAACCACATCCTCTGGCAACAAATTCCAGAGCTTAATTGTGCACTGAGTGAAAAAGAATTTTCTCTGATTAGTCTTAAATGTACTACTTGCTAACGTCATGGAGTGCCCCTAGTGCTTCTATTATCCGAAAGTGTAAAGGAAAATTGGTTCTACCTGCTAATTTTTATTCCTGTAATACTACAGATCAGTCCAGACTAGTGGTCCTTGCATTCCCACCAGCAGATTGAGTCAGCAGATGGAGTCAGAGAACATTAGAACCCCGGGCACCGCCACACAACGCCAAATTAGTTTCCAACCAATTCACACGGTTTACTACAGAGGGGCAAGCTAACAATTTTCTGCTACAGTAAAACATAACTGAGCTGAGAGAAAGCAGAGTTACTTACCTGTAACAGGTGTTCTTCCCAGGACAGCAGGATGTTAGTCCTCACAGAACACTTTTGTCAAAGTTTCTAGAACTTTGACTTGGCATACTGAGCATGCCCAGCATGCCACCAACCCTGCATCCAGCAGGGGAGGGTCCCCCTTCAGTCTCGTTTATAGTAAAAGTACGAGCAAAAAATAAAATAAGAAATCTTAAGCGAGCCCAACTCTGCAGGGTGGCGGGCGGGTTTCGTGAGGACTAACATCCTGCTGTCCTATGAGAACACCTGTTACAAGTAAGCAACTCTGCTTTCTCACAGGACAAGCAGGATGGCAGTTCTCACATATGGGCAAACAGTGAGCTGAGGATGCCCGAATAAATGTACCAAAAGCACCCAATGACGTGCAACAGGCACAACAACAGGGGTGGGTTTGGTTAAGAGGGCAGCCTGAAATTTTCAGTGGGTCGCTCGAAGGAAGTTGGGTTATTAAGCTGAAAATAAATTGCGCAGAACAGACTGGCCAAAAATGGAATCTTGCCTGCCAGCCTTGTCCAGGCAATAATGAGCTGCAAAGGTATAGAGAGAACTCCATGTAGCAGCCTTACAGGTAGGAGGCACAGAATGGAGGTGTGCTACTTATGTTGCCATGGCTCTTATAGAGTGCGCTTTCACACGTTCCTGTAGCGGAAGGCAAGGCTTGCTTGTTGGTAGCAGAAGGAAATACAGTCCGCTAGCCAAGATGATAGGGTCTGCTTGCCCACCAGAGTTCCTAGTTTGGTTTTATAGAAGGAGACAAAAAGCTGGGTGGATTTCCTTTGGGCTGCCGTGCATTCCAAAGGAATGTAGCGCTCACTCACCTGGATGCGAGTGGGGTTTTGGAAAGAAAGTAGGTAGTATAATGGATTGGTTCAAGTGAAACTCAGATACTACATTTTGTAAAAAGTTAGGATGAGTACGAAGCTCCACTCTGTCATGGAGAAATTTTGTGTAAGGTGGGTAAGTTACTAATGCCTGTAGCTCACTAACTCTGCGAGCTGACGTTATAGCTAGGAGAAAGAGCATTTTCCAAGTGAGAACGCAGCTTGCAGGAGTTGAGAGGCTCAAATGGAGGTTTCATGAGCTGTGCTAATATCACGTTGAGGTCTCAAACAGGGGCCGGAGGGCAAAGTGGGTGTTTTAGATGTAGTAAACCCATCAAAGCACGCCACTAAGGGTTGTGTCGATATCGAGACATCCCTTATACCTTTATGGAAAGCGGCTACCGCACTGACATGAACTCTAATGAAGGAAGTTTGTAGACCAGACTCTGACAGGTACCAGAGGTAATTCTAGGAACTTCTTTGTGCGGCAAGTAAAGGGATCTATTTCCTTTGATGTGCACCATAAGGAAAACCTTTTCCATTTGAAATCATAAGATTTCCTAGTAGAAGGCTTTCGTGAAGCACGAGGACTTAGGAGACAGAGTCCGAGAGGTTTAGTGGTTGTAATATTAGCCTTTCAACATTCAGGCTGTCAGGGACAGGGCCTGGAGGTTTGGATGACGCAGCTGCCCATTGTTCCGAGTTATCAGCAACGGATCCACTCCCAGGCGAATAAGAGGATGGACTGAGAGGTCGCGTAGGATGGGAAACCAAACCTGACATGGCCAGAAAGGGGCTATGAGAATCATTAAACCCTTGTCCTGCCGTATCTTCACGAGAGTCTTGCTGATGAGTGGAAGTGGAGGGTATGCATATAGGAGACCCTTGGACCACAAGAGGGCAAAAGCATCCCTTGGTGGTGTCCTGTAGCTGCGATGCAGTGAGCAGAAGTTCTCTACTTTGCGGTTGTAAATTGACGCAAAGAGATCCATGTGCGGATAACCTCAGCACTGGAAGAGTTTCTGTACTATAGTGGGGTTTAGGGACCATTCATGGGGATGAAAGGTCAGGCTCAACTTGACCGCAACTATATTGTCCACACCTGCCAGGTAGGCCTCTCTCAGGAACAGAGTGGGAGAGAGCCCCAGGCCCATATCTGTGCTACTTCCTGACATAGCAGATACAAGCCTGTTCCACCCTGTTTGTTGATGTACCACATCGCTACCTAGTTGTCTATTTGGACCAGGATTGTTTTGTTGGATAGGCAATTCCGAAAAGCCATAAGGGCATACCTTATTGCTCTGATCTCCAGAAAATTTATCTGATGTGATTCTGCTGCAAACCAGGTTCCCTGAGTTTGCAGGCTGTTGATATGGGCACCTCAACTGAGGTTGGATGCATCCGTTGTCAGTGTGATTTGAGGTTCTGGGGATTGAAAAGATTCAAAAGATTGGACTCTTGAATCCACCAAGCTAGCAAGACTGAGCTGCCTGGTGACATGGACAATGCTGGACATCGGATGGTGGGCTTGAGCCCACTGGGACTTTAGGGTCCATTGTGTTACTCTCATGGCTAGACGAGCCATTGGAGTAACATGAACCGAGGATGCCATGTGACCCAACAAGGTTAGTGAATGACGAGCCATTGTGAATCGATGAGTCCGCACTGATTTCGCAAAGGTTGAAATAGTGTGCGCACGATCCCTTGGGAGAAAAGCTTTTGCCTGTATGGTGTTTAAGTCCGCTCCAATAAAGGAAAGGATCTGTGATGGAATCAGATTGGATTTTGGATAGTTTACTAGAAACCTGAATGATAGTAGTAGCTGTAGGGTTAGATATAAAGAAATCAGGACCTCATAAAAACATAACATAAGAAATTGCCATGCTGGGTCAGACCAAGGGTCCATCAAGCCCAGCATCCTGTTTTCCTCAGAGGCCAAACCAGGCCACAAGAACCTGGCAATTACCCAAACACTAAAAAGATCCCATGCTACTGATGTAATTAATAGCAGTGGCTATTCCCTAAGTAAACTTGTTTAATAGCAGTTAATGGACTTCTCCTCCAAGAACTTCTCCTCCTTCTCAGATGGGGCCCTTAGCAATCAATCGTCCAGGTAAGGGTAGACATGAATGTTCTGTCATCTTAAGTACACTGCTACTACTGCCAGGCACTTTGTAAAGACTCGAGGCGCTGATGACAGGCCGAATGGGAACGCTCGATACTGGAAGTGTCTGTGTCAGACTAAGAAACTGAGGTATTTTCGATGAGACTGTTATCGCTATATATATATATATATATATATATATATACACACACACGCTATATTGTAGGACTAGAGAGTAAAGCCAATCTCCCTTTTGAAGAAGAGGGAGTAGGGAGCCCAAGGTTACCATCCTGAACTTTTCCTTCTGTAGATGTTTGTTTAAGGCACGAAGATCCAATATTGGACGAATGCCTCCTGATTTTTTTTTTGGTATTAGGAAATATCGAGAATAGAACCCTTGTTTCCGTTGTGGAGGGGGCACTGGTTCTATTGCCCTGGATCGTAGGAGGGTTGTTAGTTCCTCTTCTAGAATCGGTGAATGGTCGGGTAAACCCCACCCCGGCCAAGGTGGGGAGTCCTATGGCACTGAAAGGAAGTTGAGATGGTAACCTTAAGCCACTACAGAGAGGACCCATTGATCCGTAGTGATTGTGTGCCAGGTGGTGGTGAAGTGGCACAAGTGGCTGGCCACTGGCAGAGATGTAGTGGAAGTTGAAGGTTGCTCTCTTGCTGGGAGTCAAAACCCCAAAGTAGGGCCAGGCTGCAGAGCTGGTTGGGCTTTCTGGGGCCTGGACTGACGGGCTTGACCTTTCTGGTATGGCCTGGTTGGGCGGCTATGAGATGGGGAAGGATAATACCTACGAGCTTTATAGGCAGTCCTCTTAGCCTCCCTTCTGAACGGCCATTTTGAAGTAGAAGGAAAGTCAGATGGTACAGACGAGAGCTGGCGCAAGGTCTCGTGATAGTCCTTGAGCTGTGTGTCAGTCTCCTGAATCTCATCTCTGAAGAGATCACCACCTGTACAGGGAAGGTTCGCCAACCTCTCCTGAACTTCCGGTCGTAAGTCCGATGACTTCAACCATGCCCATCTTCTTGCATTTATCCCCACTGCAGACATTCTAGAAGCTGTGTCGAAGATGTTGTATGCAGCACAGACCTTGTGCTTGCCAACGTCAAGGCCCTTCTTGAGGAAGGCATTAAGCTGCTCCTGAAATCCTTCTGGAAGACACTCCGAGAAGTCTTGCATCTGCTTGAAGAGGTTTCTGTTGTACTGCATCATGTACAGCTGGTAAGCAGCTACATGTGAAATTAGCATGGAGACATGGAACACTCTTCGTCCCAGGGCATCCAGAAACCTCTGTTCCTTCTCAGGAGGTGTAGAAGAATATGGCCTAGATCTTCTTGCCTTCTTCTGGGCAGATTCCACCACCACAGAATGGTGCGACAGCTAGGTCTTCTGGAACCCAGGAGCTGATTGCACTAGGTAGGTGGCATCTGTCTTCTGGTTCACTGGAGGCACTGTACCTGGGTGCTCCCAGGTTCGTTGTAATAGTTCCTGGAGGATCTCGTGAACTGGATTAGACATCACCTCCTTAGGGGCATCCACAAACTGGAGGACTTCAAGCATCTTGTGTCTAGACAGATACATCTTCTTCTGTTTGTAGCTTAAAGGGAATGGTTTCTGACATTTCCTTTATAAAGCTAAAAATGATAGGTCCTCTGGAGTTGAAAGTCTTCTCTCATTAGGAGGAGAATGCTCCGAGGGAATGTCATCAGTATCATCAGACCAGGGCTGGTATGGTTGATCTCCTGCATAGAGTGGGCCTCCTGATGGAAAGAAGAGGCCTATCCCACTTGGATCCTGTCATGGCACCGAGGGAATCGGTGGAGGCATAGAGGGTACCGGTGGAGGCACTGACAAGGGTCAATGCGGCACCGAAGCCGGGAGAGGCACCAAGGGAATTGGCAATCTCGATGGACGTGTCGGTGGAACAACTCCTGATGGTCCTGGAACCGAATCAGATAATGTTGATTCCTCATTCTCCAATGATAGGGGAACCGGCGTCTATGGCTGCGGACATATCTGTATTTTCGAAGGCACCGAAGGAAGTGCTCCGATGAGCGATCCAACCTGTCCAGTAATGGAGCCAGCACCGTGGGCATCGGATCGGTGACTGAGATCGGAGGCAGAAGGCCTAGGAGTGCTTGGATTACTGCCTCTTGAACCATCTGGTTCAATTCCTCGTGGAACGCTGGTGCTTGAAGAATCAGTTCCAGAGTAGAAGGCTGCACATGTGTTGCCAGAGGGTCCATCGGTGAAAGTGGAGTCTCGGCTCCCTGCACCAGCGAAGGTGGGGAACGCCTCGGTGACCCGGGCATGGAGGAGGATGGGGGCTCCTCAGCACAGGCTTTCTTTGGTGGTTCCGTCGATGCAGACGTCGAGGCCGTGACTGGATCGTCGGACGAAGCCTTTCAATGCCGATGCTTTTCACAGTGCTCGGCCCAGTCTTTCTCCGGCACAGAGGACAAAGAGGTGGATTTCTTCGGCAGAGATCCAGACAACCAAGAATCGCCGGTGGCTGGTTGGTGCCGAGGAGTTGAAGGCGACAGCGTCGATTACGTTGAGGGTTTCGACGGAGTGGACTGCTTAGCCTGGAAAAGGAGTTCCATTTTCTCTAAATGAGCCTGGCGGCCCTTAGGTGTCATTTGGGCGCAGTTGGTACAAGTTGCGACATCATGGCTAACCCCCAAGCAAAGGACACATACCTGATACGGGTCCGTAATGGACTGCGTCCTCGGCAGTCGGGGGCAGCGTCGAAAACCCATCGCCATACTTAAGTAAAAATGTAACCATGGTGCGTTGAGTGGCCGTCAGGCCTAAAAGGGGGAACTGTCGGTAACCAACCGCGAAAACAAGGTAAAGCCTTACCTAACGTTAGCAGGTATCGATAATCGATCGGGGGACCCCGGATGGGGTAAACTTTGTCAAATTTTGAAAAAATTCCATGAGGAAAAATTTCCTGTCAGGAATAGTTGTGAGTTCCTCAATCCGCAGGGCTACTGCTGTGTGGGAAAAAAAGAGAGACTGAAGGGGGACCCCTGCTGGGCATGCTCAGTGTGTCAAGCCAAAGTTCTAGAAACTTTGACAAAAGTGTTCCAAGAGGGCTCCATCCTGATGATGTCACCCATATGTGAGGACTACCATCCTGCTTGTCCTGTGAGAAACAGAAATATGCAACATACATGAACACTATTTCCACTGTACTTAAATGGGACAGTACAAAAAACAGTAATGTGAGGTATCTTAATTTCTTTTGCAGCTGATAGGAAAAACATGAAGGCAGAATCGAACTGATTAAAATAGGAAAACAATAAGCTTGAAAAAAATTCCAATTTTAACCAAGTATTTAAACAGCTTAACAAGATTGAGGTCAAATATGTTAGATACTGAGAATGTAGGGCAAATAACCAAAGCTGTTTTTCTATAATGTTCTCAACCGAACTCAACAGCTGAGAAGTGGACCTCAATTCTGACTGGTAAAGCATTCCCTCAAATGTGCCTCAAGCTCCTCTCTCAGTCCTACTCTTCAACATTTATATTCTACCATTATATCAACTTCTGTCTGGTCTCCATGCAAAATTTTTTAATTTATGCTGACATTCAGTTTTTCATTCCCTACAGCTCTTCATAGTCCAATTCAATATTTGTAATACTAAACATAAACAGTCAATATCTGTTCTCACAACGGCCTCAAACTAAAAACAGCTAAAATAGAAATCATGCATTTATCAGTTATATCCAATCCCTCACACATTGTTCACCAAAATATAACTATTGATCATCATTACATCCCAAACATATAAAAGACAATTTAGGGGTAAACCTAGATTCTGAACTTTCAATGAAATCTCATATCTGCTGTTGTCAAATCCTCCTCCAATTTACACTTCCTTGGCAGAAGACTACCGGAAGTCTCATCTGCATTTTCTATGTAACAACCCCCGGGAGAGGACTCCAGAGGTCACAGAAATGGATCCAGGCTTTGAACTAGACAGCTCCAGAATCCAGAGGTTTCTTGCAGCAGAAAGAGACCAGAAGTGCACGATGCACCTCAAATTTCCTTACCTTGCTATGTCCATTTACCTTGCTATACCTTATTTGGTTTTTTATGTTTTGACTTTACATGGTAGTTGTGTTTGGCAGGAGTAATTTGTTGCAGATTTTATACATAAGGAATCTAATTCAAAACAAGTGTCAATAAGTTGGGTAACTAGGAAGATATAAAATGCAGTATTTTGAGTGTGATTGCGGACACACAAAATAAATCCACAGACTAAAAACAGTTAAAGTTAGCTTTACATCTCTGCTCCCTTAGAAATTTTAAATCAATAAGCCAAAATTATAATGTAGGAAGTAGTCCAGCAGCGAGAGGGAGGCTTTTCCAGTCTTTTGTACTCAGTGCCACATGTATGATTATCTCCCAGCTGGCAACAGCTCATGTGTGTATACAAAGAGCTCCAAGCCCTCAGAGAACGAGTCCGATCTCTGGAAGCTAGAGTGGCAGACCTGGAAGAGCTAAGGGAGACAGAGGTATATAGAGAAGACCTTCAGTGACATAGTAGAGAAGTCCCAAATCTAATCTGGTAGCCCCTGTGCTGCTTTGGAGGAGAAAGGTCTCCCGGAAGGAAAGCATCTGCTTGATGAGGCAGGAAGCAACCTGTAGCTAGGCCCTGCCCTCACGAAAATGTATGCTCTCGCACAGAGGATAGGTATTCCAGAGACATGTACCCAGGAGGAAAGGGTTAGGACGGCAATTCTAGTTGATGATTCAATTAAGAAGATTGATAGCTGGGTGGTGGGTGGATATGAGGATCACTTGTTAACTTGCCTACCTAGTGCGAAGTTGACAAACCTCACGCATCACATAGATAGGATTTTAGATGCTGGAGAGGAGCAGACTGTCTTTGTACATGTGGGTACCAATAAGAACATAAGAACATGTCATACTGGGTCAGACCAAGGGTCCATCAAGCCCAGCATCCTGTTTCCAACAGTGGCCAAGCCAGGCCATAAGAACCTGGCAAGTACCCAAAAACTAAGTACTTCATGTTACTGTTGCTAGTAACAGCAGGGGCTATTTTCTAAGTCAATTTAATTAATAGCAGGTAATTGACTTCTCCTCCAAGAACTTATCCAATCCTTTTTTTAAACATAGCTATACTAACTGCACTAACCACGTCCTCTGGCAACAAATTCCAGAGTTTAATTGTGCGTTGAGTGAAGAACTTCTTTCTCTGTTTTAAATGTGCCACATGCTAACTTGATGGAGTGCCCCCTAGTCTATTATCTGAAAGACTACATAACCGATGACATATGAAAGTGCAGGAGGGAGGTTCTGGAAGCCAAAATTTAGGGTTTTAGGTAGAAAGCTGAGATCCAGAACCTTCAGGGTAGCATTCTCAGAAATGCTCCCCGTTCCACATGCAGGACCACAGACGCAGGTAGAGCACCAAAACCTCAATGCATGGATGAGACAATAGTGCAAGGAAGAGGGTTTTAGATTTATTAGGAACCAGGCTTCATTTTGGGGAAGGAGGGGTGGCCTTTTCCGAAAGGTTGGGCTCCACTTTAACAAGAGTGAAACCAGGCTGCTGGCACAAACCTTTAAAAAGGAGAAAGCACAGCTTTTAAAGTAGATGATGGGGGAAAGCAGACAGTCAAAATGATGTATCTTTGAAGGATACGAAGGACAAGGAAAAAGCAAATGTTGCTTACCTGTAACAGGTGTTCTCACAGGACAGCAGGATGTTAGTCCTCATATGGGTGACATCATAGGATGGAGCCCAATCACGGAACACTTTTGTCAAAGTTTCTAGAACTTTGACTGGCCCCTACTGGCCATGCCCAGCATGGCACTAACCCTGCAGCCAGCAGGGGTCCCCCTTCAGTCTTGTTTAAAAAGCTACAGGAAGTGCTGAAAAATAAAATAAGAAACGTAACGAACCCAACACCGTGGGGCGGCGGGCGGGTTTCATGAGGACTAACATCCTGCTGTCCTGTGAGAACACCTGTTACAGGTAAGCAACATTTGCTTTCTCATCGGACAAGCAGGATTGTAGTCCTCACACATGGGTGAGTACCGAGCTGAGGATGTCCGAGTATGCACCAAATGTACCCAAGGCGTTCAACAGGCACAACTGGGATGGAATTTGGCAGAGGGCATCCTGAACCCTAAGGCAGGCGGAAGGGTGTTGGTACATCAAGTTGTGAATAGGTTACGCAGGACAGATTGGCTGAAGATGGAATCTTGTCTTCCGGCCTTGTCTAAGCAATAGTGGGCTGTAAAGGTATGGAGAGAACTCCAGGTGGCAGCCCTGCAAATGTCAGGAAGCGGCACCGAACTTAGGTGTGCTACTGAAGTCGCCATGGCCCTCATAGAGAGTGCTTTAACACGATCTTGAAGTGAATTTTTATTTATTTATGTATTTTTATATACCACGGCACGTTCGGAACATCACCTCGTTTACATGTAACAATAATGCAGCAACAGGCTTTACAAGAAACACATAAGGGAAATATAGCAACTGGCTTTACACAGTAAACATATATGGTAATAGGAAGTGATTAACCGATGGAATTATGTACAAAAAAGAAATGGGGGTAATAGCAATATGACAGTGTGGAGATATTGGCAGAGTCAAGAGGGAGGATTTCAGGGAGGGGGGGAGTTCAAAGGGGAAAAGAGTAAGGGAGGAAGGCTTTCTAAGCTAATATTAGGAGGGAGACATTGGCAGAGGTAGATCTTCGGAAGATGGAGGGGATGCGAACACTGAGGCGGCGGAAGGGTTGGTTACAAGGTTCAGGTGAATGCTTGTTTAAAAAGCCATGTCTTGAGATTCTGCTTGAATTTTCTTGGACATGCCGCCTGACTTTTTTGGGATGAGGAAATACCTGGAATAGAACCCTGCCCCTCCTGAGAGAGGGGCACTGGCTCTATTGCCCAGGAATTCAGGAGGGTTGAAACCTCCTCTTCCAGAAGAGAGAAGTGGTCGGATGAACCCCACGTCGGCCAAAGTGGGGAGTCTGCTGGTACAGACAGGAAGTTGAGGTGGTAGCCTTGGGTCAGTACAGCAAGTACCCACTGATCGTGTATCATATGTTGGTAAAATGGCAGTGTCGATCGCCGACTGGTACGGATGGTAGAGAAGGTTGGCTTATGCTCTCTAGCGAGGAGTCAAAATCCAGCAGCTGGGCCCGATTGAGGGGCTGGCTGGGTCTTCTGAGCTCAGGCTTGCCTGGGCTGACCCTTCTGGTAAGGCCTGGAAGGATGACCTCGAGTGGCAGGAGGATAATATCTCCGTGGCTTGAAAGACTGTCGCTTAGAGTCCCTTCGGAATCTCCTCTTAGAAGTGGACGGGAAATTAGAAGGTACTGAGGAAATCTGGCACAGCGTTTCATGGTGGTCCTTTAGCTGTGCTGTTTCCTGGATTTTGTCCCCGAAGAGATTATCTCCAGCACAGGGTAGGTCTGCTAACTGGTCCTGCACCTCTGGTCGTAGGTCTGAGGACTTCAGCCCAAGCCCACCTTCTTGCACTAATCCCTGCTGCAGACACTCTGGAGGCAGTATCAAAAATATTATAGGCAGCATCTAGGCCTTTCTGAGCCAGATGCTGGAATTGTTCTGGTAAAGATTCAGAGAAATCTTGGATCTTCTTGAACAGGTCCCTGTTATACTGGGTCATGTATGACTGGTAGGAAGCAATGCGAGAAATGAGCATTGAGCCATGGAAGACACACCTGTCAAAAGCATCCAGGGACCTCTGTTCTTTCCCTGGAGGTATGGAGGAATGAGGTTTAGAACATCGTGCCTTCTTCTGAGCTGACTCCACAACCACAGAAAGGTGATCCAGCTGTGTTCTTTGAAACCCAGGGGCTGTCTGGACAAGGTAGGTGACATCTGTCTTTCGGTTGACAGAGCCTGGGTGCTCCCAATTCCTTTTTAGCAGGTCAATTAGGATTTCATGAATAGGAAGAGATTATTTCCTTTGGGGCATCAAGAAACTGGAGTACTTCCAGCATCATCTGCCTTGAGTCCTCTTCTGTCTGAAGCTGAAATGGAATAGTTTCAGACATTTCCTTTATTAATTTCATAAAGGAGAGATCCTCTGGAGGAGAGCGTCATCTTTCCTCAGGGGGAGAGGGCTCTGAAGGCAAATCATTAGAATCCTGGGAAGAGTCATCAGTCCAAGGATCGTAAGGTTGATCCCCAGCTCCCAAAGATCACCAGAGGGAAGAAATGGTGTTAGTCCTGAAGGATCAGGCCTAGGCATCGATGGTGGCCCCAATGGCAGTAAAGGTACCGATGGAACCGGTAACTGACGGGTGAGTCTGTGGCAGGATTCTTCATCTTCTGATGACAAAGGTATTCAGCGTGGAAGGCGGTGGACATACCAGTACTCTCTGTTCCACCAGTGGAAGAGCACCGATCAGCACATCCAGTCTGCTTAGAAGCGGTGCAAGCACCGCGGGCATTGGGTCAGTGACTGGGGCTGGCATCGGTGTCGGTGCGGATGGAGGTTGGAAGCCCTGAAGTGCCTTATCGATGGCCTCTTGGATCATCCGATCCAATTCCTCGCGGAAGCCTGGGACCTGTAACACCAGCTCCGGAGTGGAAGGCAACAGTGGCGTAGCCGGAGGGTCCACTGGTAAAAGTGGAGTCGCGGTTCCCTGCACAGATGAAGGTGGGGGAATGCCTCAGTGACCTGGTCGCAGAGGAGGACGGGATTTCTGTGTCAGTGGCTCTGTCGACGCAAATGCAGAGGGCTTGCCTGGATCAGCAGACTGAGCCTTCCGATGCCGGTATCAACGCTTTTCACGATGTTCTCCTCGGTCCTTCTCCTGAGGCGATGAGAAAGAAGTCTACACACCTTTGGAGTAGTCGATGCCGGTCGGGCAGCACCGGTGTCCCACTGCTAGTGAGAGTTTGATGGCACCGGCTCAGATGAAGTCTAAGCGGTCGATGGAGTCGGGGGTTTTGAATGAAAAAGAAACTCCATCTTCTCTAAGCGAGCCTTATGACCCTTCGGTGTCATAAGGTGCAAATTAGGATGTCATGGTCGGACCCCAAGCACAATACCCAAACTCTATGCGGGTCTGTGATAGACAATGTCAGAGGTCAATCGGGGCACCGACGAAAAGCCGACGCCATGGCTTCGACAAAATTTAGCCGCGGTGCGGTCAATGGCCAGTAGGCCCCGAAGGAAAAACTCGACGGGAATCAACCGCAAACGAGGATAAAGCCTTATCTTTCGACCGCGGAGTACGAATATTGATAGGGGGACACCTATGGGGTAAACGTTTTTGAAAATTTTGAAAAGTTCCGTGAGAAAAGTTCCTGTCAGGAATCTCTAGAGAGCTCCTTAACGCGCGTGGCTACTGCTGCGTGGAAAAAAAGACTTAAGGGGGACCCCTGCTGGATGCAGGGTTAGTGCCTGCTGGGCATGCCCAGTAGGTGCCAGTCAAAGTTCTAGAAACTTTGACAAAAGTGTTCCATGATTGGGCTCCATCCTGATAATGTCACCCATATGTGAGGATTACCATCCTGCTTGTCCTGTGAGACGTTCATAAACTGCTATTAATCAAACTGACTTAGGGAATAGCCACTACTGAAACAGGATGCTAGGCTTGATGGACCCTTAGTCTGACCCAGTACAGCAATTTCTTATGTTCTAACAACATTTTCTAATGGATTCCTTTATGGAAGTAAGGTGGGAGCTGAGACCTTATTACTGAAAAATCAAGTGATCAAATTAAATCTTCTTCAACATCCAAACCCTGAGAGCTAGCGACTGGATGTTAGGGTTTCACAATAACCACTGGTTGTGCAAAATTAAAGCAGCAGAAGGTCCCAATGTGAATAGTTATATAAGTATTAGATTCCATTGAACTAGAAACCAAGTCCATCTTACAAAAAAAAAAAAAAAAAAGAGGCAAGAATTATAGTTCTCTGGTCCATTCTTGGTGTTATCAAGGTGCTTGCTACTAGGAATATCAGAGGATACACATAGATTTATTTCCTCAAAAAATAGAAAGTGCATTTGCAGCTAATCTGACTGATATACTCCTGGAGCATAAGATTTAGAGCCACTTGCGCCTTACTGCAGTTAAATTTTGTTTGTCACATCCTAGTCTGGGGACCACTCATGGGGATCCAGGTGATGAACAAGAGTCTACCAGGACATTATCCTTTCTGTCTGGATTAGGACAACTTTCGAGGTCACTTCATTTCAGG
Source organism: Rhinatrema bivittatum (assembly GCF_901001135.1). Classification (NCBI taxonomy): domain Eukaryota; kingdom Metazoa; phylum Chordata; class Amphibia; order Gymnophiona; family Rhinatrematidae; genus Rhinatrema; species Rhinatrema bivittatum. Next base: position 610,043,676 of record NC_042615.1, read on the forward strand.
AAACCTTAGCACATTCAGTGCTGCCCCTAACTAGATAAAATTTCTATACACTTCTTGAAGACACAAGTGGCCTTGAGTATCAAGCTCATCAGGTCAGAATGGATTCATGTTGAAAATAGCTTAATCAGAAAAAAATTTGGAATGCTAAACCCTTTGTCAAATTAAAACAGGATAGCCAGCTGGACAGCAAGTCTGCGAGTTCAGTGATACCGATGTGATACCGATGTGATCCCTTAAGAAACTGAATGACTGAATTCCATTGAGACTTTAAAGGCCCAATGGGTCAGCCAGACGTGAAATGCTGTTAGAAAACTGCTATTTTCCCTGGACTCTATAAACTGAACCCTGGCTCAAATGCAAGGCTGAGGAGGATTTGAAAATCTGTTTTGGTGACACCTTTCAGTTACAACCTCTAAGGAGAAACAGATGCATTTTGGGAGAAAAAATCTGCTTCCTCTGGAATCTACTCAAACTTCCAAGGAAGTCAGCATGGAGAAGAAAATGGTGAAAGTCTGTAAAGTAGTCTTTTTGTCCATACCGAGATTCAAAGTTTCATTCATTTTATCTCCAAAAACATTTTCCCCAATGGATAAGACATCAGAACCTAAATTACACAACATAGCACAGCTCTGCAGAAATCAGTGGGTATGACTTTTCAAATACATATGTCAAACTGACCAGATGCATTTCCTCTTCAGAGGAAAACAATTCAGTATGAGTTAGTACTTCACTCTATAGTATGTGGAAATTTGTTGTACAGAACTCAGTCTGTTATGCAGAAAGCAAGCAAAGTGTTTCTAAAATTTTAAGCTCCTAGTAGTGGGAACAGATGCAAGTTTTAGGGCTTATGTGGATCTCAAGAGCCAAAAAATGCTCTGATGTGGGAGCTGCAGGTGGTCAAATCCTAGACCCATCTTGACAAGAAATTTGTTCTCCATCTTGTCGTTAGGAAGCATGAAACAGATGTTCTCACAGCTGCAGCACTGGTTTTTTTTTTAGATAAGAGGTTGACTGACACATCCACCAATTCCTTTGGTAAATCTAGGCTGAGATGGTAAATCCAGGCTCAAAAGGCTGAGAAGTGATGCTCAGGACTCTCTTGAAACCAAGTCATCAAAAGAAATGTTCTTAACCATCTTTAGGATGAAAACTAGGAAGCCAGAATAAACACATGGGGTATGATTTCCTCCAAGTTGTGATGAAGGCTACAAGAACAGACCTGGCCAGTAGTTCTCTTAAGAGTCACTCTACAATTGGACTATTGACATACATCCCAGGTATTAAAAAAAAAAAAAAAAAAAAAAAGAGGAACGATGTCTGGAAGAGTTAAGAACTGATAATTTCAAAAGTACTGGTAACAACTTATCAAGCTCATATCAAACAACATGCTAGAAGCAAACTCTGCAAGTGTTGATATCAATGCCTGGTACCCAACAAATCATTTACCACATTCGTTAATGTCAAAACACCTAACACAATACATTTGAAATATTTGTCCAAGGCCTCTGTGACTATTTGCTTCAGCTTCAAATGGAATGTTTCTGGTGCAAAAATAAATAAATAGAAAATAAACCCCTATCAAGGCCACACAGATGAATTCTATGAAGCCTGACTCTTGGTTCCTGGGATACAAGCCAAGACCAGTCTCTGCAAAAAAGAGGCTGGGCAATCCTCCAGACACAATGTTGAGCATGGGGAACTTCAACCACATCAGAACCCTCAGTGCCATGAATGGACAGTGTGCCAAAATGTCAAAGCATCCACTCCAAATCTGACACTTACACATTTAGCTTCACAAGTCAAGTCCTTCAAATAACTAACAGGGGGAGCAAAAAGTGCTCATGCAATAGACTCCAGTTTATACCATGTCAAAAAGGTTGAGTACTACTTTGTCTATGCCTGGCCACCACCATACATGAATTAGTCTAAGGGCCTTTTTATATTAGATTTGAACTAAGACTTAATTTTGCCAGGCAGGTAAACATACAGCCTTTGTTACCAACGATGGTCATCATCCACACCCTCTAAATCACTCTCCTGCTTCTTGAATACAGAGAAGAAAAATCAATTAAGGGCAGTTGAAAAATTATTTTCTTCAAAAGAATGATGTATCTAAATAAGAAAAATAAACCATAAATGAAGGTGTCCCAGCACAGTCAAAATTTCAAGTTAAGCACCAAACTGATGCGGGGGGGGGGGGGGGGGGCCTTTAAGACAAGTTAAAACATCCAATTAAAGAGTGTAAAAAGCAAAGAGCTGCTGACTGAAGACAGATGGAAAATGCCTACGCAGGTTAAAAAACAAAAATGAACCAAAGAAAATGGTGATTGCAGTCATCTAGTGAGCATCCTCTACTGCACAAGAGAATAAAAAAAATTAAACACATCAGGTCCACAGCACTCGAAATCAATTGCACATGCTGAAAGCATTCATCTAAAAAGCTCTAAAAGTATTTTTCCAAACATACATGACCTACAAGTAAGGCTCATCAGTCAAGAAAGTAATCACACCTTGCACTTCTCAATCAACTTCTCAATTTTTATTTCATTATGTATTTAAATATTACCTTTCCTGCTGTAGCAAAAAATTCTCCATCAGGTGAAAACTTCATTAAATGAACTGACGAAGCAGTCCTATGAAAAATTGCAGAGCACAAATTTAATTATTCAACATGAACAGAAATGTCACAAATATCTTTAGAAATCCATTTATATATTCAAAAGCAAGATTCATGTTTTTACAGACTGCCAAGAAAAGGAATGGCAAATGGTCTGATCCAAACATTGTTGTGGGTCTCTACACTGTTTTGTGACTGATAGCACTTAGAGCCTTTATCTCTGACAACATCAGGGATGAGTTAGTCATGACACATGAGCAGACCCATCTCTCAAGAGCTCAGTAAGCTTCACTAAGCATGTGCAGGATTTCCTGTACACACGTTGTCTCATGAGCCCCTTGGTCTCTTTTAATCTGAGCTACTGCATGGATTTATATATATTTGCATTCATTATGACTGCTTACTAAATTTTTCTCCTACCTCGATCCAGTCTTTTACCTTATTGCCTCAGCATCTTAACTGCATTTTTTTTTTTCGGTAGAACTTAAACTTGGGAAAAAGTTCAAGAAAAAGCCAAAGAAGAAAGCTGTGGTCAGCAGCTTCAAGACTTGTATCTGTGGACATTGGATGTCCTTCATGGATACCCACAAGGTCTGTTAGAAGTGTTTAGACCCAGATCACAATATGGCCAATTGATGCAATTGAGGCTGCATGTCTCTCACAGCACAGCAATAGCGAGCTTGGAAGATGTGGAACATTAGGGGAGCACTCAAGGGTAAGTACTAGCATAAATCTGGGCAGTGGAGCCATTCCTCATCCTAGAGCAGGAAGTCTCAGGTTCCCAACAGAGATGAGTCGAGGTTCTTCTCTCTCTTCTCCCCCAGGTAGGCTCTCCCCACTCCCAACAGTACTAGCTTGGTTGGCAGGGGAAGGTCAAGGAAAACGCATAGGCTTTGGCACAAGACAAGACTCTGAAGACAGCACCTAAACATGGCCCATCTCAAAGACCAGCCCAATTGGAAACAAAAACAAAACACAAAAATCGGCACACAGACGAGGCTCTGCAGCTACAGGCCCATTTTTGGTACCAAAGAAAGATGGGGGTCACTCCAATGTTCAATTCTCTATGCATCTATTTGTCATATCAGTTTCTTATTTCTTGTTTATACATATTTTAATTTATTATGCATTGTAAGCTATCATGATCTTTTGGTGTGTACAGTTAAGTGCTTCCAAATGTTCATTTGTGGCATTATCCACTGCACTGACCCACCTTTTCTACAGGACCCCAGTCTTTTCAGGGTGCCATCTGAAGCATTGGTGTGGAACACCCATTCCAAGGTGCTGTCACTACATAGAAACCTACAAAGCAGAGTTGCTTACCTGTAACAGATGTGCTCCCAGGACAGCAGAATGTTAGTCCTCACATATGGGTAACATCATCAGGATGGAGCCCTATCATGGAACACTTTTATCAAAGTTTCTAGAACTTTGACTGGCACTCTGAGCTGGCCTAGCATTCCACTAACCCTGTGGCCACACAGGGTCCCCCCTTCAGTCTTGTTTGTAGCAAAAAGTGCGAGCGAAAAATAAAATAAGAAAAAACGGTATCGAACCCAACTCCACAGGGTGGCAGGCGGGTTTCGTGAGGACTAACATCCTGCTGTCCTGGGAGAACACCTGTTACAGGTAAGCAACTCTGCTTTATCCCAGGACAAGCAGGATGGTAGTCCTCACATGGGTGAATAGCAAGCTACAAGCTGACTCATAACAAAGCAGGCCAACCAGCACACATGTGCAACATGCACAACTGAGGTGCTGTTGGCAATGAGGAGGCAGCCTGAAATTCACAGCAGGTCGAGGTAGGACGAGTTGGGTTTTTACACTGGGAATAAGTTCTGTAGGACGGACTGGCCAAAGACGGAGTCTTGTCGTCCAGCCTTGTCAAGACAGTGGGCTGCGAAGGTGTGGAGAGAGCTCCATGTCGCAGCCCTCAGATGTCGGCAATCGGTACTGAACGGTAGTGTGCTACTGACGTTGCCATGGCCCTGAGTGCGCCTTCACTCGTCCCTGAAGTGGAAGGCCTGCTTACTGGTAGCAGAATGCAATGCAGTCTGCCAACCAGTTGGAGAATCTGCTTGCCCACCGCCAACTCCATCTTGTTTTTTCAAAAGAAACAAAGTTGGGTGGACTTCCTGTGGACTGCGGTGCGGTCTAAGTAAAATGCAAGTGCACATTTACAGTCCAAGGTGTGCAGAGCTCGCTCACCCGGGTGAGTGTGAGGCCTTGGAAAGAAAGTGGGCAAGACAATAGATTGGTTTAAGTGGAAATCCGTTACCACCTTAGGAAGGAATTTAGGGTGAGTGCGGAGAACCACCCAGTCATGGAGGAACCTTGTATAGGGCGAGTATGGTACAAGGGCTTGCAACTCACTGACTCTGCGAGCAGATGTGATAGCTACCAGGAAAACTACTCTCCATGTAAGATATCTGAGTTTGCAGGAGTGCAGGGGCTCAAAAGGATGACGCATGAGCCATGCAAAAACTACATTAAGGTCCCATGCCACGATTGGTGGTCGTAGAGGAGGCTTAAGCTGTAGTAAACCTCTTATGAAGTGACCCACAAGGGATTGAGCCGTCATCGGGGCATCCCCTACTCCTTGATGGTAAGCAGAGATGGCACTGAAGTGTACTCGTATGGAGGAAGTCTGGAGACCAGATTCCGAGAGGTGCCAGAGATAATCTAAGAGTTTCGGTGTGGGGCAAGAAAAGGGATGAAAGTCTTTCTGTATGCACCACAAGGTAAACTTCTTCCACTTAGAGTGGTAGGACTTCCGTGTGGAAGACTTTTGTGAAGCTACGAGGACTTGAGATATGCTACTAGAAAGATTGAGGGGCTGTAGTATCAACCTTTCAACATCCAGGCCATCAGGGACAGGGTCTGGAGGTTCGGGTGGCGCAATTTGCAGTGATTCTGTGTTATGAGGTTGGGCGCCGTGCCCAGATGAATGGGTTCTTGGACAGATAGGTCGAGAAGTATGGGAAACCAGACTTGGCGTTGCCAATACGGGGCTATGAGTATCGAGCCTCGGTCCTGTTGTAGCTTCATGAGAGTCTTGCTTATTAGCGGATTTGGAGGGTACGCATATAGCAGGCCTGTGTTCCAGGGGTGGGCGAAGGCATCCATGGTTGGTGCTCTTCGGTCCCTGCGTAGGGAGCAGAAGCGTTCCAACTTTGTGGTTCTTATTGGATGCAAAGAGGTTGATGTTCAGCTGATCCCACCAGTGGAAGATTCTGCTCGCAACAGCGGGATCCAGAAACCACTCGTGGGGCTGGAAACTCCAGCTGAGGCGGTCTGCTACTGCATTCTGTGTGCCTGCCAGATAAGTGGCTCGCAATAGCATGGAATGCGACAGGGCCCAGGCCCAAATCCGCGCCGCTTCTTGGCAGAGCAGATAAGAGCCCGTGCCCCCATTTGTTCAGGTACCACATTGCTACCTGGTTGTCTGTTTGAATCAAGATGACCTTGTTAGATAGGCAGTCCATGAATGCATAAAGGGCATACCGCATCGCTCGAAGCTCTAAAAGTTGATCTGATAGGTTGCTTCGGCTTTTGTCCAAATCCCTTGGGTTTGAAGGCCTTCGACATGGGCTCCCCAACCTAGGTTGGAGGTGTCCGTGGTTAAGATCACCTGAGGAGCTGGTTGCTAGAAGGAAAGACCTGTTTGTAAGCTGGCCTTGCGTGTCTACCAGGCAAGGGACAGATGAAACTGGTTCGTTATGTGTATAAGGGACGAAAGCGGCTGTGTGGCCTGGTGCCACTGAGATTTTAGGGTCCATTATGTCAGCCTCATGGCTAGGCATGTCATTGGGATGACCTGGACTGCTTGATGCAATATGACCGAGCAACAAGAGGAATTGGAGAACCAAGGCTGTTTGACGATGGCAGATAGAGCTGGCAAGGTTGGACAGCATGGTTACGCAGTCATTAGGTCAGAACCCCTTGGCCACCCTGGTGTCCAGTTCTGCTCCTATAAAGAAGAGATGGTGAGACGGTGTTAAGTGGGATTTCGGGTAGTTGATTAGAAACCCCAGCGAGTGCAGAAGCCGTGTAGTGAGACAGAGGGAGTCGAGGGCTCCTTGTCTGGACTGGCTTTTTATTAGCCAGTCGTCTAGATATGGAAAGACTTGGATGCCCTTGCGGCTTACTGTGGAGCCACGACTGCCAGCGACTGTGAACAATCGCCGAGGCCAGGCCGAATGGAAGTACTTTGTATTGATAGTGCCCTTGACCTACTACAAATCGCAGGTACTTGTGATGTGGAGGGAAGATTGCAATATGGGTGTAAGCATCTTGAAGGAGAGCAGAGCCAATCCCCTTGTTGTAGGAGAGGGAGTGTGGTGCCCAGGGATACCATTCTGAATTGTTCCTTGTGAAAAAATGTGTTTAAAGAACAGAGATCCAGAATAGGCCAGAGGCCGCCGGTCTTTTTTTTGGATTAGGAAATACAGGGAGTAGAACCTTCTCCCCTGCTGAGTCGAGGGAACAGTTTCTATGGCCCTGGCTGACAGAACGGTCGAGAGCTCTGACTCAAGAAGTCCTATGTGATTGTACCAGCTCCAGGCTGGAATGGGCGGGGAGTCCGGGGGTACAGTTGAAAAATTTAGACTGTAACCGTGGGTTAAGATGGACAGTACCCATTGGTCCATGGTAATTGGGTGCAAAATGGCAGAGGCGGCCTCCTACTGGTGAATTGGGGTGGCTGCTGATCTCTGGAAAGGAGTCAAAATCCAGTCGCATGACCAGCTTGTGGAGCTGGTTGCGCTCTAGGAGTTCTCGCTTGGCGTGCATGTCCTCTCTGAGGGGTCCGATCTGGTCAAGCATGAGACGCGGGAGGATATCTGTGTGGTCTGTGGAATTGCTTCCTGGTGTCCCTACGTGTGCCCCTGTGGGCGTTGGAGGGTGTCTGTGAGGAGACAGTTGAAAGCTGACGCAAGATCTCATGATGGTCCTTTAACTGGGCCACTGCGTCTTGAATCTTGTCCCCGAACAGGTTTTCACCTGTACAGGGGAGATCTGCAAGTTTGTCCTGCAGCTCCGGCCATAGGTCTGAGACCTTGAGCCAGGCCCAGCGTCTAGCACCGATACCCACTGCTAAGACACTGGATGCTGTTTCAAAAGAGTCTAAAGCAGCCCTAACCTCGTGTTTAACTGCTTCCAATCCTTTTTGAGTGATGGAAGTCAAGGTTTCTTGATGTTGCTGTGGTAAGGTCTCTGTGAATTCCTGGACCTGTTTCCAGAGATTCCTATTATATTGGGTCATGTATAATTGGTACGCTGATATTCACGCTTATTAACATGGACCCTTGAAAGACTCTGCATCCCAATGCATCCAATGCCTTCTGTTCCTTACTAGGAGGAGCAGAGGAGTGTGAACGGGATCTTTTAGCCTTCTTTTGGGCTGATTCCACCACTACAGAATGGTATGGCAACTGGCTTTTTGAAAGCCTGGGGCTTTTTGGACCAGATACATAGCATCTGTCTTTCTGTTGACTGGAGGTACACAACCCGGATTGTCCCATAGGTGGTGCAAGAGGTCAAGAAGAACTTCATGCATTGGTATTGCCATTATCTCTTTTGGAGCATCTACAAACTGTAAGACCTCCAACATTTTGTTGCAAGCATCTTCCTCCATTACCAATGATAGTTTCAGACATCTCCTTGACAAAGCTGGCAAAGGAGAGGTCTTCCGGAGGAGAACGATGCCTTTCTTCCGGGGGTGAAGGCTCTAAGAGCAATTCTTCAGAAGCTTGTGAGGAATGGTCTGAGGATGCATCCTCCCATGGATCATAGGGAGTTTCTCCTTCTCCCAGTGGGCTTCCTGAGGGAGGAAGGATGCCAAAGCCGAGAGGGCGAGAAGGCATCGATGGATGATGAGGTGGCATTGATGGAGGCGGCACTGGCTTCAAGGGCACCGAAGTAGATGAGATGCGTTTAGGCACTGACAGCCCCGACAGTCCTGGAACGGGTTCTGGCATCGGTGGTTCACATGCAGGGATAGCTCTGGAAGTCGCCTCTTCCTCACCCGAGGAACCCGGTACGGAAATCTGGATCTGTGGAGGCCTTGATGGTCGACCCGGTGCCAGCGTGTCCGATGACACGGGTTGAGTCTGCAGGGCACCAACAAGCGTGTCTAGGCACTCGAGGAGTGGTGCCAGTATGGGGGCCGGCACCAGTGGCAACTGGAAGCCCCAAAGGGTATTCAGCACTGCCTGTTGCACCAGTCTGTCCAACTCCTCCCTGACGGCTGGTGTGGACAACACTGCGCCTGGGGTAGGAGGCAGGCTAGGCATTACTGGAGCCTCCACAGGGGGTCTGTGGAGACTCAGTACCCGGCACAGATATCAGTTGGGAACGCCTCGGTGTCCCAGGTCCAGAGGAGGATGGGGGCTCCCTCTCCCCGAACCCTTTTCGCAAGTGGTTCGGTAGAAGTCGATGCCGCTGCGGTATCAGTGCCGGCACTGGGCAGGGACACGCGTCGGTGCTCGATCCAGTCCTTCTCCGGCACTGAGGATAACGCTGATGCCGAAGGGGTCGGTGACCGACGGTCACCCACTCCACGATGTTCCTGGCAGGACATCTCCGAAGTGGATGGACCCTCTCCGGTCGGCACAACTTGTACTGGAGTCGATGGAGCAGAGCGTTTTGAAGCAAACAAATGCTCCATCTTCCCCAGTTGAGCATGCCTGCCTTTGGGGGTCATTTGTGCACAACTGGGGCAGTGACGGACGTCATGCGAGGGCCCTAAGCACAAAACACAAACATTATGCGGGTCCATTATGGACATGGTCCTCGGACACTCAGGGCATTTTTAAACCCAGTCGCCATGCTGAAAAAAGTAGCGCACAGTCAGTGACTGTCGGGCACAGAGAGGTACGCTGCCGGGAACCAACTGCGAATCGCAGGAAAAGCACTTACCAAGCGTCAGAGGGAATAGAGCGCGATGGGGGACCCCGGTGAGGGTGAAATTAGGAAGATAAATTTTGAATTTTTCCTTGAGGAAAAGTGTGAGAAATTCTCACAGAGCTAACCGCGAGGCAACTTGCTGCACAGAAAGAGAGAGACTGAAGGGGGACCCCATGTGGCCACAGGGTTAGTGGCAAGATGGGCATGCTCAGTGTGCCAAAGTTCTAGAAACTTTGACAAAAGTATTCCGTGACAGGGCTCCATCTGATGATGTCACCCATATGTGAGGACTATCATACTGCTTGACCTGGGAGAATAATTGCACCATTTCAATTGAGGAGGAGAACTGTGGTGTCATAAGGAAGATATCAGGATAACCCGCCCACCCCCCCCCCCCAGTCCCCAATCCTTCCCACACTTTGGTACAAAGATCTCAGCAAAGACCCAGGCAGAGAAGACAGTTCACAGTCTACTCCAGTTGGTATGAAGCACTTCAAGAGTAGGTGGCTGCTCTTTCCCTGGAGCCAAGCACTTCTGTGTTCTAACAGTGTGAGGAGAAACCCATATGGTCTCTGAAGAGGATGTATCTCCTCCAACCCCAGTCAGAGGGCACCTCAGTCCATGGACCAGCTTACAGGGCTAATAAAGAATTTGTCTCCATCTCCTGAGAACAAGAAAGGAATATTAAAGCTTCACCTGTCCAAAGTTAGGGAAATGTTCACAGAGTAGCGCTTCCCCAGTTCAACACCAGTGCACAACTCACTGCAATAGCTGCCCACTATAGGCCTCAACCCCCAGTAGTCCAGCAAGATTTCACCCCTGCCAGGAGTCCCACTATGACTCAAGAGGATGAGGAAGGAGCTTTGACTCAGTCAGGTTCCTTCCTGGGTATATCCCCTCCAGGGCAACACATCTTCATCTTAATTGCCATCTTCATCATCATGGTCATGATCAGAGGATTCAAAGACAATTCTGTCAGATCCCGTGCCTGATTTATCACAGTACTCCTCCCCGCCAGAGGATCTCTTTTACTCCCAAGTTTCTATTTATTTTATTTAACGGTTTTATATACCGACATTCATCAAAGATATCACATCGGTTCACAGCGTAACAAGAAACTAGTGCCAGTGGCAGCGCTTTACATCGAACAAGTTTAACATAATACAGTTAAAAAAATATTGGAACATAATAACTAGAGCATGAGGAAAGGTAGGGGAAGTAAAACATTAAACTAAAATTAGAATAACATGATTACAAGAAGGTAAAAAGAGAAAAAAAGGGGGGGAGAAGTGACAGAAGAATAAAATTAGATTAGTGAATTATTGTAAGCGAAGATTGCAGGTATATACAAAATGTACAATTATAGGGAATAATATAAAATAACAATAGTTCAGGGAAGGGGTGAGGTGAGAAGGGGGGGAGAGGTAGGGAATGGAGGGGGGAAGGGTAATACAGAGGGGAGGGAGAAGAGGAATGGTGTAAGCTTAGGGAGAAGCTTACACCATTCTAATGGTGTTTATAATTTCTAATGGTGTATAATGGTGTATATAGTTTCTAATGTTTATTTATTTATTTATTAGATAAGACGACCACCTAAGAAAGCAGCTCCTACAACTACCAAGTGACTCTGCAGCAATCTCTATGTACTAGTTATTTCAAGACCTCAAGTCAGAATGTGGCAATCTTTCATCTCATGCCGTCAGATAATCCAAAAGCTTGACTTGAAGCACAGGGTGCAAGCAGCCCCTGGATATTCATATAGTCTACCTTCAAGACTACTCTTAGTGATAGTCAGCCCTCAGTGGTCCAAAAGGATTTGGGAGTATTCCAATAAAGCCAATGGGAAAAGACCTAAAACTCCTGGATACCTATGGCAAAAAAAAAAAAAAAGTCTTCCAGAGTTCAATGTTGAGCACACAAGACTGTAGCACATCGGTGATATACGGCACAATACCTGCATGAGTGTGCCAAGAAACTGAAGCACTTGAAGTTGCTAGACCCAGAGAAGATTGATGTTCCTAAGGTGGTAAAGGATGCAGAAGAATGAGAGAAACATCTAATCTGATCAATGAAGTATTTGATACTGCAGCCAGGACTTCAGCAGCAGCCACTGTGGGGCAAAACTGGCTTGATATTTACATGCTTCCTGTATTGGACACAACTTGTTTGGAGACAAATTTAAGGAGTAAGTGGCTCAAATTAAGGAACATCAAGTCACAATTCAGTCATTGTCAATTGGAGGTTATCAGCCTTCCCTGCTCAGAAGTCAGTATTTGTCTTATAGTCTACCAATCTTTCAAAGGTGCCCCTTCTGCTCTTTTCATCATCATTAAACCCCTCTTACTCTGCACTAGATCCCTACCAGGGTGAGGACACTGCCCACAGTGCTATTCTGCTGCCAGCAAGGATCTTCAGTGGGCTATGTTCTATGCTGCCTCGGGCCTTCAAGCTTCTATGACTGAGATCCTGCTGGCAGCCATGTTAGCAAGGACTCTGCGCTGCCACAAACATTTATGCCTTATTGCTCTCAGCACTCTGCCTTAGCTTGGGTCTAACCTTGGTCCATGCCATGGACCTCCATAGTCCTTGCCTTATTTATTTATTTATTATTTATATTTTTATTAAGTTTCACAAAATCTACAGAACATAGGTTCAAGAATATCAGATACAGGATAGGAAATCTTCCTTTACATCTCCATCATTTAACATATAATACTAACTTCCTGGTCTGAATAAATTATAAGAAATAGGGAGCCCAATACATAAATGAGCAGTATTTAGAAGAAAACAAGACATTATCAACCGATATTCCCTTCCAATAAATGATACCTGAAAGGTTAATCTAATCAATGCATGGACCTGAGACAATATTCAGGAATGTGAGTCAAGATACCCCCGTAGCAGTGTTGGGTCTTGAAACACATACCTAGCATCCTGAAAAATCAAAACACATTTAGAGGGATATCTTAATATAAATTTTGCACCCCTGCTTAACGCTTCTGGGCGCATTTGTAAGAAACTCCTTCTCTCCTGAGTGACTAGTTACATCTGGATATATCCACAGCCTAGACCCGTGAAATTGTAAATCTTGATTTCTTAAGTAACTTCTCAATATATTATCTCTATCAGATATAAAGAGACACATGATACAAACAAAGTTTCTCTAGTGGTTATTACAGTTTCTAAAGTCATTTCAAGGAGAGCTGACAAGTCCATAGACTCCTCTTTCTCTTTTTGCAGTTGTGGCAATTGGACTTTTTTTTCTTTATTGCTAGGCAGGTAGTATATCCTTGATAAAACCGGTAATGTCTCTTCAGGAAATTTCAAAATGTCCTTAATATAACTTCTAAATAAGTCCCTTGGTGATAAACCTTTAAGCTTCGGGAAATTCAATATACGAAGGTTAAGGCGTCTCTGTTCATTTTCCATTTTCTCAATTCGGGCATTATTTATTATATCAGATTTCACCAGATTATTTTGAACTTCTTTAATACCTTCTGTCCTCTGTTCATTCTCAATTATTCGTTTTTCCAAAGCTTTAACCTTAACCTCAAAGTTCTTAGTATGTTGAATATTTTCTCTGAGTAAACCAGACATTTTTAATAGAGGAATCCATAGCAATAAACATTCCCCAGATTGTGTCTACATTCATTTCTTTAGGTTTTTCAAAAGGGTAAACACCCGCTACCTGTATCTCCGGCTCACATTTTCCTGTTGCCTCAGGTTCTCCATTACTCCCATCGTCTAGGACCTCCAATGGCGTCTGTCCCCTGGAGCCGCGATCTTCTTCACTCACCAAAAGAATCACCTCCTCGGTGTTCTTTCTCTGGGACAAAGTTCTTTCCGGCGCCATTTTTCTTTCTAGCCATCCTACTGTGGCTTCTGCAGATGTACAAAAAATCCCAGACGGCGGGTCTGGAGCCTCCGGTGCGCCCGGACTGAGGGATGCCTCTTCCAACTGGGTCCCCGGGGCCTGCTCCTCTCCGGGGAGCTCCGCGTTGCCTCGAACCGGCAAATTCCTTTCAGGTCTCGCGAACACGCTCTCGATGCTTGGCTGCCAAATATCCACAGGAGTTGAGGTAATATTAGGCTTTAATTTAGCCTTTCGTTTGGTGTGAGGCATGGATAATAATTCTAGGAAATGTTTCAAGAAAGGCAAATTTCAAACAGGTAGCCAGGAGCGAGGTTGTGTGCGTCTCATCTATTGGGCGGCCATCTTGGACTCCCCATTTATTTATTTTTTATTTAAACACTTTTATATACCGACGTTCATAGACATATCACATCTGTTTACAAATAACAGGGGATAAATATTGAAATTGAGGGGCGAAGGATAAAGTTACATGTAACAGGGAAATAAAAAACTTGAAAGAGTTGAAGAAAATGGTCAAGTGACCTAAGCGAGAAGGAGTTAAATAGATAGCGCAATAAATTATAACATTGTTTGTAAAGTTCTGGAGGGGGAGGTAGTCATATCACTCCTATTCTTCAATCTTTACATTGGCTCCCCATAAAATTCAGGATAAAATATAAAATTCTTTCCACTATTCATAGCCTAATCCATAACCCAACTTCCACCTGGCTCTGCTCATTACTACGGATATACAAACCAACAAGACACTTAAGATCACTTACCCAAAATCTTTTAGACATTCCCTCACCTAAACAAGCCAGATTAGACGTCACCAGAAAGAGAGCTTTCTCAGTAGCCGGTCCCATCCTTTGGAATTCACTCCCAAACCCACTCCGATCTATATCAAATCCGTCTCATTTCAAAAAATCACTCAAAACACATTTGTTTCAACTCGCATTTCAAACATCCACTCAAGAACAAGTTTAATGCTCATCCATCTATTTCCATATTTACCAGATTCATCTCATTCCTTTTCCCTTTACCATTCCCATACTCTCCTCCTACTAGCTACATTCCATTTTTTCATAGCCCCCCCCCCCCCCCCCCCCTTCCTTCCTTCCCCTGACATGAAATCCATGGCAACATATTTTTTTATTACTTTGTTTTTAAGTAATTAATTTGATTTATTTTTTTATTTATTTTTTTAAGCTAATTTCTTAGCTATTGACTAATTTTTGTATATTTTAACTTATTTTTAATTTGACTTTTTTTGATTAATTTTATTTCCATTATGTAAACCGTTTTGACAAAAATCTCTTTTATAAAACGGTATATAAAAATTTTTAAATAAATAAATAGTGAGGGGAGAGCTAATTCCAGGGTAGGCTAATTCAAGTGCAGGTTAATTCAGGTATAGGCTTGTTCGAACAGCCACGTCTTAAGCTTTTTTTTTTTTTTTTTTTTTTTTTTTAAGGTGGCAGTGCAGTGTTCTAAGCGGAGATCTGGTGGCATAGAGTTCCATAAAGTTGGACCTGCTACGGTTAGTGCCCGTTTTTTTGGTAGATATGAGTTGGGTGATATTGTGGGAGGGAATGGCTAAGGATCCTTCGTACGCGGTTCTGGAGGATCTGTTGGAGGTGCGGTATTGGAAGGATTTATTTTGCCACATGGTGTTTTGATTATTTAAGGTTTTGTAAATAATTGTAAGGCTCTTATAAATGATTCTCGAAGTGATCGGGAGCCAGTGGAGGTCTTTGAGGATCGGAGTGATGTGCTCTGATCTGCGTGTGTTAGGATTCTTGCCGCCACATTTTGCAGCATTTGAAGGGGTTTGATTGAGGTTGCAGGGAGGCCTAAGAGAAGGGAATTACAGTAATCGATCTTAGAGAAAAGGGTAGTTTGGAGGACTGTTCGGAAGTCATTGTGGTGTAGTAAAGGTCTTAGTTTTTTTTAGTACCTGCAATTTGTAAAAACAGTCTTTAGTTGTATTGTTAATGTTTTTGAAGACTGAGGTGGTTATCAAGGGTAAAACCTAAATATCTAACTTGTTGGGAGAAAGTGAAGGGATGCTCTGAGGGTGGTGGGTTAAGGCGAGCGGGGGAGATAAAAAGCAGCTCTGTTTTGGATGTATTCAAGGCCAGCTTGAGGTTGGTGAGGAGGGAGTTGATTGAAGAGAGGCAGTTATTCCAGGTATTAAGCACAGTAGATACAGAGTCTGTGACAGGGATGAGTATCTGTACATCATCTGCATAGATGAAATGCATGAGACCAAGGTTGGCAAGAAGATGGCATAAGGGTAGCAGGTAAATGTTAAAAAGGGTGGGGGAGAGGGAGGATCCCTGTGGTACGCCATGTGTTAGGTTAATGGGATTCGATTCGTGGTTGCCTATTTTAACTTTGTACTGGCGATTATTTAGAAAGGATACAAACCAGTTTAGGGCTGTTCCTGATATACCTATGTCGGTGAGGCGTTCAATCAGAATATTGTGGCTGACTGTGTCAAAGACTGAGGAAATGTCTAATAAGGCGAGAATAAATGATTGATCCTTGTCCATACCCCTAAGGATTGTGTCAGATAAAGATAGTAAAAGGGTTTCAGTTTTGAAAGATTTCCTGAAGCCGAATTGGGACGGGTAGAGGAGGTTATTTTCAAGATGATCAACGAGTTGTAGGTTGACGACGCTCTCCAAATGTTTAGCCAGGAAAGGGAGGTTGGATATTGGTCTAAAGTTAGCTGGGTCTGCCATGTCTAGGTTTGGTTTCTTTAAAATGGGTTTGAGGATGGCTTGTTTAAGGGCCGAAGGGACTTGTCCTATGGTGAGTGAGCAGTTGATAATTACTGATAGGGGTTTGGCGATTGTGTCAGGAATGGTAAGGAGGGCTTTAGTAGGGATAAAGTCCTCAGGGTGTGTAGAGGGTTTCATTTTCTTTAATAGGTTAGAAATCTCTGAAATGGAGGTGGTGTCGAAAGTGTCGAGGGGGTACAGGTGTTTTCCTGTCTAGTATGTGGGGGTGGGGGGAGGGGGGAATTTTATAATGAGGTTACTAATTTTGGTGTAGAAAAAGGTTGCTAGTTCATTGCATTTTTTTGCATCATTATCAGAGAATGAAGTTGGGGATGGCTTTGTGAAAGCGAGACATAGGAAAAGCGAGCTTTGGCATCATATTGGTAGTGGTGGATTTTTTGAGAGTAGTAGTCTTTTTTTGTTTGTAAGATTGAGGCTCTGTAGGAGTGAAGGGTGTTTTTATAGTCTGCTAGGAGGGACGGGGAAGGGTTCTTGCGCCATTTCCATTCTTTGGTTCTTAGCTGTAGTTTGAGGGACTTATGTTCTGCTGTGAACCACGGGTTTTTTTGAATTATGTGGCTTTATTTCTCTAGATGAGATAGGACAGACTTTGTCCGCCACGTCTTTGGTTATTCTGCTCCAAGAGCGGTGGGCAGAGTCAATGTTGGTGAGGTCCAATTTTCCGAGTTCTGATGTGAGGGAGAGGGTTAGATCCTCTTGAGAGCATGGTTTCCTGTAGTAAATGAGGTTGCTTTGTTTTATGGTGGGACATGGATTTTTATTTAAGGTGAGCTTGGAGATTATGAGGGAATGGTCAGACCAGGGAACTGGGGTGCAGGTGGGAGCTTCTGCAGTGGTGAAGTGAGAGTTAGTGAACATTAAGTCTAATGTATGTCCGTCTTTATGTGTAGGGCTAAATACGGTTTGGGTAAATCCCAGGGCTGTGATCACAGATAAGAAGGATTCACAGGCTGGAGAAAGGGGCATGCGGTCCACATGGAGATTGAAATCCCCCAGGAATATCCATGTCTATCTTCTCTGCAATAAATTCAATGAATGAGGAAGGGTTGCTGTTGAGGAGACCAGGAGGAGTGTAAATGAGACAAATTTGGAGTTGTGGGGATTTAAAGAATCCTATTTCGTAATTCTGGAGAGGGTTAACAACATGAGGGATTAGTTTCAATTCTTTCTTTGAGGCCAGTAGAAGGCCTCCTCCTCTTTTTTTTGAGTCTGGGAAGGGAGTGAATGTCATAGAGGTCTGTGGGGAGTTGATTCACAAGGACTATGTCCGTATGTTTGAGCCATGTTTCTGTTATAGCACAGATGTCTGGCTGAGTGTCTAATAAAAGGTCATTAAGGATCGGGGGGTTTTTTAGTTCGTGATTGGGAGTTGAAGAGGAGGGGTGAAAGTGTGGGTAAACAAAGAATTTGTGTTAGGGGGGAAATCATAATAGGTACTAGCGCTCTCAAGTTGGAGGGAGGCGTAAGGGGGTAAATCCTTTTTTGGGTATAGGGTTGGTGGTTAAGTATAGGGATAGGGTAAGAATCCATGTTGGGAAGGAGGGAGAATGGAGAGATATGAGAACTTGTATGTATGCCTAGCTAAGCCTCGGGCTCTTACCCCGGTAGGTGTGCGCCAAGCGCGCGAGCCTTTGCAGTAATAGACACTACTTCGTGGTGATGGGTCCAGCCTTCAGATGGAGGTCCTGTCTGGTTGCTGGTAGAAGGTCAGGTAGGGGCGTACGCTTGGTGACGGTCTGGTTGTGTCACAGGCCGGGCATAGGAGTGTCAGGTCGCAGTGCTGGTACCCGGGCTGGAGGGGGGAAAGATGCGGTCTGCAGCACTTTGAGACAGTGAGTGTCCTATATCTTCTGAATCTCCTGGTGGGTGAGGGTCAAATGCATGAGTCATTGGTAGGGTCCGAGTGTAGGAGGAGACAATGCTGCGTCATTGCAGGGAGGGTCCATAAGTAGATCCTGGAGGGGAAAATTTTCAGGAGTGCGTCTGCGAGGTCACTGTTGCTCATTAGTTTCGTGGTTTCCTTTGAAGTAACTGGAATCGCCTGAAGGATGAGCACGAAGGGGCGCACTAAAGGGGCCTGCCCCTTAGATGCGCGGCGCCGGAGGAAGGGTAGATATTTTAAAGTCCCTACCCGACTCTGCTGCTGTTGTCACTGCCGGAAGCAGGCATAGGGGCGGAGCCTCGGGGCATCCTCCATCTTGGTGGTCCGGAGGTCCTCAGGTCGATGGGGCAGTCGGGTCCAGTGGAGAGGGGCAGCGGAAGGCGGCCGCATGGTGCTGGCACCAAAGAAGAGGGTGCCGGAGGAAAGGATAAGGATTTTAAAGTCCCTACCCGACTCTGCTGCTGTCCTGCTTAGGCCAGTATGGTGACCCTCTAGTTCTGTGTGTATTTGTCCTATTGTTTGTTCTATTCTTGTCCTTGTCTGGTTCTTGTATGTGCTGGCCTTCCTATTTGTACTGTGTATCCTACCTTGTGAGCACCCTTATGTTTTATCTCTGCTCCAGCCCTATCTTAGTGGATGCCTTCCAGTTCCCTGCCAGCACTTCCAGTCCTGTCGCCCACCAGAACATAAAAGCTTAACCTGAGGAAGAGATAGCTGACCAGGCAGAAATCTGTCCTGCACAGTCCATGCCTAAAGAAGCCTGTTATGCCTGAACCAGCGCTGATCTTGTCCTGGGGATTACCGTTCCTTCCAGAGTGCCAGATCATCAAGGACCATGGAGTGTTGCTACCACTTGTGTTTTTCACCTCCCTACAACCCAGCACTTTTGAGCCTTTAAATCAGATCAGTCTCAATCTGCCCAGTTTCAATTGGAAATAGAATTGTTCCTTCTGGAGGAAATAAAGAGGGTACCTTCGCAGAAATGTGGTCAGGGATTCTTCTGGTACTTCCTGGTTTCTTGGGAGTGAGAAGGATTGAGACCTATTCTGAATTACTTAGACTGAACATACTGTTAGTTCAAGAGAAATTCAAGATCAATCTGCACAAAATCCTCCCTTTCATTCAGCCAAGGAATAGGATATGTAGCCTAGACCCCAAGAATGCTTATGCACACATCCCTATTCATCTCACTGGAAGCTCCTCAGATTTGTAGTGTTCGCAAAGCTCCTGGCAATGGTAGCAATGCAGCTTCAACAGCTGGGTGTCTGCATATTCTAACTAGCTAAGTGTTTTATGATGGATCCAACCCAATTGAGAGTCCGGGAATCCCTCGAGAAGTCCATTCAGTTCCTTAAATCCCTGATCATCACTGCCAAATCAAGCCTAATCCCTATTCAGAGGATCCAGGTCATAGATGCAAGTATAGAGTGTACAGGAGTGTCCCTCCCAGACAAAAGGGCCACAGCACTAAGCAGCCTAGTAAATCCCTCCACCAAAAAGAGGATTCTCCTTGGTCACATGGCTGCTGCAATGCATGTAGTCCCACAACTTGGTTGAAAATGAGATGCCTTCAATGGGGCTTTCAAACATCATTGGAATCAACCAAGGAACCTTTATCCCATCTCATATCAGTGACTGCTGAAAACATCCCTTCAATGGTGGCTGTAACTTTTCAGTGCTGAAGGTGGGCCTCTATCTTCCGACTGCCTCATCAGATGACTCTCCCCATTGACATCTTCACACCCATATGGCTCAAATTCAAGAGTCAAGGGGTCCTTAGCAGAGAGCTGCCTTCAAATCAACCGAATAGAGCTGCATGCCATTTACTGTGCACTGAAAGCTCTCACCTGCTGTCAGGAAACAGAATCTGGATCCAGACAATCAGATGGCCATTTCCTACATAAATATACAAGGGGGTCACAGGCTCCTTTCATCCTCTTCCAAAGCCTGTCCAGATTTTGTCATGGGAACTTGTCAGTGAGATTACCTACAAGTGACCTACCTCCCAGGAACCCTAAATACAACTAGTGGACTGCCTCAGACTACTATCACTCAAGTGGTCCTTAAATGAATGAGTGATGTACAATTTATTCTCTCTCTGAAGACAGCCAACAATGATCTATTTACTTTGGAAGCAACAGAAAACTCAAAATGTTCTGCTCCATGCTTCTGAGCAGGTACAGTTCAGTTCCTGATGCTTTTCTGTTAAGCTGGGATGTCAATCTACTTCATGCATATCCACTGATCCCATTAAATTGCAAGAACATCCAGAAGTTACTTCAAAATCATATGCAAATGATAGTCATTGTTTTCAGAATAGCTATGGTAGGTGTGGTTTCTATATGCCATTCAGTTCTCAGTACAGTCTTCAATTCCACTGGAAACTTCTCCATCCCACATCATGCAGGAGATGTCAGGCTCTGGCATCCGAAAATGTCTTTTCTGGTCCTCTCAGCATAGATTTTGAACATGCAGTAGTTTCCTTCTCTGCTACTTCTGAAAGGCATGGAAGACATCCTGCTTTAAGCCAGGAAACCTTCAACAAGGAAGTCCTACAGCTTCAAGTGGAACAGAATTTTGTCCTGGTGGGTTCAGAGATCTGGACTGACTTGTTCTGCAGCCCAAAGGATATGATCCAATATTTTTTTGTTGCCTACTTTCTTTGGGGCTTAGTACTTCATTTGTGAAAATGCACCATCAACAGATGGAAGGAGCTCCAATTTCCATCCATGCTGCAGCATTTCAAGCCTCCAGAGTAAACTTTCAGTGGCTTGGGATCTTAAAAGTCATCTTCGCTCAACTTATGAAGCCTCCCTTTTAAACCTCTGGAGTTGGCTATTTTGAATTTCCTTACGTAGAAAGTGGTGCTCCTTTTAACTGTCACATCTGCTTGATAGTCAGTGAATTACAAGCACTAGCGTCCCATTCACCATATCTTCAATTCTTCTACAACAGCATGGTCCTGTGTATTTCTCCTAAGATCCTTCCAAAAATGGAATCTGATTTCCACATAAACCAAACCATCATTCTTCCTGCCTTTTATCCAAGGCCAAATGCACATAAAAGTGAGAAGGCTCTTCACTATTTAAACTATAAGAGCCTTGGCATAGCATTGAGAAGGACTTGGTCTCATTTAACTTCTCAAAAGTTCATATCCTCTGCTCCCAATGGGAGTGGTAGTAGACAGAAGAGCCCTGTCCAGTTGGCTAGTTGACTATATTGCTCACTGTTGTGTTGGTCTATAGATTTCAGATTCTATCAAGGTCATCAAGTGAGAGCCATGACAGCTTTAATGGCTCACCCTCAAGGCCACTTCCATTTGACATATTTGCAAAGCTGTGACTTGGTCTGCATGCCTAACAATCCACATCTCTCTGGAAAGCATGTCAAGAGAGAATAGCTGTGGCAAGCAATTTTGTGCAGCCTGTTCACCCAGTAACTCATTCTTCACTGGTGGGGCCAGATTTTTTTTTTCAGTTGTTGCTCCAACGTGCAGCCCTCGATTTATGACTCCTCACGTGTCATGGCTAATTCAGTCCTACTTGTCAATAAAGCAAGTTGGCTTACCTGTAAGTAAGGTTCTCCATACGCAGCAGGATGAATATGCTTGTTACTCGCCCACCTCACTAAAGCTTAAGCTCTCAGTAGACTGAGGAACTTACGAAAGCTCATACATGGGAACTCCTGCACATGCTCAGTAAAGTTTGAGTTCTGAGAGTTGGGTCCATTTGACGCCGTTATCAACATATCACAATTAATTCATCCTGCTGTCTACAGAGACTCCTGTTTACTGAAATTCAACTTGCTCATAAGGCGTGGCAGGATTAAGTTCCCTCATTCTTAAAACTATTCGGAACAACCTGGTTTTACATGCCATAACCACTTATGTGACATTAGCAACAAGCTTTTTTTTGTGGTGGAAAACTTGTCTAGTTATTAGACTTTGTCTATATTTAGAAATATAGCCAATGTCACCATGACACTAATTTTCCTCCTTTCAAAAAGAGACCTGTTATATGGATGTCAATAATCTGAGTGTACCTTCATACGATGCTGTAAAAAAATACAGCTATCGTGAGTGTGAAGCCTATGTGTAGGCTTTAAAAATCATTAGGTACCCCAGTGTTGGAATGCAAACTTTTGTAGTGCTCACTGTCCACTGTGCAATTGTTGCTGAAATGATCACGTGGATACTGTTGCAATATTCACTTATCTCAAAATTGTAGTCGGTCTTGCCTCAGCCGACATCCTGATGTTTCGGAGGCTGGCTCCTTCTTCAAGGGCTGGATATGCGCAAGAGAGACCGGTATTCCAGTGAAACATTAGATGTTGTGACAGTGAATCTGGTGGAACACAGGTAAAGTGTGCAAAAAAAAGAGACATCTTTTAGTTATTGAAAAAACAATTAACTTAGGCTGAAATGTAGAGAGATACATACTTGATTACTGTGCCAGCAATGTTCAACTTGTTAGGTTTGTTTAGCGGTCTGTGAAGCTCCGCTGTGGAGGAAATGAAATGACCAGAGGACTGTTTACTCTGTCTTAACTGCTGTAATTGTTAGCCTGCTTGTTAAAACCTGCAAATGGGCAGAAAAGGCTGCTGTTTTTTTTAAAACTTGAAGTGATAAAAGTTGTGCTCAAATCTCGGAGTAAAATTTAAAGTACTTACCAATTCACATGATCCATTCACGTGTCGTGTCTCTCTTTACAGATTTTTTCGTACCCTCATGATTCGACATTTTTTCCAGGATGCCCCCATAACAACTCCTGATATCTCTATCTTAAAAAACAAGTCAAGATGGATTCCATCAGGACCCATTGACGAACAGATAAAAGCATATCAAACATTGGTCCTTCAGGATGTTTCCATATTAGAAAAGAAGAAATTCCACATTTTTCATAATCTACCAAAAGATCAACGGTTAGCTCTATCATCTCTAGCATCCAATAGGGCCATCACCATCAAACCAGCAGACAAGGGAGGAGCAGTTGTGATACTGGATTCCAAAGAATATAGAAATGAAATACTTCAACAGCTACAAGATAAAAAGTTCTATCAGCCCCTAGCTGTTGATCCCACACCTGTATTACAGGACAAAATACAACAGCTTCTCATAGTAGCCCAGCAAAAAGGGTATCTCACAACTCGTGAATTTAATTTTTTGCAAGTCTCTCATCCCAGAACTCCAGTTATCTATGGAGTTCCAAAAATTCACAAAAGACTCATCAAACCTCCCTGTCGTCCCATTATTTCAGCTAACGGCTCGATACTCGAGCCTTTAGCCCAATTCATCGATTATTTTCTTCAACCTCAAGTATCTTTAGCACGATCTTATGTCCAAGATACCTCAGACATGTTGAACAAATTGGCAAAGACCCACGATTTACCTGCACAAAGCTTTCTAGTAACTTTAGACATAGAGGCTCTGTATACCAACATACCACAAACAGAAGCCCTTAAATTAATCAAAGACATACTTGTTCAAAGGCCACGTCCACACAGGATTCCATCACATTTTCTTGTTCAATTATCAGAAATAATATTGCATCACAATTACTTCGCGTTTGAGCAGGATTATTATTTGCAGACACATGGTGTGGCGATGGGCTCCCCTGTTGCCCCAGATGTAGCGAATCTTTTCGTCGCCATATTCGAAGAAACCATGGTATATACTTCTTCATTTTTCAGGAATATCTTGCAGTGGTCAAGATATATTGACGATATATTTTTCATATGGATAGGAACAGAAGCCACACTTGTGATGTTCCACCAGTGGCTCAATCAAGCACATTCCAATCTTAAATTTACCTTAAATTACCATCAAGATACTATATCATATCTCGACATCAAGATTTTCAGACAAGGTTCCACTTTGCATACTACCCTATTTAGGAAATCGACAGACAGAAATAATTTTCTTCGATTCGACAGCCATCATCCCAGAAAATTCAAGGAGGGTCTGCCAGTGGGGCAGTTCTTTCGCATCAAACGATTGTGCTCAGAGAATGAAGAATTCCATAAACAAGCAAACAGTCTATCCACACGTTTTGCTGCTAGAGGTTACCCCAAACATGTTATCAACCGAGCATATAAAAGAGCCATTTTCTCGGACAGAGACGCTCTTCTACAATACAAACACAAATCAGATGATGTGGATTTTGTTTGTGTATTACAGCACACGTCACTCACGCCACAGATTAAAAACATCCTGTTAAAATATTGGCATGTTCTTAGCCCTCATCCAGTCTTTAAGCAGACTCCAATGTTTGTGTATTCCAGAGGTCAGAACATCAGACAACATGTTATTAGGGCTTCCACACCAGAACCAACAGTTATTGTATCCAGGGGGCAATCACCGTGCGGGAAATGCATGTTTTGCTCCCAAGCACATTCTGGCACCACTTGGTGCCACCCCACAACTGGATATACAGTCAACATTAATGGAGATGTGGACTGCAACACAGAGTTTGTCGTTTATGCACTACAGTGCCCATGCCCCAAAGTTTATATTGGCAGGACTAAAAGAAAAATAAGAACCCGCTTGACAGAACATAAAAGTAGAATTAATCATTGTGATCAGAAGGCACCAATAGTACAACACTGTATTGATTCTGGCCATTCTTTTAATGACCTTACATGGGTTATTATTCAGCACATTCAACAATCCTGGAGGGGAGGAGATCGTGCTGGTATACTAAACAAGAAAATGCTTGGATTTTCCGTTTGAACACCCTGGAGCCGTTTGGCTTGAATGACAAAATAGAGTGGCAATCGCTCATTTAAAATCCTGTCTTTTTTAAGCTCTGCAGGCAAGTGTCAGTGTGACAGCCGTCTTTGTTTATCAGTCCTGCCCCTCCCACTTCTCACAGCTGAGGTTGCTTTGTTTAACATGGCAAACGTCATTCATTTTCAGTCCGGCAAGTTTTTTTTCAGCACAGCAGCCAGTGACGCCCCACAGCTCCGCCCTCTTTCCTACAGAGGGTTCTCCCTTTAAATATGGAGTCTTCTGCCGGCGTTTTCGCGCCAGCACAGAGTCGTGGGAGCAGCCGCTTGTTTTTCAGTAAGTACTTTAAATTTTACTCCGAGATTTGAGCACAACTTTTACCACTTCAAGTTTTAAAAAAAACAGCAGCCTTTTCTGCCCGTTTGCAGGTTTTAACAAGCAGGCTAACAATTACAGCAGTTAAGACAGAGTAAACAGTCCTCTGGTCATTTCATTTCCTCCACAGCGGAGCTTCACAGACCGCTAAACAAACCTAACAAGTTGAACATTGCTGGCACAGTAATCAAGTATGTATCTCTCTACATTTCAGCCTAAGTTAATTGTTTTTTCAATAACTAAAAGATGTCTCTTTTTTTTGCACACTTTACCTGTGTTCCACCAGATTCACTGTCACAACATCTAATGTTTCACTGGAATACCGGTCTCTCTTGCGCATATCCAGCCCTTGAAGAAGGAGCCAGCCTCCGAAACATCAGGATGTCGGCTGAGGCAAGACCGACTACAATTTTGAGATAAGTGAATATTGCAACAGTATCCACGTGATCATTTCAGCAACAATTGCACAGTGGACAGTGAGCACTACAAAAGTTTGCATTCCAACACTGGGGTACCTAATGATTTTTAAAGCCTACACATAGGCTTCACACTCACGATAGCTGTATTTTTTTACAGCATCGTATGAAGGTACACTCAGATTATTGACATCCATATAACAGGTCTCTTTTTGAATTCATAATTTTTTCATGTTATATTGTTTGGGTTTATAAATTTAGCACTAATTTTCCTCCACCATCTCTATTCTTCTAAGACTGGACAACTTTGGTCTCTGAAGAGAAGATTTCATTTTGTTCACCATGAGGGTTTTTTTTTTAATTTTCCAATGAAGCAGGTACTGTGAGGAAACATAGTATGTCCTAAAATAGTTAGCTGGATACGTCTATGACAGCTATTTGACTGCTGAACTTAGCCCGATAAACTTATCCAGATAACTTTAAGACAGCCACTGAATATATTTGACTATCTGTGTCACCAAATATCTCAACCAGATACATTTATCCAGCTAACTTCGGCAGCTGGATAGATGCTGAATATTGGCTTCTATAGGGCTGATGTAATAAGACCCACATTGAAATCCACGCTGATTTTTCTGCATGTGTAGCAAAAACAAGCAGAAGTACGGGATGTAATAATGGTCACGTATGCTAATTAGATATATGCATAAAATCCACACACCAAACATGTGTGCCTTAATGTGTGCAGTAATGCGTGCTAATGGCCCTATATAATAAAATACGCAGGCATCCATGCATAAATGTGCACGGTCACCCATTAGCCTGCGAACGCTTGCACTTGATTCTCAGGGTGAAAACTTTTTTTTTCCCCCCCCCAAAAAAATGAATTAGTGGCCAGAAGTTGATGTGAAGGTGGGTAGAGCAGTATCTAACCCCTTCATGATTGGACTGTTGGCGAGTGTAAAATGCAGATCAGCAAATCTGCCTAATTGAGAAACTCCCTTCTCTCTACCAGTTCCGTCCACCACTTGGCTGACACGCAAAAGCATCAAAAAGCTGGTCTCCATACCAGCACTTTCATTTTCCTCCTGCCCTGACCCAGGCACTAAAAATCCACATTAAAAAAACACGCACTAACCCAATCTCCCTGCTAGAGCAGCTCCCTGCATTGCCCATAAATAATCACCTCCTTTGCATGCCATTAGCATGTACTCGCGCAGAAAACCCCTGGGTCTGTAAGCATGTTTGTACGCTTTCCCGCGCACAAAACCATTACATACCCATATAGGCTCTGGGTGGGAAAACGCGCCTAGAGGCACACACAAATCCGCAGCAACTTCAGTGTACCTTATTACATCAGCCACTATATATTTTGTATTATGAATTTATAACATAAAAGGATCTAATAGTTGTGTATTTTCACTATTTTCCACACATTTATGCATGTAAAACTGTATTTACACAAAATCAATTGGGTGTACATGAATGCATATGCACATAAAAATGCTTTTTACACATGTAATAAAGCAACATCACACATTTCAACATTTTAATCGTTTCCAGGTACAGAAGGATTGATCCTATTTGTTCCTGCTAGTTTACGAAAAATAACTACCTGATGTGTTTGATCAAAAAAATGTTGATATTCTGATTTCTGACAACCTTTAAAATGTCCAATACTGCCTTTAATTCCGGGAAGGGGGGAGTGAAACCGCTTCCAAAGGATCGAAAATACTGGGTGGAATTTCAATGGTCAATATTAAAGGTCAGAGCTTATCCATTACACCAATGTATTTCTGGAGTCCGTGGCTTTATTTCACTGGGACTATGGGGGGTCCATCAGGCTTGTCTCATATGGAAACATGTCAAGGCAGTTACAAGCAGTGAAAGTCATCAAGCTAGCACTCTCAACATGGACCAAGCTAACAAAAGTTGACTAAATTCTCATCACTGTGGTCAGCTTACATATCACTATAACCAAGGTATTTTGTGAAAACTCACAGAAAAAAATGTGCTTAAATGTAAACAGGGTTCTCCGTAGGCCACAAGATGAATCAGCCTTTGTGAGACATCAGAAGGCATTGACATGGACCCAACTCTCAGAGCTCAGTAGAGACTAATATGCATGTGTGGGAGCTCCTCAGTCTCTTCCAGATCTTAGGCCTTGGCTGTCTACACAGACCCACGTTTCCAGGTAAGAAAACTTGCTTTTTCAGTTGATAAGCAGACATGAACATGAAGTCACAAGCTGAGGGTTGCCATTGGAAAGCACTTAAAGATAACCCACTCCTGCCAGGTGGAAAGCAAATGTTGCTTTCCTGCGACAACACCTGTTACAGGTAAGCAACATTTGCTTTCTCACAGGACAAGCAGGATGGTAGTCCTCACATATGAGCTGAGGATGTCCGTGTATGCACCAAATGTACCCAGGCACTAGGACTGGGGTGAAATTTGGCCGAGGGCATCCTGAACCCTACCGGGCAGGCATAAGGGTGTTGGTTCGTCAAGTTGTGAATAGGTTACGCAGGACATATTGGCCTAAGATGGAATCTTGTCTTCCGGCCTTGTCCAAGCAATAGTGGGCTGTAAAGGTATAGAGAGAACTCCAGGTGGCAGCCCTGCAAATGTCAGGAAGCGGCACCGAGCGTAGGTGTGCTACTGAAGTCGCCATGGCCCTCACAGAGTGTGCTTTAACACGGTCTTGAAGTGGAATGCCTGCTTGCTGATAGCAAAAGGATATGCAGTCCGCTAACCAGGAGGAGAGAGTCTGCTTACCCACAGGCTGCCCCAATTTAATGGAATGGAAAGAGACAAACAATTGAGTGCTTTTCCTGTGGGCAGCTGTACGGTCTAGGTAGAACGCTAGAGCTCGTTTACAGTCAAGGGTATGCAGAGCCTGCTCTCCTGGACTGGAATGGGGCCTGGGAAAAAAGGTAGGTAGTATAATGGATTGATTGAGATGAAACTCTGATACTACCTTAAGCAAGAACTTAGGGTGAGGGCGGAGTACTGCCCGGTACTGCAGAAGTTTAGTGTAAGGCGGATAGGTAACTAGGGCCTGTAACTCACTAACTCTGCGAGCCGAAGTGATTGCCAAAAGGAAAATCACTTTCCATGTGAGATAGCGAAGTTCACAGGATTGGAGAGGCTCGAATGGTGGTTTCATGAGGTCTCGAAGGGGCCGGAGGAAGCAGTGGAGGCTTCAGGTGAAGCAAGCCCTTCAGTAATTTGTTACAAGGGGTTGTACCGATATGGGAACATCCCCAACACCTTTATGGAAGGCAGCCACCACACTAACATGCATTCTGATGGAGGAAGTTTTTAGACCTGACTCCGACAAGTGCCAGAGATAGTCCAGAAACTTCGTGATTGGACAGGTAAAGGGGTTAAGGGATTGAGAAGAGCACAATGACTGAAACCTGATCCATTTGTAAAGGTAGGATTTTCTCGTAGAAGGCTTCCGTGAAGCAATCAGGACACGGGAAACTGATTCACAAAGGTTAAATGGCTGAAGGATTAACCTTTCAACATCCATGCCGTCAGGGACAAGGCTTGAAGATTGGTGTGACACAGGCACCCGTCGTTTTGTGTAAGCAGAAGCGGGTCCTTTCCCAAGGGAATGTGCCTGTGAATGGAGAGATCCTGAAGTATTGCACACCACACTTGGCGTGGCCAGTGAGGTGCTAACAGGATCAAGGTTCCCTTGTCCTGACGTAACTTCACGAGAGTCTTTGAGAGAAGTGGAAGTGGAGGGAATGCATACAGGAGACCGGTTGCCCATGAGAGAGAGAACGCATCTCTTGGCTGATGGTGTTGGCTGCGAGTGAGAGCAGAAGTTCTCTACTTTGCGGTTTTGAGGTGAGGCAAAGAGGTCTAATTTGAGGGTAACCCCATTGTTGGAAGATCAAGTCCGCTATTGAGAGGTTGAGAGACCACTCGTGTGGTTGAAAGGTGCGACTTAGCTTGTCTGCCAATACATTGTCCACTCCCGGCAAGTAGGTGGCCCTGAGGTACATCAAGTGGGAGAGGGCCTCCTCCCATATCTGCACAGCTTCCTGACACAGGAGGTAGGAGCCCGTGCCTCCCTGTTTGTTGATGTACCACATGGCCATCTGGTTGTCCGTCTGAATCAGGATGACTTGGTTGGAGAGACAATCCTGAAATACTCTGAGAGCATATCTGATTGCTCGAAGCTCCAGGAAATTGATTTAGTGTTTGGCTTCCTCTTGAGACCAAGTTCCTTGTGTCTGCAGATTGGCCACACATGGGCTCCCCAGCCGAGGTTGGAAGCATCGGTAGTGAGAGTTATTTGAGGGTCTGGAGCCTGGAAGGGCAAGCCTTGGAGGAGATTGATCTGATTTTTCCACCAGGTGAGAGACTGACGGAGCGAGTCAGTGACGTGAACAATGGTCGACAGGGGCTGAATGCATTGAGTCCATTGTGACCTTTAGAGTCCACTGCATGACTCTCATGGCTAGGCGGGCCATTGGGGTGACCTGAACTGAGGACGCCATGTGTCCCAGTAGGATGAGAAAGTGGCGTGCAGTCGGGTAGCGCTGAGACGAGACTGCAGCTGGTGTGCCAGAGAGAAGAGTGAAAGCTAGTTGTCGAGGTAGAAAAGCTTCTGCCTGCAATGTGTCCAAGTCTGCCCCCTATGAATGACAAGGTTTGAGATGGGACTAATTAGGATTTGTCGTAGTTGATGAGAAAACCTAGTGAAATCAGAGTGTGTAAGGTAAAATGTAGGGACGACAGAGCAGTTTGCTGAGTGGGAGCCCTGATCAACCAATCGTCTAGATAGGGGTAGACGTGAACACCTTGAGTCCTGAGGAAGTCTACAACTACTACGAGACATTTTGTGAAGACTCGTGCTGCAGAATCGAGGCCGAATGGAAGCACTCGGTACTGATAGTGTTTGGGCCTACTAGAAATCTCAGTTATTTGCGATGAGATGGAGTTATCGCAATATGGGTGTATGTGTCCTGGAGGTCTAGAGAGCAGAGGCAGTCTTTTTTGCAGAAGAGGAAGGAGGGAACCCAAGGTTACCATCCTGAACTTTTCTCGTTGGAGGTACTTGTTGAGGGCACGTAAATCCAGGATTGGACGAACGCCTCCCGATTTTTTGGGGATTAGGAAGTACCGGGAATAGAACCCTAGGCCGTGCTGAGAGTAGGGTACTGGTTCTATTGCCTTGGACTAGAGAAGGAGGGAGACCTCCTGTTCCAGAAGGATGGAGAGATCGGATGTTCTCCACGTCGGTAGAGGTGGGGAGTCCGGTGGGATGGAGAAAAAGATGAGATGCCACCTGTTGAAATGGCACAATCAACCTCCCACTGGTATGTGAGGCAGTGGAAGCTGGCAGCTGCTCTCTATGCAGGAATCAAAAACCGGAAGCAGGGCCCAGCTGAGGAGCTGCTTGCGGCTTTTGTTTTTGTATCTGACGAGACTGGGTTTTTTGAAATGTTCTCGTAGAGCAAGTTCTAGCCGGTGGCGGGTAGGATTTCTTCGGACGAAAGGACTTCTTAGTGTCTTTTTGGAAAGACTGTTTTGAGGAGTACTCAGAAGGCATCAGAGAGCTGTCTCAGGGTCTCATGATGGTCCTTGAGTTCTGCCACCGTTCGTTGGATCTGTTCACCGAACAGATTGTCTCCTACACAAGGCAGGTCGGATAATCTCTCTTACACTTCAGGGCAAAGGTCCGAAGACTTGAGCCAGGCCCATCTTCTTGCCGAGATAGCAGCTGCAGATACCCTGGTAGCAGTGTCAAAGGTATCGTAAGATGATCTTATCTCATGCTTGCCCACCTCAAAACCCTTGTTTACTGGGGTTTGGAGCTGATCTTGAAATTGCTGAGGCAGGGAGTTTGCCAAGTCTTGTATCTGCTTAAATAAGACCCTGTTGTATTGGGTCATATAGAGTTGATAAGAGGCAATTCGGGAGATGAGTATTGAGCCCTGGAAAATCTGGCAACAAATGGCATCTAGAAATTTTTGCTCCTTGCCTGAGGGTAAAGAAGTGTGGGATTTTGATCTCTTTGCCCTCTTTTGGGCAGATTCTACAACCACAGATTGGTGATCCAATTGAGGTTTTTGAAAACCTGGGGCTGACTGTACCAAATAAGTGGTGTCCGCCTTCCTGTTGACTGAAGCAACAGAGCCAGGGTGTTCCCAGTTCTTTTTGAGGAGATCCAGAAGAACTTGGTGAATAGGTATGGAGCTTATTCCTTGGGAGCATCCAGGAATTGCAACAGCTCCACCATTTGCTGCCTGTCATCTTGTTCGGTCTGTAATTGGAAGGGAACCAATTCAGACATCTCCTTCACAAAATTTATGAAGGAAAGGTCCTCTGGAGGAGAACGCTTTCTGCTTTCAGTAGGAGAAGGTGGTGAAGGCAGGTCATCTGTGTCTGGTGAAGAATCGTCAGACCAGGTATCGTAGGGATCAGCACCTGCCCCCCTATAAGAGCCCGAGGGGGACGGGACGGTGGAATCCCTGAAGGTCCTGGTCTAAGCTCCGAATGAGTGGAAGGAATAATTGGAGGCACCAATGAAGGCATCAGTGGCGCCAGACGCAACGGCATCGATGGCTGAGGCATCGGTAGGACTCCCGTTGGAGGGATGCGGAACGGTGTTTCTCCTCCAGATGGCAAGGTAAGCGGAGAGGGCACCAGAGCCATCTGTGACCCAGGATCCATCGGTGGAAAAGCAGCAATGAGTGCTTCCATCCTCGAAAGCAGCGGTGCCAACGCTGCAGGAATAGGGTCAGTGGTCGGTTCCACGATCGGTACCGGTGTCGGAGGAACTTGGAGTCGATGCATCGCCTTGTCGATGGCCTCCTGAACCAGCCAGGTCCAGTTCTTCTCGGAGACCTGGAGCAAGCAGCCCTGGCTCCGGAACAGAAGAAGGAGGCAGAGGCACAGCCAGAGGGTCCACTATTAAAGGCGGAGTCGCGGCTCCCAATCCCCTTTCGGGTGAGGGTTGCCTCGGTGACCCGGTCGCCGAAAAGGTCGGTGCCTTTTCTGGATTGGCTCGGACTATGGCGAGGTCGATGATTTCGCTCCCTCGATGGTCCGAGACTTCAGATGTCAGTGGCGATGTTTCTCTCTACGATCCCCTCGGTCCTGAGGGGGAGTAGAGGTGGTTGAAGGCCGAGAAGTCGTCTATGCCGTCGGTCAACAGTCTGTGGTCGATACTGACGCGAAGTTGACGGTGCCGGTTCTGACTAAGTCGATGCAATAGATGGCGTCGGGGTTTGAGCATGGAAGCAAAGTTCTTTCTTCTCCATTCTGGCCTTGCGACCTTTTGGTGTCATTAGGGCACATTTGCTGCAGGTCAGGACATTGTGCTCACATCCAAGACACAGACCTCACATCCAAGACACAGACCTTATGACGGTCTGTTATGGACATGGAGAGATTTTAGTCCGGGCACAGACGGAATCCCGACACCATGGCCATGAAAATTTTTTTAATTTTTTTAATTTTTAATTTATGCTTTTCAAATTTACATTGACATTTAACTTTATCATACAGAAATCAAATAGTGTAATATGTTATTAATCAGTTTCATTTTTAGATTAAAGTTAATACTTGGGATGTGAATCGTGTCCTCGATCGTCTTAACGATCGATTTCGGCTGGGAGGGGGAGGGAATCGTATTGTTGCCGTTTGGGGGGGTAAAATATCGTGAAAAATCGTTAAAAATCGTTAAAAATCGAAAAATCGAAAAACCGGCACATTAAAACCCCCTAAAACCCACCCTCGACCCTTTAAATTAAATCCCCCACCCCCAATAACTTAAATAACCTGCGGGTCCAGCGGCGGTCCGGAACGGCAGCGGTCCGGAACGGGCTCCTGCTCCTGAATCTTGTCGTCTTCAGCCGGCGCCATTTTCCAAAATGGCGCCGAAAAATGGCGGCGGCCATAGACGAAAAAGATTGGACGGCAGGAGGTCCTTCCGGACCCCCGCTGGACTTTTGGCAAGTCTCGTGGGGGTCAGGAGGCCCCCCACAAGCTGGCCAAAAGTTCCTGGAGGTCCAGCGGGGGTCAGGGAGCGATTTCCCGCCGCGAATCGTTTTCGTACGGAAAATGGCGCCGGCAGGAGATCGACTGCAGGAGGTCGTTCAGCGAGGCGCCGGAACCCTCGCTGAACGACCTCCTGCAGTCGATCTCCTGCCGGCGCCATTTTCCGTACGAAAACGATTCGCGGCGGGAAATCGCTCCCTGACCCCCGCTGGACCTCCAGGAACTTTTGGCCAGCTTGTGGGGGGCCTCCTGACCCCCACGAGACTTGCCAAAAGTCCAGCGGGGGTCCGGAAGGACCTCCTGCCGTCCAATCTTTTTCGTCTATGGCCGCCGCCATTTTTCGGCGCCATTTTGGAAAATGGCGCCGGCTGAAGACGACAAGATTCAGGAGCAGGAGCCCGTTCCGGACCGCTGCCGTTCCGGACCGCCGCTGGACCCGCAGGTTATTTAAGTTATTGGGGGGGGGGTTCGGGAGGGTGGGGGATTTAATTTAAAGGGTCGGGGGTGGGTTTTAGGGGGTTTTAGTGTGCCGGCTCACGATTCTAACGATTTATAATGATAAATCGTTAGAATCTGTATTGTATTGTGTTCCATAACGGTTTAAGACGATATTAAAATTATCGGACGATAATTGTAATCGTCCTAAAACGATTCACATCCCTAGTTAATACATGGTTCTGTATAAATCGAAAATGAATACGGAAATCCTCAAGGAGTATAATAAAGAATATCAAGCGGATAAAGGAAAAATATGAAAATTAACTCAATTATACAATTGAAATTGTAAAGTAGTTCTTAACTTTCTATCTTGCCTCATTATCCAAACCTAAAGATTCCTGGGCCTGCAAGTCTAAAAAACACTTAATTGTGAAGTATCATAGAAAATATATTTCTGATTCTGCCGATCTCAGATTTACAGGGAAATTTTATTAACATTTTTCCCCCAATATTTTCTACTTCAGATTTAAATGCAAGAAATTTCTCTCTCCTCATCTGTGTTTGACTAGATAGATCCGGATATATCCAGATTTGGGCACCATGAAATTTCTCCATTCTTTTCCTCATATAATTACGAAATACAGCATCCCTATCGGATGGGAAAACAAATGATACATGCAATGTAGCCCTTAATGAAATTTTTGTTTCTACAGAAGCTTCTATAATTTCTGATAAATTTTAGGTTCTGATAATTTACCCTCTGGAATTGCTTCACTCCCCTTTATTGCCACATAATAAATTTTTGAAATGGGGGGGGGGGGGAATAGATTTCTGAGGCATTTGTAATATGACATTAAGGTATTCCTTAAACATATCTAATGGGGCTATTAATTGATGTCTTGGGAAATTCAAAACCCTTAGATTCAAATATTTCAGGGAGTTCTCTATATCCTCCAACCTCTTGTCAAAGAATCTCAATTTTTGTAAGCTAGTTTGCAGAACATTCATTTTCTCATTCATAATATTTTGTTTTTCATCCAACTTTGAAATTAGAGATTCTATTTTATTAAAACGTTGATTAGATGTCTCAATACTTTGTTAAATTGACAATTGCCACTTCCAATGATTTTACAGCTGACCATATGGCTCCCATTGTAATTTCTTTGGGTTTAGTTGTTTGTGATAATCTTTGACAGATTAATAGACTCACTTTGGCCTTCTTTAGTTTGGTCTCCCTCTCTGCTCCCCTCATTTGAAGAGTTAATTGTCAGATGATCAAAAGACAATGTCTGTGGCGGAGGGGGAGTCTTAGGGGCTCCGGGACTTAAGGATGCCTCAAGCCAGAGGTTCTGTCATCCACTCTATGGCAGTTTCCTCAACGGCCTTGTCCGTCGGATCATTCGCAGGAACTGGTGAGAAGGCCGGGATCTGAGCTTGGGAAGGCATAGGAATGGGAGATGAAGTTGTTACCTCCCTAATCCTTGCTTTCCTCTTAGTATGAGGCATACTTTTAGAGGTATAACAAAGTTCATAGACCCCTGGGCCCTTCAATTCATCACTAAACCTTACTTTATTACTATCTCCTTGGGGGCCATGAAAAATATGAGCTGCGGTATGGACGGCCAGTAGGCCCCGAGGGCCAAACTCGACGGGAATAGACTAAAAACAGGTAGAAAACTTACTGGAGTACCACGGCTTGAAAAAAATTGAAGGAGGGACCCCTGTGGGGTAAGAAAAGTTGTAGTAATTCTGAGAGGAAAATTCCTGTCAGGAATCTGTGGAGCTCCTTAACCGCATGGCTACTGCTGCATGGAAAAAAAAAGACTGAAGAGGGACCCCTGCTGGCTGCAGTTTTAGTGCCATGCTGGGCATGCCCAGTAGCTGCCAGTCAAAGTTCTAGAAACTTTGACAAAATTGTTCCATGATTGGGCTCCATCCTGTGATGTCACCCTTATGTGAGGACTACCATCCTGCTTATCCTGTGAGAATGTGGGTTACTGGGTGAACAAGTTGCCCATAACTGCTTGCCCAAAACTACATTCTCCTTGGGACATGCTGTCTAGACAATAGTGGGAAATGAAGATATGCACATATGACCAAGTATCAGCTTAGCAAATGTAATTGATGGAAGTGACCCAGAGATGAGGCACTGAAGTCACCATTGCTCACATTTGATGAGCCTTAACAGAATTTAATCTGTCAGCCACCTCATGCCAATTAGAATTCCTCCAGTAACTGCCATTACCAAACTAGTGGGGATTAAAGAACACGAAAAGTTGAAAAGCTAGATGGTGAGGTCAAGTCCTCCTTAGGTAACAGGCCAAGGCTTTCTTGCAGTCCAAAGAGTAAAGAGCCTGCTCTCCTTTGTGCATATCCAGGTCATGAGGAACCAGTGATGGCAGAGCTTGCCTCCCCCTCCTGTGAGGCGACAGTTGATACGTTCTCAAAGGAATCCGCGACTGACTTGACAAAGGACAAAACATGGGTGCCAGACTTCTTGTGGCCAGGCTGGCACTACAAGGATTCTCCTGCCTCTGTCCCAGAGGACCTTCTGGACTGTCCTGTCAAGTAAAGGAATCTGCATTGCACACAGTAGACTGATGCTCCATTCCAGCAGAAAAGAGAACCTATAGCTCCTTTGATACATGGAGCAGGATGAAAAATTACTTACCTTATAATTTCCTTTTCTTTAGAACAGACAGATGAACCCAAAACCAGTGGGTTATGCACCTCTACTAGCAAATGGAGAAGGAGCAAAGCTGACATCACAGTCTATAATACCCCTGCAGTTACATCAGCCTACCAGTATTCTCTACAAAAGACAACTATGATTAACAACTTGATTAGTAATAGATAACCATTCCAGTACTCAGCCAACAGAAAACACTGAGCTCAAAGAATGTATTAACACTAGTCTAAGGACTGGACTAACACTTACCAGTAAACCCTGGAACAAGTAGCCACGCAGGAGGACCATAGCACAATCATTTGGCAGCCAAGGGCGGGAAGCTGGTTCTGTCTAGTCTAAAGAAAAGGAAATTACCAGGTAAATAGTAATTTCTCATTTCTTAGTGCCCTGACAGATGAATCCCAAACCAGTGGGATATACCCAAGCTACTCCTGAAAAAGGCGGGAGACTGCTCGTGGTCCAATCAAAACCAAAGGTGCAATAATACCTAGAAAAGATGTGCAAGGAGGATCACGTCACAGCTTGGCAAATGTCGACGGGAGGCAATCTAACTTCCGCCCATGACACTGCCTGAGACCTAGTGGAATGAGCACTAACCCAATTAGGCAACGGCTGGTCAGCATCCATGTATGCAGCTGTGACAGCCTCCTTAATCCAGCGAGCTATTGTAGCCCTTGAAGCCTGTTCATCCTGTTTACTACCACCATGGAGGACAAACAATCCATCTTCCTAAGAGGTCTAGAAGCCTCCAGATACCTCACGATATCTCTCTTAACATCCAAGGGTCACAACAGGCAATATTCCTCTGCATCTCTCTCCCTATCCAGGAGACGGCAGGGAAATCTAATACCACTTTTGGCAAAAAGGAAGGAACAGTACACAATTGTATCGCCCCTGGAGTCACTCGAAGGAATGGCTCCAGACAAGACAAAGCCTGCAACTCTGATATTCTACACGCCGAACAGTTCGCCACAAGAAAAACCATTTTCAAGGTGAGTAACCCCAAGGAAAGATTACACATCAGTCGAAACATAAGGCCCACTAAGAAATCCAAAACCAAACGACTCCTCCACAAGGACACCGATAACTGGACAAAGGGAGGACAAAGATGTTTCACTCCTTTCAAGAAAACAGGCCACATCTGGATGAGCCGACAAGGATCCACCATTCACCTGACCCCTTAAAAAGACAAGAGTCGCTACCTGTACCTTTAAGGAATTAAGGGCCAACCCTTTATTCAATCCATCCTGCAAAAATTCCAAAATGAGCAGGATCTTAACCAAACGAGGAAGAGCCCCTCGATCTTCACACCAAGTCTCAAACATTCACCAAACCTACACATAAGCCAAGGAAGTGGAGAACATTCTTGCTTGTAGCAAGGTGACAATCACCGTAGTATAATTTTCACGCTTCAGCAAGCAAGTCCTCTCAAGGGGCATTCCGTAACACAAAAACGAGTCGGGTCTTCATGAAGAATAGGTCCCTGCCACAACAGATCCCTGGGTGCTGGAAACCAGAGGGGGGGGGGGGTCTACCAGGAGCCTTCTCAGATCCGCATACCATGGTCTCCTAGGCCAATCTGGTGCCATCAGAAGCACCATCCCTCTGTGACACTCGACCCTCCAAACCATTCTGCCCAACATGGGCCACAGGGGAAAAGCATAAAGCAGCTTGTCCTCCAGTCATTTCTGCACAAAAGCATTGATGCCCAGTGACTAAGGATCTCTCTTGTGCCTCAAGAATCGAGGAACCTTCACATTACAAGAAGTTGCCAGCAGGTCCAGAATCAGGTCCCAGCAATCCACTACTAGCTGAAACACTGTGTCTGACAATACCCATTTCTCCTGGGTCCAGACTCTGCCTGCTGATAAAATCTGTTCTTGCTCTTACATTGTCTTTTCCTGCAATGTGTGATGCTGAGATCTCCTGAAGATGCACTTCCACCCATTCTATAAGTTGGTCTATTTCCTGCGACACATGCTGACTCTTGGTTCCTCCCTGCCGTCTGATGTAGGCCACTGTTGCATGGTCTGATATTATCCAGACCTCTTGACCCTGCAACCTGTTGCTGAACTGCAAGCATGCCAACAGGATCGCCCAGACTTCCAGCCAATTGATATTCCAGAGAGACTCTTCTGTAGTCCAGCACCCTTCCACGGTCAGTTCCTGACAGTGAACTCTCCAATCCTGGAAGCTCGCATCTGTCTGCACCCTTGCCCACGGTACCACTTCCAGGGTCGCTATCAATCCAAGCACCTTTTATCAGACGCACCTGCACCAACAACTTCTGAATATGACCCTCTGGCACGAAAACCCTGCCCTGCTTCATGTCGAACTGAACACAGACACTAGCGACTGAGATGCACTTGGCCAGATTCATCACCCAACTGAGCTCCTGCAACAAGGAGATCACCTTGCGCATCACCAGGAGGCTCTTTTTCAGGGACTTGGCCCAAATCAGCCAGTCGTCCAAGTACGAGTGTATGAGGATCCCATTCTCTCAACTCCGCCGCCACCACCACAACTTTTGAAAAAGTTCTGGGCACGGTGGCCCAACCAAATGGTAGCACTCGAAATGGATGACAACCCAAAACCGTAAAACGCAGAAAACGGTGGTGCTCTAGACAGATGAGAATATGCAGGTATGAATTGGCCAGATCCTAGGAAGTCAGAAACTCCCCCGACTGCATGGCCATTATCACTAAGTACAATGTTTCCATGTGAAAATGAATCACCCACAAATGACTGTTGACTCCTTTGAGATCCAGGATGGAACAGAAAAGGCCTTCCTTCTTCGGCACAACAACATAAATGGAATATCTGCCTGTATTTTCTTGAGACGTGGGCGTTGGAACCACAGCCCTCAGACTGAAGCTTGACAATGTAACCTCCACGACCTGCCTCTTCTGCAGAGAGCGACAATGAAGACACCATGAACACATCCCAAGGAAAACAGTGAAACTCCAGCGCATATCCATCCTGTATCACCTCCAAGACCAACTGGTCTGACATTTCGACCCAACTCTGATAAAAGAGAAAGAGGCGACCCCCCTATCTCCTGCTTTTGGGGGTGGGTCAGCACCCTGAGCCTTCATTGGGAGGCTCGGGATGGGGGGGTCCGCTACCCGAGCCTGCACCCCATCTGGGCTGTCTGGGATGAAAGGACTGAGACCTACCGAAAGGTCGAGTCCTCTGAAAGGCCGCTCCTCTCTAGGGTCATGCTAAAGGAGCATGGCATCTGCTTATCTTCTGGCAACTGAGGAGCCGGGGACTTACCCCACTTATTGGCCATTTTCTCCAACTCGCTCCCAAACAAGAGTGAGCCTTTAAAGGGCAACTTCATAAGATTACTCTTGGGAGGTTGCATCGGCTATCAATTTCTCAGCCATAACTGACTGGCCACTATTACCAAAGCCACCCCTCTGGCTGAGGTGTGGACCAAATCTCATCATGCATCTGCCAAAAAGGCGGCTGCTGGCTTCATAACAGCCCTGGAATTCACTACAGATTCATTGACCTCCTGAGAGAGAAGTTAACAGGTCGAACCAACAAGGAACATGTTGCAACCGTCCCTTTTCGACGGCTTCACTCCGCCTACCTCTGTTTGCTCCTCCTCATGCTGCGGATGGATGCCTAGCTGCCGTGGCATCTGCCTGCCATCCCCGGACCGGCTTGGGCGCTTCCTCCTGCCATGCTCCGCTTGTACCATAGGGCACATGCGCCGTGCAGCCCTTCTTATTTCCTACTTGGTGCAAACCTCCGGGGCAGCCCCCCGTGATGATGTCATGATGCCCGGATATTTAAGGCCTACAATGTTTGCTAGCCTTTGAGTTAGCAAGGGTAATACTACGGGAATCCTATGGATGGGATTCGCTCTCTGAACCCAGCTACTCTGCCTCTCTAATTTCTATTGGACTCTCTAACGCTAACAGGGCACTCGCTCCTCGAGGGCCCATGTTCCCTAACTCGCTGCCTACTCCTACCTTCTCTTTTGCCTGGAAGGATTCGCTAATCTTAAACATCAGTGAGTATTACCATCTTCACCTCAGAGCTGTTCCCTGGAACCAGGCACTCGCTCCTCAAGGGCCTGCCTCCGTTCCAGCCCCAGTGCCATCTCCGTGGAACTGCTATGTGAGTACATCATCTACAAGCCTCCCAGCTCTCAGGGTTCAGATACTCACTCCTCAAGAGTCTGCTCTCCCTACCCTGGGGATCTCCATACTGGGGGTCTTGTATATTCTCCACTGTACTCATTCTCTCAGTTCTTTCCACTACAGCACTGCTACCGGAGGAGTCGCTGTTCCAGCGCCTGAGGGATACCAGCCCTCCGGGCTTTTCCAGCTGCTCACTACTGCTACCTCTGGTGGCTTCCTTACACAGTCTAATAAAAGATCAAACTGTGTTTGTGTGTCCTGAGCTAAGCCTGACCTGTGGCCCCTCACGGACTTCCCCTGCTGGGCGTGGTCAGCTGCCACAGTATCCAAAGATCCACCCAAACCTCACAGTTTACAACAGAACAATAAGAAGCTGTCTGCAAGGTCATCACCACTGCTTCAAATGCTTGCTTAAGAATGGTCTCAATCCTATCATACACATCCTTCAAGACTGCTCCTCCCTCCACGGGGATAGTCATCTGGCCACGAAGGGTGCTCCTCTTGATGCCTCAGGTTTCCAAGGCCATTTTCATTGTCTAACCTGAGGCAGATATGGGCACCAACACACTGGGTGGGGGGAAGGAAGGAAGGAAATGCCTACCTGTGACTTGTGGGATCAAGATGACGTGGAAATCCTACCCAACTTCCAGCAACATCAGCAAACACCTTGCTCTTACATAATGAGTGGCTCCACCCTTCAGCCTTGACCAAGGCTTAGGGTTTTTACCTGCTGGCACCCTCAAACGGCCTCTATCTTCCATAAACTGTTTTGCTACACAGTGGGGGACATCCAAACATAACAGTAGCAGTTGGAGAAGTCATGGTCTAAGACCAGGCATCAATAGCAGACAGTGTGCATATTTATAATGGACATCCAGTGCCCACTAATACAAGCCTTGATACTGAGCACGGGCTAATTGGGCTTGGACGTTTACATGTTCCATCTTATAAAAAAGAAATAAAACTTAAAATTCTATTTTAGGGGCTGCCAAGGCAATGGCAAGAAAATAGTAAAAGCAATCAGATAGCAACAAGCTACAAGGCCAAAAACTGAAAAAATGTAAAAGAAACACTGATAAGATTGTGCACTAGCTCAGAAAGAAATTGAGGGCTCTGTGAGATAACATGCATGCTCAGGAACGTCTGTGCATGCTCAAAGGAAAATGAGCTCTGAGAGCTGGGTCTTGTGTCAGCATCATCAGACGACATCACCACATGCATAATGGCTAATTCACATCTCTTTGTAGATAGAGAAGTATACTAAATATCAGAGAGACAGGATATGAGAGAATTCAGATATTTCAAAGATATATATAATGCACAGGAAGCAAATTTATTTCAGTGGAATCTAAGTTCTATAGCAAAAGATCATAATGAGCCTCAAAGATTGCCCCAAGTGTAACAGAAAATATTTCTTCAGGGGGGATACATGGAACAGCCTTCCAGTGGAGCAAAACAAAACCATCCAGAATTCAATAATGAATCAGATAGGCACAGAGGATCCTTAGCCACAAATAAGTCACAGACCCATTAGGGTCTATGATATTGTAAAGAAAAGTAAATTGGGCAAACTAGATGACCCAAAATGGTCCTTATTTGCCATAATCTGATATATTTATCTCTTGGAGATATAAAGAATGTATTTAATTATGGAGAAATAAAAAACAAACCTTTCATGTAAATCACAGCAGCTAAATTCTTTACAAACAGCATAGTTTTGAAAACCCTGTCACACATGAATCCTCTAAGTATATACGAGTATCACACAAATTTTACTGAATGGTACCAGATTACAGAATATTAATTTGGATGGCACATCATAAATATAATATTGGTTGCTTACTTGCATTGCCAGACACATCGCCAGTCTCCTAAGTTAAACACTGATTTCTCTTGGTTTTCACCCAACTGTTTCTCCAAGTTAACATTGGACCAAAGCTGCAGACAACTACAACCTGTCAGGAGACGAGTGCCTAAAACAAATTATGAATGCAATTAAATCTTTTTAAATTGTATTATTTGTTTAAATGTATTTCTTTATTAAACATTTCATTCGAGAAAAACAAAAAAAATTTTACACAATCAAAAGTGGAGATAAGTAAATGGCTTCAGAATACTTAACTTTTGTATTCTAATACAGTGAAATATGAATATGTTCTTTATCTGCCCTGAAACTGAGTCACTAGTAAATATAAAACATTTCTAAACTAAATTTGATCCTTCTATGCTGGTGATAATCCATGTGCCAGCTGACTATCAGACAATGTGCCAGTGCAAAGCAGAGTTACTTACCTGTAAAAAGTACTCTGAGGACAGCAGGATGTTAGTATTCACACATAGGTGACATCATCAGATGGAGCTCCGACACAGAAAACTTATGTCAAAGTTTCTAGAACTCTGCCACACTGGGCATGCCCAGCATGCTCGATAACACACATGGTCCCTCTTCTGACTTATAACACAGAATTAGACAAATAAAATAAAAAAAATAAAAAATAAAAAAAATCAGAGAAACTCAACTCTGCAGGGTGGCAGGCGGATTTCAAGAGGACTAACATCCTGCTGTCCTCTGAGAACACCTGTTACAGGTAAGCAACTCTGCATTCTCCAAAGATGAACAGGATGTTAGTTCTCACTCATGGGTGAATCCCTAGCTACAGGCTTGCTCCCCAACATAAAAGGGAACCAGACATCCAAACCACGTGCTAATGGTGCCAACAATGGTGCTGTTGGTAACAGAGGGGGAGATTGTCTGAGCCCAAACAGGCCCTAGGCGGAAAAGAGTTGGGTTCTACACCTCAGATTCCAAAGGACAGACAGGCCAAACTTACTGTTACATCAGCAATCCCTATCCAAGCAATAGTGAGATATGAATGTGTGAAGAGAACTCCATGTCGCAGCCTTGCAGATCTCCTCCACAGGAACTGCTCGCAAGTGGGCCACCAGTGCTGACATGGCCCCCAAGATGCAGTATAACAGAAAGAGATGCAATCTGCTAGCCATTTCGATAGTGTGTTTAGCAACAGCACTTCACAACCTAATCCTATCAAAAGAAACAAAAAGTTGGGTGAATTATCAAAGGGCTTCTGTCTGTTCCAGATAGAAGGTTAAGGTTCGCTTGCAGTCCAAACTGTGCAGGGCTCGTTCATCTTGGTGTGAATGGGGCCTGGGAAAGAACGTTGGCAAGATGGACTGTTTAAGATTGAAGTCTGTCACCAGCTTAGGCAGGAACTTAGGGTATGCATGTAAGACCACCCTGTCATGATAAAACTTAGTGTAAGGTGGATAAGTCATTAAGGCCTGGAGCTTGCTGACCCTTCGAGCTGAGGTGACCGCCACCAAAAATATAACCTTCCAGGTCAGGTACTTCAGGTCACAGGTGTGCAGCTGTTCAAAAGTAACTTTCATCAGCTAAGCTAACACCACATTGAAGTCCCAAGACACAGCGGGTGGCCTTAGGGGATGCTTCAATTAAAGCAGGCCCTGCATGAAATGTACAACTATAGACTGTACAGATATGGGCATATCATCTATACCAGTGGTTCTCAACAGGTGTGTTGGGACACTAGTGTGTTGAGAAGTCCCGAGAGGTGTGTTGCAGAGCCAGCACAAGACTGATATTTCTTCAGTCTGGGCAGGAGTTAGCAGACTTCTCTTTTATTGGATATGAC
Organism: Rhinatrema bivittatum; assembly: GCF_901001135.1. NCBI lineage: Eukaryota > Metazoa > Chordata > Amphibia > Gymnophiona > Rhinatrematidae > Rhinatrema > Rhinatrema bivittatum. The sequence goes on from NC_042615.1 coordinate 610,088,230, forward strand.
AGGAAGTTGCTCTTTCTTCCTTCTCTTCCTGGCCAGCAAGAGGTTGTTCCCTCATCCTTCACCCAGATCAGAGTGAAACATCATCACCTCATGTTCATATAGGCCTTAGCCCCAACTTTATCTTCCTTTGCCTGGCCTGGCAGTGAGGCTGCTGATACGCTTCACTCCATGAGGCCTGGATGTGAAAGGAGGAGCATAAGGAAGAAAGTTGCACGTTATGTAGACCCACTGCTGCCTCATCTTCCTCTCCTCAATGCTTCTTGCCCTCATCTACTACTGATGACTCAGGAATGGACTGAAGTCTTTTCTGCTGGCTGGGAGCCAGGATGAGGGGGAAATATGCTGGGCAGGAAGGCATAGAAAGATAGGAGGTCAAGAGTCTGCTGGGCAGGATAGCTAGGGGAGATTTATTTATTTTTAATTTTTATAGACCGAAGTTCTTGTAGGAACTACAAATCAATCCGGTTTACATACAACTTTTAAATGCCCAAAAAGGGTAGTGGGCTTTACATAGAACAGTTGAACAATAAAACAGGTAACAATAGAACAATAACAATAATGATGGAACAAATAGAATAGATAACCAATTAAACATAGTAATATAGTAATAAATATTATATAGAAAATAAATATAAAAGAGATAGAGTAAATGGAGTGTGAGTACAGTATAAATACAAAAAGATGAAATAGCTCAAAAATTAAGGTACAGTTGAAAAAAATCATAATAGGAAAAACAGTGAGAACCCATGATTTGGGTTAAAAGACTTGATTAGGTAGCATTAGATGTCTGGGAAGGCTTGACGGAAAAGCCATGTTTTTAGCTTTTTTTTGAACTCCTGATGACTTGGTTCTAGTCTTAGATCTGGGGGGAGCGCATTCCATTGGTGGGGGCCTCCTGAAGACAGTGCTCTTTTGCTCAGTGATGATTTTACCTGTGGGGCTTGCAATGTGCCTTTGTATGCGCTTCTAATTGGTCTGGATGAAGTATTAGGTTGGAGTTGGGTACTTAACATGATCGGAGCAAGATTGTATGTTGCTTTGTGAATAATTGTGAGCACTTTATAGAGGATCCTGTGGTTAATAGGAAGCCAATGTAGGTTACGAAGGATTGGATCGGGGAGATGGTCAGGATTCTGCTGGATAGGAAGGGGTGCGGAAAAGAGGTTGGGTTGCTGGGCAGGGAGCGAGATGGAGGTGTGGGGATGCTGTGCAGGAAGCGGTAGGAAAGAGATGGTCAGAGGTATTCTGGAGAGTGAAGGGCAGAAACAGTTGAACGGGGAGAGAGGGAGCACAGGGAACAGGGATATGAGCATATGAAAGGATGATTGAGTAGTTGGGGGCATGGAGGGGAGTGACAGGGTACAAGGGCCATAATATGTCTGTTTTAAGAGAATGCATTTCTTCTCTTTGAACTTTGATTAGTGTGGGAGGAAATGTACTTTTGTTTCTAGTCTTCAGTTTTGTACTGCATGCAGAAAGTAGTCTTGGTGTTTCCACATTTATAATTTGTGGTCTTTTACTCTATATTTGGTGAAGGCAAGAGAGTGTGTGTGCGCACATGTGTGTGTAATGAGGTACTTTACTAGAGGTTTGTATCAGCCTTATTTGTTTAATTTTTCAATATTATATTGCTCTGGTAATGAACTGCTGCCTTTGCATGGGTACAGCTATTGCTGTCATTTCTTAGAGTTGGTGCTGCTGAGATATGACAGGTTTGATAGACATGTACAGAGTGTGGTTTGTTTGTATTATTTTACAATGCACCTGGTAGTAGAGGGTGTTGTGATGCTGTTCTATTATTAAGATGACACCAGAATCAGAATATCTTTTTTGTATGGTGAGCTGTTCTGGGAAATGTCTTAGTTCTGCTCTGCACCCATTGTTAGGAAGCGGGAGACTCCTATGTAGGCAGAGCATAAGCTTATATTAAGTCCCATGATGGTAATGTGTTCAGTGTGTCACGCATGTGAGCATCATCTCTGAGATGTGTCCTGATAGAATAAAGGTTGAGAATCACTGATCTACACCATGGTGGTATGCACCAATTGTACTCACATAAACTCTGAGTTGGATTTCAAGCCAGTTTCCGATAGGTATAGAAGGTAATCAAGCAGATTTTGTGTGGGGCGAGAGAACTTATCTAAGGTCTTCTACTCACACCACAAAGAAAACCTCCTTCATTTCAGTCCACAGGACTTTCTAGAGGAAGGCTTTCTAGAAGCCACTAGGACCGGAGACATCTTCTAAAAGATTGAATGGTTGCAGAACTAACCTCTCAACATCCAGGCTGAGAGAGAGGGCCTGGAGGTTGAGATGTCTCAACCAACCTTGATCTTGCATGATGAGACGTGGGGAAGTCCCCAGACTGATCAGTCTCCAGATGGACAACTCTCGTAGGAGTGGAAACCAGACCTATCTCAGCACATAAAAAGGCTATGAGGATCATAGTCCCCTTGTCCTCTCAAAGCTTCGAGTGCTCGCTAATAAGGGAATCAGATAATATGCGATCAGAAGATCTTTGTCCCAATGTCGGGCAAAGGCGTTCAAAGCTAGTTTGCTATCTGTCCTGTACAGGAAGCAGAACAGAGGCACCTTTCTGTTGCAAGGGGATGCGAAGAGATCCAAGTCAGGGCTCCCCCAGAGTTGGAATATCCAATTTGCAAACCCCTGGATCTAGGGACCACTCGTGGGGTCTGAAGGCATGACTCAGTCTGTCTACAAACACGTTCTCCGTCCCGGCCAGGTACATGGCCCCGAGCATCATCCCATGAGACAGGGCTTATGACCAGATCTGAACTGCTTCCTGACACAGGAGTTACGAACCCGAACCTCCCTGCTTGTTGACACACCACATCACCAGCTGGGTTGTCTGTTTGGATCAGGACAACTTTGTTGGACAGCCAATATCTGAAAGCCCATAGCGCGTACCTCATCACCCAGAGCTTCAGGAAATTGATTTGGCAACAGCTTTTCTGGTCAGACCAAAGACCCTGGATGCTGAGCCCATCTACATGAGCTCCCCAGCCCAAAGTGGATGCATCCGTGTTTAGATCAATTTCGGTAGGAGGAGTTTGGAAAAAGATCCCCCATTCCAGATTTGAAAGTACCCACCATGAAGACAGAGTCCTGGAGGGGCGAAGTGACTCAGATATGATCCTGAAGGTTCCGCATGGCTTGGCGCAACTGCATGGGCCTTGCACATGTGTAATGGTGCCAAGAGAGTGACATGGATGGCTGTGGCCATATGGCCTAAAAACCTCAACATGTGCCATGCTGACACCTGCTGGCTTTGCTGAATCTCTGCCACGACTGTAGTCAAAGTGATGGCCCTTTGACTAGGCAGAAAGGCCAATTGAAGTGACGGAATGAGATGGGCCTTCGCTTAGTTGATGAGGAACCCTGACTCCAAACACCTGGATGGTCAAGCACATGAACCTGACGGCCATTGTCTTGAGATATGCTCTTGACCAGCCAATCATCGAGTTAAGGGAAAACATGTATCCCCACACTGTGGAAGTGTGTCGCTATCATGGGCAGGCATTTTGTGAAGACCCATGGGGCTGACATCAGCCCGAATGACAACACTCGATACTGAAAGTGCTGTTTTCCCCACCGTGAATCTGAGGTACTTCCGGTGACTTGGGAAGATTTCCATGTGTTTACATGTCCTTCAGATTGAGGGAGCATAGCCAGTACTCTTTTTGCAAAAGTGGGATCAAGGTGCTCAGTGAAATGAGCTTTTCTTTTTTGATAAATCTATTCAAGGCACTTAGTTCTAGGATGGGATGGAGTCATGTTTTCTTTGTAATCAGGAAGTACCTGGAGTAAAACCTCCGCTCTCTTTGCCCTGGTGGAACAGGCTCGACCGCTCTGGCCGTTAAGAGGGAAGAGAGCTCCATTAGTACCACCTCCTGATGTGCTACTGGCCCCCAAAACAGGCTTAGAGGGCAATTTGGTTAGACACCCAATAGGTTGAATCGGTAGCTTTGACAGACAATGGAAAGAATTCACTGGTGTAAGGTTATACTGAGCCATTGGTTCGCAAAGAACCACAACCTGTCCTGACTGGCGGATCCCATCACCCCCAGACATGGGACGATAGGTCAGGAGTGCTGGCAGCGAATTGTTGGAGGGTTTCATGGTGGTCCTGGAGCTGGGCTACTGCATCCCTCACCCTATCACCAAAGAGATTCTCCCCAGTACACAGCACATCAGTGAGTCTTTCCTGTACCTCTGGTTAGAGATCCTAGGCTCGCAGCCAAGCCATTCTGTGGGCGCCAATTCCCACTTCAAAAGACCCTCCATTCTGTCTCAAAAACATCGTAGGATGCTTGTAGTTCATGTTTCCCTGCAGTCCAGGCCCTTATACACCAGCGACATTTGGGTGTCCTGCTGCTGCAGCTGCCTCCAGATATCTCACAAGTACTGGCTCATGTAGAGTTATTAAGAAGCTATATGGGCAATGAGCATAGCTCCCTGAAAAACCTCTCCTCCAAGAATGTCCATCGCTCTGTAAGCCTTCCTTCTGTGGTGGCTGAATCTGCTCTCTTGAGAGCAGATTCAGCCACCACAGAATGATGGGGAAGCTACTGCTTACTGAACCCAGGAATCTTCTGGACAAGGTAAACCCCATCAGCCTTCTTATTCACAGGAGGCACTGTGAGAGGGGTGTTCCCATATCCTCAGCAGTAACTCCTTAAAGATATCAAGTTCTGGGACCACCACGATCTCCTTAGGAGGCTTCACGAACTGGAGGATTTCAAGCATGTTGTGCCTGGAGTCCTCCTCTGCCAGTAACTGAAATGGGATAGCATCCGCCATCGCCCTCACAAATCCTACGAAGGTTAAGTTCTCAGGTGGAGATTTGCTTTGCTCTTCTGGAGGAGAAAGTTCTGAGAGGAAACCCTCAGTGTCATCGGAGGAGGACTCCATGGTGACATCCCCCTAGGCGTTATAGGGACCCTCATCCTCACTGAGAGCTGCAAGGGATGGAGGTACAAGCACCGGTGGAGTTGAATGGGGGGCTGCAGGACTCACGTCTCAACCAGGAACCAGGAACCACCACTGTATTGGCAGGGGGAGGCTGTGGTGCCCCCAACAGGCACCGGTGCCAGCCCGGGAACCAACACTTCTCTAAGACAGACTGTGAGCACACAGAGCTTCTCCAACAGCAGCTCTAAGACAGATGGTGCCGGCTTCATCGGTGCCACGGGACTGATGACCTGCATTGCCTGCTCGACCGCCAGTTAAACTCGCCATTCAAGCTCCTCCTCAAACACTGCTGATACCAACACAGACTGGGAAGAAGGAAGGTTGGCCATTCTCTTCCGAACCAAGAGGAAGATAGGTGACTGGCATCAGGACCCTGGAGACCACTGCAAACCCCCTGCACCAATGGAGGACTAGCGCTCTTTGCCACAGGGTCGCTTTGGAGGTTTGATAGCATGAGCTGGTGCATCTCTATACCTGGCATTGTGCATCGACGGGGATCAATGCAGATGCTTCTTCGGCTTCCCTCGATGCTCGGCATGGTCTTTCCCCACTGCCGAGGGTGATGAAGATCCAGACATCCTCGGCCTGGAGGAACTCAACGGTGGCTGGTCTCTGGCACCCTTAGCTGCCAACGGCACAGATGATCCCGCCAATTTTGATTGCTCCCTGTCCACTGGTGCGGCTCTGTGGTCGTTCGACGTTAATGCTCAGTCTTCTCTAGCCCAAAGAGTTGCTCCATCTTATCGAGCTAAAGACATCCCTTCGGGGTCATTTAAGCACATTTGCGGCAACCCCGGACGTCATGCAATGCTTCCAGGCAGAGGACACATATCATGGGGGTCCGTGATGGATATAGTCCTCGGGCACAAAGGACAACACCTGTAACCAGACGAAACCATGACAAGATGAAATAAATGGGAAGCAAGGTCAAAATCTATGGCGACGAGCACCGAAGCACCGCTGCCATAGAGAATCAACCGCGAAAGGAAACTTACCGACAAACAAAAACCCTGACTAGGAACACTAGGGGAAGGACCGAGAGACACCTGGAGAGCGCAGGCGAAAAAAAATACAATCAAGCAGAAAATGGCAAGTTTTCCAAAATAGCCATAAAGGCCAAAAGTGAGCTCACCAACCACGATGCTGCAACACCACGGAAAGAGAGACTGAAGAGAAACCCCACGTGGACTCATGGTATAGGGCATACTGGGCATGCCCAGTGTGGTGAGTCAAAGTTTTACGGATCTCACCTTTGACGTAAGTTTTCCTTGTTGAGGCTCCATCTAATGTCATCCATGTATTGGGACTACCATCCTGCTTGTCCTCGGAGAATAAATGAGGCCTTTGCTGACAGAGAATATGCTTGCTTTTAAAAACCAGTAAAACCCTATAGATAAAGCATGCAAGGTGCTGATATCAGATTATCTGAGAGCCCTCTGCTTCCTACTCCAGGCAGCACATTGCAGGGAACAGGAGATGAAAGCATTATGTTTGAGCGGTCAGAATTCAGCATAAAGCAGAGCAAAGCTACTCTCCTCCCTAAACCAACCCCTTCCCTGCAGTCATTTCTCCTTACCGAATCCCTGGGCAAGATGCAGGTTGCCTCAGCACTGCAGATAGTTGAGTGTTGGATAACAGGGCTTTTCTGGTATGTAAAATTGTAGAAATTACTTACCTAATAATTTCATTTTCCTTACTGTAAACAGATGGACTCAGGACCAATGGGCATAATGTGCTCCTGACAGCAGTTGGAGATTGAGTCAGATTTCAATCTGAAGTCAGCACTACATATACCCGTGCACGAGGCTTTGCTCTCCAGTTTTCTCCTCGAAAAGCAATTATGGATATATGTGTGTTTGGATAATTTTGAGTAACGTGAGTACTCGGATTGGTTGACGTGGTTTCTAGCTAGAGACTGCCAGGGCACTCAACCAAGAAGCGCCGACACCTGGTAATATGGGTGTCTGAACTAGAGATAAGGATTGGCTTACCCGTGCTTGTGTTGCACTCGGGGGGGAGGTTCCCCCGAGGATTCTTGATTGCGAGGCAGCCATGGGGTGCTGAGTCCATCTGTCTACACTAAGGAAAATGAAATTATCAGGTAAGTAATTTCTACATTTCCTAGCATGTAGCAGATGGACTCAGGACCAATGGGATGTACAAAAGCTACTCCCGAACCAGGTGGGAGGCTGCCCGTGGCCTATTTAGTAATGCCCTTGCAAATGCTGTATCCTCCTTGGCCTGAACATCCAGGCGATAGAATCTCGAGAAGATGTGGATGGAGGACCAAGTTGCCGCCCGTCAGATCTCTGTGGGTGACAGCATCTTGGTTTCTGCCCAGGACACTGCCTGGGCCCTTGTGGAATGGGCCTTGACTTGTAGAGGTGGAGGCTTACCTGCCTCTACATAGGCCGCTTTGATTACTACTTTGATCCAGCGGGCTATGATTGCCCACAAGGCTGCTTCCCCTTGCTTTTGTACAGGTTCCGATCTTTCCAGGTATCGGACTAGGAGTCTGCCGACATTCAGATGGTGAAGGCGGCGTGAGTCTTCCGAGTCCTTATGCTAGTCTGGAGATGGCAGCGAGATGGTTTGGTTTAGATGGAAGTGAGAAACCACCTTTGGCAGGAAGGAGGGTACAGTGCACAGCTGCATGGATCCCGGCGTGACGGCTCCCGGCATGATAGTACTTGAAGTTCAGAGATTCGACGGGCTGAGCAGATTGCCACGAGGAACGCCATCTTCAAGGTCAGGAGCTGTAGGGACAGACCTAGAGCTGGTCTGAACGAAGCTCCCGCTAGTAAGTCTAACACTAGATTGAGATTCCATAGGGGTATCGGCCACTTCAGATGTGGCCGAATGTGCTTGACCCCTTTTAAGAAGCGGGAGACGTCTGGGTGGGCCGTTAAGGCTGGTGCCGTCCAACCTGGGTCTGAAGCTGGCCAGGGCGGCCAGTTGCACCTTGATGGAGTTGAGGGACAACCCTTTGTTCACGCCATCCTGCAGAAATTCCAGGATCATTGGGATTTTGACTGTCTGTGAAAGGATGTCGCAGTCCTCACACCAGGCTTTGAATATTCTCCATACTCGTATAAATGTTAAGGAGGTGGAGAACTTGCGCGCTCGGAGCAGTGTGTCAATCACTGGTCCTGAGTATCCACTCTTTTTCAGGAGAGATCTCTCAATGGCCAGATCATAAGCGAGAATCTTGTTGGGTCTGCGTGGAGGATCGGTCCTTGCTGGAGTAGATCCCTGTGTGGAGGTAGGCGTAGAGGGTTCCCAGCTAGAAGTCTTCGCATGTCCGCGTACCACAGTCTTCTTGGCCAGTCCGGGGCCACTAGAAGTAGCAGCCTTCTGTGGTGTTCTATCTTGCGGATTATTCTGCCCAGTAGTGGCCATGGAGGGAAGGCGTACAGTAGGTCCTCCTGTGGCCAGGTCTGGTGGATGAGGGCGTCTATTCCCTGGACAGCGGTTCCCGTCTTCGGCTGAAGAACTTGGGAACCCGGGTGTTGGACCCGGTTGCCAGAAAATCCATGGCTGGGGTTCCCCAGTGGTTTACTATCTGCTGGAAGGCTGCTGTAGACAGAGTCCATTCCCCTGGATCCAGACTCTCTGCTGAGGTAGTCTACTGTGACAATGTCTTTTCCCGCGATGTGAGCGACTGATATCTCTTGTAGGTTTAATTCTGCCCACGTCATTAGGGGCTCTATTTCCAGAGACACCTGCTGGCTTCTCGTTCCCCCCTGGCAGTTGATATAGGCCACTGTTATGGCGTTGTCTGACATGACTGACTGATTTGCCCCGGAGTCTGTGACTGAACCGTAGGCAGACTAGTCTGACTGCTCGGGCTTCCAGTCGGTTTATGTTCGAAGCCGACTCTTCTTTGTCCCATTGCACTTGAGCCGTTAGCTCCTGGCAGTGGGTTCCCCATCCCCACCGTGGTGAGCAAGGTCCATTCCAGTGGGGATAGGCTTGTTCCCTCGCTCAGATGGTCTTCTTGTAGCCACCATTGTAGCTGGTTCCGAACCTTTGCCGGTTCCCGGAGGGGTGCGGAGTAGTTTTGAGACATCCGGTTCCACCGTGACAGTAGGGAATGTTGTAAGGGCCACATGTGGGCCCTTGCCTACGGGATGACTTCTATGGTTGATGCCATGAGTCGAAGGACTTGGAGATAGTCCCATGTCGTGGGGAAAGTGGAGTTCAATAACGTTCGTAGTTGTTCCATCAATCTCCTTCTCCTTGAAGGGGGAAGGGTGGCTTTGTTCCATTTGATGTCGAACCGGACTTCCAGGTACTCTAGGGATTGGGAAGGCTGCAGGTGGCTCTTGGGTGTGTTAACGACCCACCTGAGGCTTTGCAGTAGTTCCTCGACTCTGGTGGTTGCTTGATGGCTTTCCTCTGGCGATTTTGCTCTGATCAGCCAATCGTCCAGGTATGGATGCACAAGGATTCCTTCTTTCCTCAGTATCGCCGCTACTACCACCATGATCTTGGTGAACGTTCGGGGAGCTGTAGCTAGCCCAAAGAGTAGGGCCTGGAACTGGCAGTGATGGCCCAAAATCGAAGCGTAGGAAACGGCGATGGATCGGTACGTGGCTTCTGACAGATCCAGGGAGGTCAGGAATTCTCCCGGTTGTACTGCCTTATAACCGAATGCAGGGTTTCCATGTGGAAGCGGGGTACCCTTCAGGTAGCGATTGACAATCTTGAGGTCCAGCATAAGCCGAAATGTTCCCTCTTTCTTGGGCACGATGAAGTAGATGGAATAGTGCCCAGAATTTTGTTGGTGCGTGGGCACCGGTGTTATTGCCTTTAGGGCAAGGAGTTTTGATAGTGTGGTTTCCACTGCTTTCCTCTTGGAGGGGTCGTGGCACGGAGAAATCACAAACTTGTCCGGGGGAATGCTGTGGAATTCCAGGTAGTATCCTTCTCAGATGATGGATAGGACCCAATTGTCAGACATTATTTCGACCCATCTTTGGTAAAATAGGGAGAGTCTGCCCCCTATAATCTCTTCCTGTAGATGAGTCTGCTGATTCTCACTGCATGTTGCGGCTGAGGCCTGGTCCCGGGCTGGCTCCTCTTTTGTTGTGTCTGTTCTGAAAGGACTGTCCCCTGCCGGCAGGGCGAGGGGCTTGGTAAGTGTTTTTGTATAGTCTAAAACACTGGGATCCTCTGCCCTTGGGTGCCCGGGGAGATGGGCGTTGGTTCCTCTTGTTTCTGTCCTCCAGCAGACGGGGTACTGGGGACTCGCCCCATTTGTCGGCTAATTTGTCCAGTTCGTTTCTGAACAGTAGTGTTCCTTTAAAAGGCATTCTCGTGAGCCTAGTCTTAGAGGTCGCGTCAGCTGACCAGCTTCGGAGCCATAGCTGTCTTCTGGCTGCCACTATGGACGAGAGGCTCCTGGCTGAGGTGCGTACCAGGTCTGAGGTCGCATCCGTCAGGAATGATATTGCCGGGTCTAATGCCTCGATTGGCGTAGTTGATCCCTGGCCATAGCCAAGCAGGCGCGTGATACCAGGGCGCAGCAGGCAGCGATCTGTAAGGTCACAGCTGATACATCGTAAGACTGCTTGAAGATGGATTCCTGCTGTCTGTCATTGGCATCCTTGAGTGAAGCTCCTCCCTCGACTGGTATGGTAGTGCATTTTGTGGTGGCGCAGACAAGAGCATCAAACTTGGGAAACCTCAGGAGTTCCTTCGTTGCGGGGTCCAGGGGGGTAAAGAGCTTCTTGGGCTCGCCCTCCCTTAAAGGTGACCTCTGGAGTGTCCCATTCCAGGTCGATCAGTTGTTGTACAACCTGAAGTGTAGGAAAATGGCGTGAGGTCTGGTGAAGCCCGGCCAGGAAGGGGCTCGCCTTGGACTCTGCTGTGTTGCATGTGACCGGGATGGCCAATGCCTTCAGACTCGTGGCTACGAGATCTGATAATTCGTCTTTTGGAAAGAAGCACATCATAGTTCGATACAATTCCGTTCCTGGAGGGATTTCCCCCTCTTCCAAGGGTTCTGATTCCTTCTCCGAGTCATCTGTGTCCCCTAAGGGGAGGTATTTCTCCAGGGGAGGCTCATCTAGTGAAGGCCGGGAGGGGCCTGGGAGGTTCTGGACCACTGGAGGGGGTTGTGGTTGTGCTGCTGGTGGCCCTGTCTGTGTGTGGATGTAGGATTGCAGCTCAGCGAATAATCCCACCCAGGTGAAGTTGCCTGGGACTGCATTGGGTCCGACGGCGCTTCCCGAGGGCCCCCACTGTGGAGGGGCCGAGTCGGGAATAGAAAGGTCCGGGGTAGTCTCGCTGGTAGATCCAGAGTCCTCTACAGGCTGAGGGGGACCTTGTCTCTGTTCCCCCCGAGCTTATTCGCATAGCAGGCACAGGGCAGAAGTCACCTCGGGCTGCGCCACTCTCAGGTGGCATGCCGGACAAAGGACTTGACCTTTAGCTGTCTTGGACGGCGGTGCCATGATTTGCTCATGTATCCTGTATAGGTGCGCGTGCCGGGAGGCCTGGTTATGCGCTCTGGGTGCGCCTACGTTGTGCATGTAGGAGTGGAAGATGCGCGTGTGGCTGTGCGCTCGGCACCCTTAAGCTTGCCGCTGTGTACCCGGCCCCAATGTGCGCACGGCACACCGCTATGCGCACAAGTACTTTATGCGCCCGGCTGGCCGCTGTGCACACGGCTCAGTTGTGCAGAGGATGTGGCAACCGGGGGGGGGGGGGGGGGGGGGGGGGGGAGGGGGGGGGCGGGCGACCATGTGGTAAGATGGTGGCCCCCTCAGGGGGTCTCCACATGGGAAGACCCTCTTGCCAGATCGAGGTCTAGCCCAGACGGGGCTGCTCAACCCAACTGTACAGACGCCGGAGGGATGATCTGTGTGGTTGTCCGAGCCTCGGAGACTTAGAGAAAGTTTTCTACCTTACCTTGTCTCGGCGCTTCCCAGTCCTCTCGGGCAGTCTCTGACTGCGGGGGGAGAGGGAATTACCTTCACCGCCGTGCTCTGTTCTGCACCTGCTGCCTCTCCCTTTTCAGGGGCTAAATCTAAGCCAGGTCGGCTACCGGACCGAGGCTGCCTCTCAGCCGCTCCCTTTCCTTGGGGCTAAGTCCACGCTGGGACCGAGGCTTACTTCTGAGGGATCTCGGAAATCACCTCAGGAAATCTCAACTGGGGGTGGGACCCTTAGGTATCACCACAGGAGAACGGGGCTCGTTTTGGAGGTAAGGTTTTGTTTCTTCTTTAAATTTGGAGTTTGGTTTTCTAACGCTGTGCTGTGGAGACTGTTTTCTAACGCTGTGCTGTGGAGACAGAAAAAACTGGAGAGCAAAGCCTCGTGCACGGGTATATGTACTGCTGACAGATTGAAATCTGACTCAGTCTCCAACTGCTATCAGGAGCATACTATACCCATTGGTCCTGAGTCTGCTACATGCTAGGAAATTAGATTTTGAAAATTTTAGTTCAAATTTTGCAAAATGACTTACAAAGTTGACAAAACTGATGGACTATGTACATGCCATATCCAACAGAAAAGCTTTGAACTTTTTAACTAAAAACAGCTGCAGCAACATTAAGTAGGTTTCTACTGGACCTCATCCCAATAAACTGACAAACATTCCTCTTTTCTAATCCTATTATAACAACCTAGATATTGAAACTAAGCATGCAGAATATATCAATTCCCTCACAGGCTGTATATATCAGTATGGGGTCATTGCCCATTACAGAAATTACTACTTTAAAACCTACAACTAGAACATTACAAAAATGTTTACTTAATTTTTCAAGCTCTATTTATAGTTACAGATGAAAACTTAAACACAAAAGCAATCTGCATAGTATAGTAATTTCTACCCTTCAGATAAGCATTTTATACTTCTACAAACCTACATAAAAGTTCCACTCTTCCAACATTCAACAGTACTAGCAGCATAGCACAGATCTCAGTTCTTCAACTTCCAGTACCATTTTCCAAGATCAATGTTCAAGTCACACAAAAAATTTACAACTTGAAAATGGAGCACTTTTAGCCAGAAAACAAAGTTTCAAAATTTGCTGTTCTAAATTTTATGAGTGGAGGCAGTCTGCATCATTTGAAGAGTTACATAAGTCTACAAGACAGCTCAGCTACTTACTAGAAGCAGAATCACTAAAACTAAACTTTCTTCACAAGATATAGTTGGAATCTTAATATATCAGATGCCTATGTCTCCTATCTCCTTCCCACTTAAATAAAACATTTTAACTTAAAAAATAAAATTCTATTCCCTTACCTGTGGGGTCCCATGTTAAATTATGTGCAATGGATTCCAGCATAAACTGTCCACACTTCTGCCACTGATTATAAAATCCCTACAAATGAGTTTAGAAAATGATGAGAATAAAGAGGGCTTATACTAAAGTAGCTGATTGCATATTACAAAATGTGTGCAAACTAATCAACATTTACAACAATATAGCTACAATGGTACGGTTTTATTCTAAGCACATTTTTCTAGATCTTTTTGACCATATGGAAACTGGCAAAAGTTTGGAACAGTTACCTACTTAAAGGAAGGCATATAAGTTTACTCCTGGGGGAATTCTGCATTACTGTGGAATGCAGAATTTGCGCAGAATTCCTCCTTCGCAGATTTCCTCCCGCGCAGTAAAAGGATAAAAAAAAACCCCGGAAGCATGCCGCACAGATTCCCTCCCGCGCCGGAAAAGGATTGAAAAAAACCTGGAAGCATGCCTCGCACGGACAGCGACGTCAGGTGGCGCACGAAGAGTGGAGGCATCGCATCGCAGCACGGCACCAGCGGCTCGAGGAGCAAGCAGCAAGGAGGAGAAGAGGGAAAGAGAGAAGGGAGGGGAACAGAGGTGAGAGGGAAGGGGGAAGAGAAAGAAGGGGGAAGAGAAGAGGAGAAGAGGGAGGGGGAGAAAGAGAGAAGGGAGGGGAAGTCAGGTGGTGCATGGAGAGTGGGGGCATCGCAGCACAGCACCAGCGGCTCGAGGTAAGCAAACAAGGCGGAGAAGAGAGAGAAGGGAGAGGAACAGAGGGGAAGGGGGACAGAGAAAGAGAGAAGGGAGAAGGGAGAAAGAAAGAAAGGGGGAAGGGGAAAAGAGAGGGGCTAAAGAAGAGGCCCTGGCCCTGAAAGTGTATGTTTGAGCCCTTGTGTTTGTTGTGAGCCAGTGGGTAGGGAGTCTGTATGGGGGGGGGGGGGGGGGGGGGGGGGGGGGGGGGGGGGTGAGAGAGAGTTGTATGTGGGGAGACAGAACATGTGTGACAGATGGCATGTGAGAGAAAGCATATGTCTGATATCATGTAAGAGAGACAGTGAGCAGGGATACTCAGGTTGCAGAATTTTTAATTTTTTTTGCACAGAATTCCCCCAGGAGTACATGTAAGAGACTACCCATTTTAAGAGCGTGTGGCTTGTGTTCTGCTACACAATACAAATTTTATATTACATATTTAACTGGATTATAATCTGCAGGAAAGAATAGCCATACCTACAGTACCTGAAAGTTATCCACATTCAAGTGTCAAAAAGCAGAATATAATTCAAATACATAAATTCCACAATGGCACTAAATTTCTTATGTTTATTATCTATCCTCTGAAATCTTGTAGATTTTTTTTTTAAGAGAGTATAGTGAAATATATTGAAGCATTAAAACAATCGCTCAATTCTTGCAACTTCATAAGAATCTCAAATTAGCATTTATAGTATGGGGTATTGTGAAAATAACGTATCAAAGAAATAAAATGTTTTATTGACTTATCTATTACTTCATGACTTCTCAGACGCATAAGAAATAATTACACTGAGAAGGCTAAAGACATGGCAACCTGCCTTCTAAACAAAATACCCCTTCAGAACAATTTATAAAACTAAGCTACTTACCTCTTCACATCTGTTCTCTACAGACAGCAGTACAATCCATCACACAAGTGCAGGACTTAGAAGAATTTCCAGAGCATGTGTAGGCTTTCCCATATAGCTGCTGCCATGCATACCTCTTCAATCTTATATAAAAGCTTATAACCCACCTTCCAAAAGAGGAAGGAGGAGGGCATGTGCGGCTGATTATCCTGTCTCAGATAACTCCCGTTACTGATGGTAAACAGTTTTCTCCATAGCCAAGCACAAGTGGGAATTCCTCACTAAGGGTTGTCCAACGTAAAAGGAGGATATTAACCAAACTACCAACAGACAGAAGAGCATATTTTCAGTGAGACAAAGCCCCTTTTATGTTAGACAAAGCAAAACAAAAAAAAACATGTCTTAGAGGAAATGGAGTTGAATCCTAGCCCTCAGACACTAAAGGACAAATAACTAAGCCTACTGTTGAATCAGGAGCCAGAATCCAAACCATTAGATGCGAATGTGTGGAGTGATGTTGAGTTTACAGCCTTGCAAATATTCTCTATGGAATTCTATGTTCCCATATCCCTTATCCCATATCCCTATGTTCCCATATCCCATATGCATATTCTTATGCATAATGGCAGTGCAGACTGTTATTTAGTGCTTGTGTTGAGGTGAAGGGAAATCATTTAAGCTATTTAATGATTTTACAACGATGTTTGAGTTGTTTTTATGGTGCTTTATATTATGGATGATCTTGTGTAAACTGCTTTGGTAGCTTATGTTAATTATGTAGTATAAAAAAATGTATAAATAAGAGCAACCAACACAGCCATAGCTCTTATATTATAAGCTTTAACATGCCCATCTAGTGTTAGACATGTTTGAACAAAACAGATGATTCAATTTGCTAAGTATTGAGAAAGGGTTTGTTTGGCTGCAGCAAATCTAGGCTTGAGATCAAAAGAAATAAATCTGGGTGGACCTTCTAAGAGTTAAAGACCATTCCAGACAGAAAGCAAGTGCTCTATTACAATCCTAATGTGTACGGCTTGTTAACCTTTAAGAACATAAGCAGCTGCCATTCTGGGTCAGACAGAGGGTCCATCAAGCCCAGCATCCTGTTTCCAGTGGCCAAACGAGGTTATAAGCACCCAAACATTAAATAGATCTCATGCTACTAAAGCCAGTAATAAGCAGTGGCTATTCCCTAACTTTAATGTCTTCACCTCCAGGAACTTATCCAAACCATTTTTCAACCCAGCTACACAAATTGCCTTAATCACATCCTCTGGCAGCAAATTCCAGAGCTTAATTGTGCACCGAGTGAAAAAAAAAAGATCTTCCATTTGTTTTAAATGTGCTAGTTGCTAACTTCATGGAATGTTCCCCTAGAACTTGTATTATCTGAAAAAGAGTAAAAAATTCACATTTACCTGTTCTAGTCCTTTCATAATTTTATAGATTTCTATCATATCCCACCCTCAGCTGTGTCTTCTCCAAACTGAACAGTCCTAAACTCTTTAGCCTTTTCTCACAGGGGAGGCATTCAACCACCTTTTATCATTTTGGTCACCCTTCTCTATACTATCTTTTTTGATATGTGGCAACCAAAATTGAACACAGTATTCAAGATGCATTGAGCGATACGGAGGCATTATGAAATCCTTGTTTTGCCATTCCCTGCCTAATAATTCCTAACACACTTTTTGACTGCCACAGCACACTGATTATCAACTATGACACACAGATCTCTCTCTTAACTCCTAAAATTTAATATCGTATATCTATGACTTGAATTATTTTTTACCTATATGCATCACCTTGCACTTGTCCACATTAAATTTCATCTGGCATTTGGATGCCCAGTCTTCCAGTCTCGTAAGATCCTCCTGCAATTTATCACAATCCACTTGTTTAATTGCTCTGAATAATTGTGTGTCATCTGCAAATTTGATCACCTCACTCATCTTACTCTTTTCCCGATCATTTTATAAATATATTAAAAAGCATCAGTCTAAGTACAGATCCCCGAGACAGTCCACTGTTTACCTTTTTCCACTGAGAAAACTGACCATTTAAACCTACTCCGTTTCATGTCTTGTAACCAGCTTGCACACCACAAAAGGACTTCGCCTCCTATCCCATGGCACTTGAGTTTTCTTAGAAGTCTTTCATGAGGGACTTTGACAAATACTTTCTGAAAATCCAAACACACTACATCAACTGGTACACCTTTATCCAATTATTAACTCCTTCAAAAAAAAAAAAAAAAATGTAGCAGATTTATGAGGCAAGACTTCCCTTGGGTAATTCCATACTGGCTGTGTCCCATTAAACCATGTCTATCAACTTGTTCTGTGATTTTTTTTTTCTTTAGAATAGGTTCCATGAATTTCCCCACACTATAGTTAGGCTTACCTGTCTACATTTTCCCAGATCACCCCTGGAGCCCTTTTTAAATATCAGAGTTACATTGACCACTCTCCAGTCTTCAGGTACCATGGCTGATTTTAGTAGGTCTGAAATTTCATTTTTTAGTTCTTTCAGAACCCTGGGATGTAAGTCTGATCCAGATTTGCTACTCTTCAATTTTTCAAACTGCCCTACTACATCTTCCTGGTTCACCGTGATTTGGTTTAGTTCACCTAAATCATTACTCTTGAAAAGTCTTCACAACGAGTATCTCCCCTACATACTTATTAGTAAACACCAAATCAAAGAATTAATTTAGTCTTTCTGTGATGGACTTATCTTCCCAAAGTACCCTTTTAACCCCCTTCAGTAACAGAGGTGCTCAAACCAGTCCTCTTGGCCTTTCAGCCAATCAGGTTTTCAGGATATCACTAATGAATGTGCATGAGAATTATTTGCATAATTAGGAGGTAGTGCATGGAAATAAATCTCATGTATATTCATTAGGAATATCCTGAAAACCAAACTGGCTTGGGGGGGGGGGGGGGGGGGCATAGGATTGGTTTGAGCGCCTCTGATCTAAAGGTCTAATCGATTCCCTTGCAGGCTTCCTGCTTCAGATATAGTTTAAAAAATTTTAATATGAGTTTTTGCCTCCACAGCCAACTTCTTTTTAAATTCTCTCAGCCTGTCTTATCAATGTTTACATTTAACTTGCCATGCTTAAGCTTTTTCCTATTTTCTTCAGATGGATCCTTCTTTCAATTTTTGATGGAAGTTCTCTTAGCTAAAATAGCCTTTCACCTCACATTTTACCCATGTTGATAATCATTTGGCCTTCCTTCCACCTTTCTTAATGCGTGGAATAAATTTGGCCTGCGCTTCTAAGATGGTAATTTGTTAAAAAAAAAAAAAGGTCCATACTTGTTGTACACTCAACCTTTGTAGCTGCACCTTTCAGGTTTTTTTTCTATTTTCCTCATATCACCAGTTTCCCTTTTGAAAGTTTAGTGCTAGTGCTGTAGATTTACTTATTGTCCCCCTTCCAGTCACTAATTCAAATTTGATTATGTTATGATCATAATTGCCAAGTGGCTCCACCACCGTTACCTCCCACACCAAATCCGGCATTCTAATAAAAATTAGACCTAAAATAGATCCCTCTCATCAGTTCCTGAACCAATTGCTCCATGAAGCAGTCATTTATTCCAATCAAGAAATTTTCTAACGCCCTCATGTTACAGTTAACCAGTCAATACTGGGGTAATTGAAATCTATCTGTACTGCCAAATTGGCTAGCTTACCTAATTTCTCTTAGCATTTCATCGTCTGTCTTATAAGTTTGGCCAGGTGGACAGTGGTATATTCCTATCGCTAAAAATTCTTCCCCAACACAAATGGGATTTCTACCGATAAAGATTCTATTGTGCACTTAGTCTCTAGAAGGTTCTTTATCCTGTTTGACTATGTCATCCCAGAAAAAAGTGCCACCCCCACAAGTTGATCCTCCCTATCACTGCGACAATTTGTACTTTTGTATAGCACTGTCCCATTGTTATCCTCCTTCCATCAGGTCTCTGAGATGCCAATTATGTCTCTCTCATCATTCATGGTTATATACTAAAGGTGGAAATATATACTAAAGGTGGAAAGAAGGCAAAACGATTACAGGCATGGTTAAAAGGGGAGGTGAAAGAAGCTATTTTAGCCAAAAGATCTTCATTCAAAAACTGGAAGAAGGATCCATCAGAAGAAAATAGGACAATGCATAAGCATTGGCAAGTTAAATGTAAGACATTGATAAGACAGGCTAAGAGAATTTGAAAAAAATTGGCCATAGAGGCAAAAACTCAGTAAAAACTTTTTTAAAATATATCCGAAGCAGAAAGCCTGTGAGGGAGTCAGTTGGACCGTTAGATGATAGAGGGGTTAAAGGGGCACTTAGAGAAGATAAGGCCATCGCGGAAAGATTAAATGATTATTTTGCTTTGGTGTTTACTGAAGAGGATGTTGGGGAGGTACTCGTACCGGAGAAGGTTTTCATGGGTAATGATTCAGATTGACTGAACCAAATCACGGTGAACCTAGAAGATGTGGTAGGCCTGACTGACAAACTGAAGAGTAGTAAATCACCTGGACCGGATGGTATACACCCCAAAGTTCTGAAGGAACTCAAAAATGAAATTTCAGACCTATTAGTAAAGATGTGTAACCTATCATTAAAATCATCCATTGTACCTGAAGACTGGAGGATAGCTAATGTAACCCCTATATTTAAAAAGGGCTCCAGGGGAGATCCGGGAAACTACAGACCGGTTATCCTGACTTCAGTGCCAGGAAAAATAGTGGAAAGTGTTCTAAATATCAAAATCACAGAACATATAGAAAGACATGGTTTAATGGAACAAAGTCAGCATGGCTTTACTCAAGTTAAGTCTTGCCTCACAAATCTGCTTCCCTTTTTTGAAGGGATTAATAAACATGTAGATATAGGTGAACCAGTGGATGTAGTGTTTTTGGATTTTCAGAAGCATTTGACAAAGTTCCTCATGAGAGGCTTCTAAGAAAAGTAAAATGTCATGGGATAGGTAGCGATGTCCTTTTGTGGATTACAACCAGGTTAAAAGCCAGGAAACAGAGGATTAAATGGACAATTTTCTCAGTGGAAATGTGTATACAGTGGAGTGCCTCGAGGACCTATACCAGGACCTCTGCTTTCAATATAAGTCCATAACATCATAAGAAATTGCCCTGCTGGGTCAGACCAAGGGTCCATCAAGTCCAGCATCCTGTTTCCAACAGGAGCAAAACCAGGCCACAAGAACCTGGCAAGTACCCAAACACCAAAAAGATCCCATGATACTGCTGCAATTAATAGCAGTGGCTATTCCCTAAGTCAACTTGATTAATAGCAGTTAATGTACTTCTCCAAGAACTTATCCAAACCTTTTTTAAACTCAGCTACATTAACTGCACTAACCACATCCTCTGGCAACAAATTACACAGCTTAATTGTGCATTTAGTTGTAGAAAATTATTTTTCACTCATCTTAAATATGCTACTTGCTAACTTCATGGAGTGCCCACTAGTCCTATTATCTGAAAGTATAAATAACCGATTCACATCTTTCAAGACCTCTCATGATTTTAAAGACCTCTATCATTTCCCCTCTCACCCATCTCTTCTCCAAGCTGAACACAGCCCTAAACTCTTTAGCTTTTCCTCATAGGGGAGCTGTTCCATCCCCTTTATCATTTGGGTTGCCCTTCTCTGTACCTTCTCCATTGCAACTATATATTTTTTTGAGATGCGGCAACCAGAATTGTACACAGTATTCAAGGTGAGGTCTTCACCATGGAGCGATACAGAGGCATTATGACATTTTCAGTTTTATTGACCATTCCTTTCCTAATAATTCTTTTTGTGTCTGTCTTGCTAGATCCGGATATATATTTATCTTGAAATCAAGAAAAGTAACTGATTACGAAAAAACAATTTTAGTATCCAGTCCCGATCAGATTCCAAAAGAAACGTAACAATTAAATGTTGCCGGAGTGATTATATTTTTCTGGATTGTTTCTTCTTCCATCTTCCAGACTGTAAATTAGTAAGATCCAATGACGGCATCTCCGCTGGAATTATGGTATCAAATCCCTTTTGATCTGAAGGCACTTTTTTTGACTGAGGAATATAATACATTCCATTAAAGGCGTTTCCTGCCAGAATGAGGCATCTTGAAAGGAAAAAAGTCACGGGCCATTACAGACGTCTTGCGCTGTTCAGGTCAGTCGGCCATCTTGGTTCAGCCCCAAAATTCCCCTTCCTAATAATTCTTAACATTGTTTGCTTTTTTTGACTGCTGCAGCACACTGAGCTGACGATTTCAAAGTATTATCCACGATGTTGCCTAAATCTTTTTCCTGGGTGGAAGCTCCCTAATATGGAACCTAACATCATGTAACTACAGCAAGGGTTATTTTTCCCTATATGCAACACCTTGCACTTGTCCACATTAAATTTCATCTGCCATTTGGAGGACCAATCTTCCAGTCTTGCAAGGTCCTCCTGTAATGTATCACAATCTGCTTGTGATTTAACTACTCTGAATAATTTTGTATCATCTGCAAATTTGATAACCTCACTCGTCATATTCCTTTCCAGATCATTTATAAATATATTGAAAAGCACTGGTCCAAGTATAGATCCCTGAGGCACTCCACTGTTTACCCTTTTCCACTGAGAAAATTGACCATTTAATCCTACTCGCTGTTTCCTGTCTTTTAACCAGTCTGTACTCCACAAAAGGACATCGCCTCCTATTCCTCCAATCCCTCTCCTGAGGTACATTGTCAAACGCCTTCTGAAAACCCAAATACACTACATCTATTGGTTCATCTTTATCCACATGTTTATTAACCCCTTCAAAAAAATGATGCAGATTTGTTAGGCAAGACTTCCCTTGAGTAAAGCCATGCTGACTTTGTTCCATTAAACCATGCCTACTACATCTTCCAGGTTCACAGTCATTTGCTTCAGTTAGTCTGACTCATCACCCTTGAAAACCATCTCCAGAACTGTTATCTCCCCAACATCCTCATTGGTAATCATGGAAGCAAAGAATTCATTTAGTTTTTCCTGCAATGGCCTTATCTTCCCTAAAAGCCCCTTTAACCCCTTGGTCATCTAACAGTCCAACTGACTCCCTTCAC
The DNA here is from genome assembly GCF_901001135.1 of Rhinatrema bivittatum. Lineage (NCBI taxonomy): Eukaryota > Metazoa > Chordata > Amphibia > Gymnophiona > Rhinatrematidae > Rhinatrema > Rhinatrema bivittatum. The sequence continues at coordinate 610,110,191 of NC_042615.1, forward strand.
AGATTTCTTTCTTCAGATATATTTTACAAAGTTTTATTATGAGTTTTTACCTCTACAGCCAACTTCATTTCAAATTTTCTCTTCGCCTGTCTTATCAATGTTTTACACTTAACTTGACAGTGCTTGTACTCTATCCTATTTTTTTCAAATGGATCCATCTTCCAATTTTTGACAGATCTTTTTTGGCTAAAATAGCCTCTTTCATCTCACCTTTTAACCATGCCGGTAATCATTTTGCTTTCCTTCCACCTTTCTAAATGTGTGGAATACATCTGGACTGCGCATCTAGGATTGTATTTTTAAACAATGTCCATGTCTGTTGAACTCTTAACCTTTGCAGCTGCACCTTTCAGTTTTTTTTCTATTTTCCTCATTTTATGAAAGATTCCCTTTTGAAAGGAAAAGAATTTGACAAGTGAGGTAATCAAATTTGCAGATGATACAAAATTATTCAGAGTAGTTAAATCACAAGTGGATTGCGATAAACTGCAGGAGGACCTTGTAAGCTACCACCCAGGAAAGAGATCTAGGCATCATAGTGGATAAAACTTTGAAATCATCAGTTCAGTGTGCTATGGCAGTCAAAAAAGCAAACAATGTTAGGAATTAGGAAGGGAATGGTGAATAAAACGGAGGATGTCATAATACCTCTGTTTCACTCCATGGTGAGACCGCAACTTGAGTACTGTATACAATTCTGGTCGCCACATCTCAAGAAAGATATAGTTGTAGAGAAGGGCGAAAAAATAATAAAGGGGATGGAACTGCTCCCCTATGAGGAAAGACTAAAAAGGATAGGGCTGTTCAGCTTGGAGAAGAGACGGCTAAGGAGCGATAATGATAGAGGTCTTTAAAATCATGACAGGTCTAGAACAGGTAAATGTGAATCGGTTACTTACTCTTTCAGATAACAGAAGGACTAGGGGGCACTCCATGAATTTAGCATGTAGTACATTTAAAACTAATCATAGAAAACTATTTTTCACTCAATGCACAAATTAAACTCTGTAGTTTGTTGCTAGGGGATGTGGTTAGTGCAGTTAATGTAGCTGGGTTTAAAAAAAGGTTTGGATAAGTTCTTGGAGGAGAAGTCCATTACCTGCTATTAATCAAGTTGACTTAGTAAACAGTCACTGCTATTACTAGCATCTGTAGCATGAGATATACTTAGTTTTTGGGTACTTGCCAGGTACTTGTAGCCTGGATTGGCCAGTTGGAAACAGGATGCTGGGCTTGATAGTCCCTTGGTCTGACCCAGTATGGCAATTTCTTATTACTATGTGAAGATGCAAGTAGCAAGAGCGGGGCCTCCCAGTCTGCTGCATCAATTGTCACATGAATGATTTTTTTACCCGCCAATTAGAATTTGTATGTGTGCATTTGATGCAAAGAGCTCCTGGCTCTCAGAGAATGAGTCTAATCTCTGGAGGCTAGAGTGGCAGACCTGGAGGAACTGAAGCAGACAGAGGTATATAGATGAGACCTTCAGGGACATAGTAGCCAAGTCTCAACTCCAGTCTGGCATCCTTGGTGCTGCCTTGGAAGAGCAAAGTCTCATGATTGGACAGCATCAACCTGGTGCAGCAGGAAATGATCCTGTAACAAGGACCTGCTCTCCAGGTGGTGCATTGTCCTCTCGCACAGAGGATGTCTCTCCCAGGGCTTCTGCTAAGGAGGGAAGGGCTAGGTCAGCCGTCATAGTTGGTGATTCGATTATTAGGAATGTAGACAGCTGGATGGCTGGTGAGTGTGAGAATCGACTGGTAACATGCCTACCTGGTGCGAAGGTGACGGACCTCGCATGTCACCTAGATAGGATTTTAGACAGTACTGGGGAGGAGCCATGTATCGTGGTACATGTGGGCACCAACGACATACGAAAATGTGGGAGGGATGTTCTGGAAGTCAAATTTAGGCTCTTAAGTATAAAGCTGAAAACCAGATGGGCAATTTGGTAAGGTAGGAGCACTATACCTGTCTGGGCCAAGCTGGGGCAATGAGGATAAGGCGTGCCCAATCTGAGTACTTTCTGCACTGTCCCTGCCATCAGCGGAAACACAAAACTTCAAAACAGAAGCAGAAAAGCATCCAGAGCACATCTGAATTTACTGTAAGAATAGAGAAAATATGACTACTTTCTTGTTGCTTTCTAATTCAAACAAGTTGACTGATGGTCAACCCCAAAAGTCAAACACCTGTTTGCCACATCTTGGTGAAGAGACCACTTGTGGTCTGGCAATGTAATGGCTACTCAAAGTTAAGTTGCCTGAAGAAAAGCCCTTTGAGCCCATTCGCAACTCAGATTCCTGGCAAAGGATCCTGTGCCCCCTTGCTTGTTTATATAGAACACAGCTACTTTGGTTGTCTGTTGGGTCAGAACTCTTTCCCTAAAGGAAATGAGGGAACATGCAATGCATGTCAAATGGGTCGTAGCTTCAAGAGGTTGATCTTGAACTGATGCTCCATTGCTCACCAAGATCACAGGGTTCAGGAGGTACCTCTATGCACACCCCACGCTCTAGTGGACGCATCAGTCACCAGTGTCACTGAGTGATAGGAACTGTAAAGCCAAATTCTGTTGGGCAGTTAGGCAGACTAGATAGACCATATGGTATTTTTCTATCATGTTTCTGTGATGAGACAAAAAGCGGGGAACCCATCTCCAGGAATAGTGGGTTCAACTTCCAATGGAGGAATGCTCATCTCTGGGGTTACTGTTATAAAATACAATGGGGCTGATACAGCTGATCCCACTGGGAGCTGAAGCCCCACTGGACAGCCTTCATGATCAGATAAGTCATGGGGACAACATGAACAATCACTGCCATGTGCCCAAGGACAACCAAAATTGTTTGGGCTGGGACATGATCTTGCTGCAGCAAGCTCTGGACCAGAGTTCGCAGGGTGAATGCCTTTTCCATCGGGAAGAATACTTTCTCCTCTAGCGAATCTATTTAAGCTCCAATGAACCTAACTCTCTGGGTGGGAATGAAGTTTGACTTCACTGTGAAACCTAGGGACTGACGGAGTTTGTCATTTTCAAGTAGTCTAGCACCCCCGCTTGAGAAGATTCCATTATCAGTCAGTCATCCAGATAAGGGAAAACATATCCCTTGACAAAGATATGTTGCCACTTTTAAACTGTCTTTTCAGAGACATCACTTTCACCAATTTCAGTGAAAGCGTGCTACACTCATGCCAGAAGAGCAACTTCCAGTCCAAGGATGTCCACACAAGACGGCCTAAAATGTTAAAGCAATCTAAGCCAAAACTAATTTTTGATGAGCCCAAACTATGAACCTCTACCTCTCCTGTAGGTGAAAAGATCCAGCAATTCCTCAATTATTAGAAGTTAATCACCAAGGACCATTGGATCCTTAGAATTATGCAGTCTGGTTACTGCTTAGTCTTCTTCTTCTGGGCTCCAGCGCTTCACCAACATTTGGCCTTTAATCGGATCCATTTCACTGGACCTATCTTTGTCTTGAGGTTGAGGCACTTCTCAACCAACAGGTGATACAGCCTGTCCCTACCAAAGAATGTGGCAAGGGGTTCTGTTCCTGCTATTTTCTCATACCGAAGAAGTTACGGGGATTGAGACCCATCCTGGATTTTCAAAGATAGAACATGGGTTTGTTAAAGAGAAAAGGACTTCCAGAATCCAAAGAAGGCCAAAGATCTCCATGCAGGGGTTCTTATCCCTCCAGATGTTGACACCTATGGCTGTACACAATTGGTCCAATAATATGGAATATGAGAGGTATTCTGGTGGGATCAAATGTTCCAGCTGGTCAGGTAAGGGGTCTGAAAGAATTCCCATAGATGCCTCCTCTGAAATGAATGATGAAGGATTGAAACCCATGATCCTATGAAGATGGCGATCAGGGAGGAGAAGTCTTAGTCAGCCGTGCCCCATCCTTTACCCTCTGAATGCTGGCTATACTCCTCTACAGATGAGTATGGCTGTTACCGTTCGGCGGCGGCAGGTCTGGGGAACCTCTCAGCAGCATCAGATGGCAGCACGACCCGACCTTTAAGCACGTCCTGGCTCCGCCCCTCTCAGGGCACGTCATCGGCAAGCCGGAAGTCCATGCATTTGCATGAGAAACTTTAAAGATTTAAACCCAGGAGTCACGTGATGTGGTGATCTGGGCTGGTCGCAACTAGCTCAGCTCCAGGTGGCAGGCCGCTGAATCTACCCATATCAGTCCTCATCCGCGCACATTTTGGACATACGACCGGCTACAGAGACGGGGCATATGAATATCGATCGATATATGCATAAATCGCCAGCAACCATGCCTGCTAAAGTGGCCAAAAAAGACAAAGAAAAAACGAAATCTGCTGAAGACAAAATGGCCGCCAGTACAGACAAAGGGCCTTCAGCACTGACTGACGATTCGGCTCTGACAGCGTTAACAGCAGCGGTGACTTCTGCAGTGAATGAAGCACTGTCGATTAAACTGGACAAAATTTCGGAGCAACTAACTACCATGCAAGCAGCGCTTCTGGAACTCCCTCCTCGCACTGACACTCTGGAACTGCGAATGTCTGCTGCTGAGGATGAGGCCTTGGCGGCGGAAGGTAAACTCCACAAACTGGAGCAGCTGATTCGTTCCCATGAAGACAAACTCGACGAGCTTGAAACCGCTCACGCCGTAATAACTTACGCTTTGTCGGCGTCCCAGAATCGGTTTCTGACGGCGAATTAGCTGCCTACCTAGTGAAATGGATTCCGGAGGCCTTAAATGACCAGGAGCTGACGTCGATACAAATTGAGCGGGCCCATCGCCTCGGGGCGCGCTCGGCACAAAGTTGCCGCCCTCGGGTGGTTATTGCTCGAATCTTTAATTATGCAGATAAACAGCGAATTTGGCAAATCTCCCGTAAAACCCCGACATTGCAGATGCAGAACGCGCAGGTGCGCATCTTCCAAGACTTCTCTGCCCGCGTTGCCGCCAAACGAAAAGAATTCAGCCCTATTTGCACCCGGCTGGCAGAGAAACAGATACGATTTTCATTACAATATCCTGCGAAGCTCCGTATATGGAACAACGGGCAAGCACAAGTATTTGAAACCCTGCCGGAAGCGCAAAAATATGTCCAAAATATTCTTCCACAGGACCCGGAGTGATATCCTACTGGCAGTCTCTGATACAGACTGCGGTCTCAATTATTGCTGATCTAGCGGTTTTTCTTTCATAGCTGCTGATTATATACGTGGTTCTTGTTTGTTACGATGGGAACTGGATGTATTTGATATGGAATTGAAACATTGCACTCTAACTTCAACTTGGGCCTGCCACTGGAACACACACAATCATGGCTCCTGCTCTCTCTATAGAGCATGACTTGGGTATTGCTTGGATGGTAGGGGATGTATTCGGGTCTGGGTGGGGGTGGAGGGGAGGGTCAGCACCTTACTGATGGGATTGCACTTTGCTTATTTTTAATGTTGTTCTTATTGATGTATAGAATGACTTATGATAGGACATCAGTCTTCATTATGCTTCTACCTCTACTTTGGTTCCGTCACCAGTCTCTCTCACTGTGGCTCCTTTTTCTTTGGCGGGCAGGGCCTTTTATCTATTTCTTACGATATCCCTTTAGCCCAGAGATAGCAAATGTTGCTTACCTGATGTAACAGGTGTTCTCACAGGACAGCAGGATGTTAGTCCTCACAAATGGGTGACATCGAGGATGGAGCCCACCACGGAAAACTTCTGTCAAAGTTTAAACAGAACTTTGACTGGCCCCTACTGGGCATGCCCAGCAAGGCACTGACCCTGCTGGCTGCAGGGTCTCCCTTAGTCTGATTTCAAAGCTACAGGCAGTGCCTAGAAAGTAAAAATAAAACGAACCCAACACCGCTGGGAGGCGGGCGGGTTTCGTGAGGACTACATCCTGCTGTCCTGTGAGAACACCTGTTACATCAGGTAAGCAACATTTGCTTTCTCACAGGACAAGCAGGATGGTTGTCCTCACAAATGGGTGAGTACCGAGCTGAGGATGTCCCGACTTGCACCAAATGTACCCAACGGTGTGCAGCAAGCACAATAAGTGAGGAGAAATTTGGGAAAGGGCATCCGCACCCAACCGGGTAGGTGGTACATCAGGTTGGAAAAAGGTTACGCAAGACAGACTGGCCGAAGATGGAGTCCTGTCTTTCCAGCTTTGTCCAAACAATAATGGGCTGCCAAAGGTATGGAGAGAACTCCAGGTTGCAGCTTTGCAGATGTCAGGAAGCGGCACCGATCGAAGGTGTGCCACTGACGTCGCCATGGCCCTCACAGAGTGTGCTTTAACACGGTCTTGAAAAGGAATGCCAGCTTGCTGATAGCAAAAAGAAATGCAGTCCGCCAACCAGGAAGAAAGAGCCTGCTTACCCACAGGTTGTCCCAGCTTATTAGGATGGAAAGAGACGAATAATTGAGTGCTCTTCCTATGGAAACTGTACGGTCTAGGTAAAAAGCTAGAGCTCGTTTACAGTCTAGGGTATGCAGGGTCTGCTCTCCAGAGTTGGAGTGGGGCCTGGGAAAAAAGATAGGTAGTATGATGGATTGATTGATATGAAACTCAGAAACTACCTTAGGTAAAAATTTAGGATGAGTGCGGAGTACCGCCCGGTCCTGCAGGAGCTTAGTGTAAGGCGGATAGGTAACTAGGGCCTGCAATTCACTAACCCTGCGAGCTGAAGTGATAGCCAAGAGGAATAACACTTTCCATGTGAGATACTTTAACTCACAGGAGTGCAGAGGTTCGAAAGGAGGTTTCATTAGACGACCAAGAACCAGGTTAAGGTCCCAAGATGGGGCCGGAGGACGTAAGGGTGGCTTCAGATGGAGCAAGCCTTTAAGAAAACGGGTTACTAGGGGTTGTACTGAAATAGGGACACCCTGTACACCTTTATGGAAGGCGGCTACCGCACTGACATGCATTCTGATAGAAGAGGTTTTAAGACCTGATTCAGAGAGATGCCATAAATAGTCCAAGAATTTGGAGATTGGACAGGAAAGGGGATCAAGGGACTGAGAAGTGCACCATGATGTGTACCTTTTCCATTTGTATGAGTAAGACTTTCTTGTGGAAGGCTTTCGTGAAGCTATCAGGACCCGAGAAACGGAATCTGAAAGGTTGAAAGGCTGAAGGACTAACCTTTCAACATCCATGCCGTCAGGGACAAGGCTTGGAGGTTGGGATGGAGGAGGCATCCGTCGTTTTGAGTGAGTAGATGCGGGTCCTTTCCCAGAGGAATGTGCCTGCGGATGGAGAGATCCTGGAGTATTGGAAACCATACTTGGCGTGGCCAGTAGGGTGCTATTAGGATCATGGTTCCCCCGTCGTGGCGTAGCTTCACGAGAGTCTTTGACACAAGAGGAAGTGGAGGGAATGCATAGAGCAGACCGGTTGTCCACTTGAGGGAGAATGCATCCCTCGGCCGAGAGTGCTGGCTCCGAATGAGAGAGCAGTAATCGTCCACTTTGTGGTTCTGAGGGGACGCAAAGAGGTCTATGCGGGGAGAACCCCACTTGTGAAACAGAGAGGTCGTTACCAGAGGATCGAGTGACCACTCGTGTGGTTGGAAGACACGGCTCAGCTGGTCTGCCAATACATTGTCTACTCCCGGCAGGTAAGTGGCCCTGAGGTACATGGAGTGGGAGAGGGCTTCCGCCCAGATCTGCGCAGCTTCCTGACACAGAAGGAAGGAGCCTGTGCCTCCCTGCTTGTTTATGTACCACATGGCCACTTGGTTGTCCGTCTGGATTAAGATTATCTGATGAAAGAGATGATCTTTGAAAGTGCGGAGCGCATAGCGGATTGCTCGAAGTTCCAGGAAATTGATCTGGTGTTCGGCTTCCTCTTTGGACCATAACCCTTGGGTTTGAAAGTCGTCCACATGGCTCCCCAACCGATGTGAGAAGCGTCGGTGGTTAGGATTACTTGCGGATCCGGTGGAAGAAAGGGTAAGCCCTGAAGGAGGTTGACCTGAGTCGTCCACCAGGTTAAGGATAGGCGCAGCGCTTGTGTGACTGTGACTATGGAGGACAGAGGCTGAAAAGCTTGAATCCATTGGTGTCGTAGAGTCTATTGTGTTACTCTCATGGCTAGTCGGGTCATGGGAGTGACTTGAACCGAGGATGCCATGTGCCCTAGGAGAATGAGGAACTGGCGAGCCGTGGCAGTGTTCTGAGACTGGAGCTGGCGAGCCAGGGACATTAGGGTGTGGACCCTCTGAAGAGGAAGGTAAGCCTTTGCCTGTAAGGTGTCCAAGTCTGCCCCAATGAAGGATAAGGTTTGAGACGGGACTAAGCAAGATTTCTCGTAATTGACGAGAAACCCTAAGGAAAGGAGTGTTTGAATTGTCAATTTTAGGGAGGATTGAGCTATCTGCTGGGTGGAGGCCCTGATTAGCCAATCGTCCAGGTATGGGTAGACGTGGACACCTTCCTTCCTTAGGAATGCTGCTACCACTACGAGACATTTGGTAAAGACTCGTGGGGCAGAAGCTAGACCGAAAGGTAGGACACGGTATTGATAATGGTCGTGGCCTACTAGAAACCGCAGATATTTGCGATGGGATTGTGTGATCGCAATGTGGGTATAAGCGTCCTTGAGGTCGAGAGAGCACAGCCAATCCCCTCTTTGTAGCAGAGGGAGCAGCGCGCCTAGGGTTACACATTTTGAATTTCTCTTTTTGAAGGTATTTGTTGAGGGCTCGAAGGTCCAAAATGGGACGTAGTCCCCCTGATTTCTTTGGTATTAGGAAGTATCTGGAATAGAATCCCGTGCCTCGTTGAGAGGGAGGAACGGGTTCTATAGCATTTGATTGCAGAAGAAGGGATACTTCCTGTTGTAATTGAGCCAAATGGGTGGATAGACTCCACGCTTGAAGAGGCGGGGAGTCTGCCGGAAGAGATATGAAGTTGAGGTGGTAACCCTGTGCGATAATTGTTAGCACCCACTGATCTGAGGTGATCTGCAACCAAGGTTGTAGAAAATGGTACAGTCGACCTCCTACAGGGATGTCCGGAAGAGGGGTTTGGCATGTGTTCCCTACAGGGGAGTCAAAGTCCAGCCGCAGGCCCAGGAGGAGGGGCTACAGTAGGCCTTTGTTTCCTAGGCTGACGCGGCTGAGGCCTAGTAGAGGATCGAGCTGGACGAGGCCTGGCCGATGGAGGATAATAACGGCGTGCTCGAAAGAATGACTTCTTAGAGTCTTTCTTTTGCGGTTGCTTGAGGTCAGCTCAGGTGGGACAGATGAGAGTTGTTTCAACGTCTCATGGTGGTCTTTCAATTCCGCCACAATCTGCTGAATTTGCTCTCCAAACAAATTATCGCCTAAGCAGGGTAAATCAGCAAGACGATCCTGAACCTCTGGGCGAAGGTTGGATGATTTTAACCAAGCCCAACGTCTGGCTGAGATGGCTGTGGCTGAAACTTTTGTGGAAGCATCGAATATGTCGTAGGCAGTCCTAATCTCGTGCTTCCCTGCCTCAAATCCCTTGTGAAGAAGGGCTTGAAGCTGCGGTTGGTATTGGTCTGGTAACGTGTCAGCATAGTCTTGCATCTGCTTAAGGATGGCTCTGTTGTACTGAGTCATATAAAGTTGATATGAAGCTATGCGTGAAATCAACATAGCTCCATGATAGACTTTCCGTCCAACACTATCTAGGAACTTGTTGTCCCTGGTAGGCGGGGTAGAAGAGTGTGGCTTAAGACGCTTGGCCTTCTTCTGCGCGGACTCAACCACAACAGAGCGATGATCCAGTTGAGGTTTTTGGAAACCTGGTGCTGACTGGACAAGGTAGGTGGAGTCAGCTTTTTTGTTAACTGGGGACACTGATGAAGGAGATTCCCAGTTTTTCTTGAGCAGATCCAAAAACACCTGGTGTATAGGGATGGAAGCGATGATTTTTGGAGCATCCAGAAATTGAAGGAGTTCCATCATCTGGTGTCTGTCATCAGCTTCAGATTGTAGTTGAAAAGGTACAACTTCTGACATCTCTTTCACAAAATTAATGAAAGAGAGATCCTCAGGAGGAGATCTTTTTCTACTCTCTGTAGGAGATGGAGGCGAAGGCAAATCCATGTCAGAAGATGTATCATCATCATCACCCCAGGTATCGTAGGGATCAAGTGGGGTTTGTAACCCTGATGGACCTGGCTGAGGCTCTAAAGGCATCGATGGAAACCGAGGTGGAATCGGTGCCGTAGGTGGAACCAGAAATGGCATCGATGGCTTCGGTGCTGTCGATGGAATCGGTGCCTGGCGTGGAATGGATGGAACCAAAGGATATATCGGTGGAGATATACCAGAAGGCACCGATGGAACCACCCCGGAAGGAGGAATCCGGAACGGTGTTTCTCCTGCCGATGAAAATCCAGTCGGAGACGGTGGTGTTGTCGAAGGCACTGGAATCGCCGATGGAAGGGCCGTCATGAGCGCCTCCATGCGGCTCAGTAGCGGTGCTAGCGCTTGTATCAACGGCTCGGTGGTCGGTTCCCTCCTCGGTGGCGAAGCCGGTGCCGGTGTCGGTGCCGGGGGCGGCACTGGAACCGGTGCCGGAGACGGTGCCGATGGAGGTTGCAATTTCTTCATCGCTTTCTCGATGGCCTCCTGGACCAGCCGGTCCAGTTCTGCCCGGAGACCAGGGGTAACCATACCCGGCTCGACGGGAGAGGGAGGCTGAGGCAGGGCCGGAGGGACCACCGTAACCGGTGGGATCACGGCCCCCGCACCCCGGGAGGGTGAGGGTTTCCTCGATGCCTGCGAACGAGACGTGGAGGGTGTCCGGTCTGTTCGCGGCTTCTTTGTCGGTGGCTCGGCTTGAGCAGAGGTCGATGGCTGTGGATCCTCGACAGGCCGAGATTTGTGCCGTCGATAGCGGTGCTTTTCCTTCCGATCCCCTCGCCCATCCAGGGAAGGGACGGGAGTCGACGGCCGAGAAGCGATCGATGGCGGACGGTCACCGGAGGGTTGACGATGATGGTACAACTTCGACGGTGCCGGTTCCGATGACGTCGATGCTATCGATGGTGTTGGGGTGGGTGCATGGAAGAGGAGCCCCATCTTCTCCATCCTGGCTTTTGCGACCCTTGGGTGTCATTAAGGCACATGTGGTGCAAGTCAGGACATCATGCTCACTACCCAAACACATCACACAAACCCTGTGGGGGTCTGTGATGGACATAGTCCGGGTACAATCCGGACAACGGCGGAACCCCGTTGCCATGGCCTGAAGCCAAAATTTAGGCTGGGGATCGGTAAGTGCCAACAGGCCTCAAGGGCCAAATTCGACGGTAGTCGATGGAAAAAGGCAAAAAACTTACCGGGTTCCGTAAGATGACTAAAAATTTGTCGAAGGGAGACCCCTGAGGGGCAAATTTTCTTAGGAAATTAATTTCCAAATTCCTGTCAGGAACGTGGTTAGAGAGCTCCTTTCACCGCGTGGCAACTGCTGCGCGGAAAAAAGAAGACTAAAGGGAGACCCCTGCTGGCTGCAGGGTCAGTGCCTTGCTGGGCATGCCCAGTAGGGGCCAGTCAAAGTTCTGTTTAAACTTTGACAGAAGTTTTCCGTGGTGGGCTCCATCCTCGATGTCACCCATTTGTGAGGACAACCATCCTGCTTGTCCTGTGAGAATATTGTATTGCACGCTAGCCGAGGTCAATATCACAGTCTGAGACTATATCATGATTCCTAGAATAAAATACTTGACTTGGAATGTAGCGGGAATGGGCTCGCCTATTAAGCGGGAAAAAGTGCTAGCACACTGTCATAAGGCTAAGGGGGATATCATTTTCTTACAGGAAACCCACATGTTGGACAAGGAACACCTTAAGCTTAATCATAAAAAAGGATTCAATCAAATTTATTTCTCTTCAGGCACACATAAACGTAATGGAGTGGCAATTTTGATTCATAAATCTGTTCCATTTCAATAAACATCTCAATGGAAAGACGAAGAGGGGCGCATTGTTATTATTCGGGGATATCTTTTTGGGAAATTAATCACGCTGGCTTCAATCTATGGACCTAATAAGTATCAACACTCCTTTTTCACTACCTTGGTTACTAAATTACTTGAATTTGGTCCACAATCTCTGATAGTAGCGGGTGACTAACTGTCTCCTGGACTCCACACTAGACAGGAGCTCAACCAGCCCGATATCTGACATGGGCCCTGATAAAGGTCTGCCTTTTCTGTGTTCTACTCTACATTTAGTGGATGGATGGAGGGCCCTCCACCCTATGGAAAGGGACTATACCCACTATGCCAGGGCACATTCTACAAAGACTAGAATTGATTATATACTGCTCTCTGAACCTCTGTTTTCATTGATAGATAGTTCAGACATTGGTCAATTAGTGATCTCTGATCACTGTCCAGTCAGTTGTGTGTTGGGCTCCACTTCCACTTTACCCTCTCTTTTTCAGTGGAGAATGCCTGAATGGTTAGCCACAGACAAAAAACTTTGCGCAGTTTTTGGAAGAACGTTGGTTACATTATGAGGAATTTAATCAGGCCCATAAGGATAAGCCGCAGCTCTTCTGGGAAGCAGCTAAGGCTGTCATACGGGGAGACATCTTAAAGTATGTCACCCAATACAAACGAACACAAAACAAGCAAATCTTGAATTTGGAATGTAAATTAGCCTATTATAAAAGGCAGTGGAACACGCACAATACAGTTTTGTGGCGTGACAGGTTCCGACAAACTCAGAAACTTCTTAATGACTTAATTCACCAAAAAGCGACAGGCAGTATGTTTGCTTTTAAACATAAATTGTTCGAACATGGCAATAAACCTGGGCGACTATTGGCCCGCTTAACGAAAGCTAAACAGATATCCAAATATATAACCTCAATTAAGCGCTCTGATGGCACACTGGCAATCTCCACACCTGAAATGGGTCAGATCTTTCACGACTTTTACAAGGCCCTCTATGCTGCTGATGAACCAAACACTGACAACCAGACTAGATTCCTGGAGAATCTATCACTACCCCAAATTTCGACCCCGCAACGGGAGAGTTTGAATCGACCTATTACCTCAATAGAAATCACAAAGGTAATAGCAGACCTCAAACTGCATAAATCACCAGGGTCCAAAGGTATAAATTCCTTGTTTTACAAATCGATAGTGACCCATATTGTCCCCTCTCTCACTGACCTATTTAATCATATGATCTCATAACATCCTACCTGACACAATGAAGGTGGCGGCTATTACCATTTTACCCAAGCCCGGTCGGGACCCCACAGATCCTGGGTTGTACAGACCAATCTCTCTCCTGAACCAAGATGTGAAAATTTTTGCGAAAATCCTAGCCAATAGACTAAAATATATATTGCCAGATTTAATCTCATTAGAACAGACCGGATTTGTGCATGGACGGCGACCGATTTCCAACATTAGATGATTGTTGGTAGCACTGGAAAGCTGTCGAATTCAAGGCACGCCGGATCCCTTGCTGGTCAGCTTTGACGTTGAAAAAGCGTTCAACCGGGTAGCATGGCCGTATTTATTTACAGCATTACAGAAATTTGGGATCACTGGCCCGTTCCTTAATGCCATTATGATACTTTATAATGACCCCAAGGGGTTTATCTGCCTTAATAATTCTACCTCAGCCATATTCTCATTGGGCAGAGGAACCCGACAAGGATGTCCCCTGTCGCCTCTTCTATATATCCTTTCCTTAGAACCCCTTATTCATACAATCAAAAGGTCGAAGGAAGTATCAGGTGTGACTACAGGGAAAATAGAGCAGAAAATGATGCTTTTTGCTGATGACATGTTAATGCTTGTGTCCAATGCTAAGTCCTCCTTACCTGCTCTACTGCACATTATCCAGACCTTTGGGTCATTTTCTGGCTTAAAATTGAATCTCACTAAATCGGAAGCTATGGATATTAATGGAACTCTCAAACCCCAATGGCCAGATTTCCCCTTGCTCTGGGCTTCAGATACTATAAAATATTTGGGGATTAAGATTCATCAGAACCCCCAAAATTGGTATTCCTGCAACATTACCCCTCTCCTCCATGCTTTTCGTTCTAAGGTGGACAGCTGGAGTGCATTTCCCCTCTCCATTTCGGGCAGAATAGCCCTGGTACAAATGGTTTTACTTCCTAAACTACTGTATATTTTACAAATGCTTCCTGTATTTTTGACCACTAAAGATGTGAAAACGGTACAAAAATTGTTTAGTAAGTTCTATTGGGGGGCAAAGAAGGCCAGGATGCTTTATTCTAAATTGATGGTACCTAAACTAGAAGGAGACTGGGAGTGGCTAACCTTCGTTTTTATAATATAGCTTGCTTACTCCCTACTCTACGAGAGTGGCTGGGATATGGAAACAATCCCATCCTCACTTCGTTGGAGACGGCGTTGTCGCACCCTACCCATTTGGCATTTTTGATACATACACCGGGCCACTTAATACCTGCTTATATGGGCAGCAATGTACTACTTCGGTCCATGAGAAGTTGTTGGCGTTTTTTGAGACAACACTTGAAGTTACCATGGCGGGTATCTTACTGTCTCCCCTTGACGGGAAACCCTGACTTTCCCGCAGGGACAAGTGGTATGCCATCACAGCACTCCCGGTCCAACCTTACCTGTGATTCTTTGACTCCCTTTATAAACCTGCAAACTGCTGCGATACATTCTTTTACACATTGTTGTCAACATATGCATTTCACAGCAGCTGACTACCTGTCCTACCTACAAATTCACAGCTATATTACGAAAGTATCTTCATCACCTAGCAATCTAACCAATGGACCTTTTCAACGCTTTCTTCATTTATGTTCCAGGAAGACTATCTCCATCTCACCTTTCTACCACTTTCTACATGATACGAACTCTTATCGGCTAAATGCAGCGGTAGCTGCTCATTGGTCTCTCATACTCACTCAAAGTATTACGACTTCGGATGTTAAGAAGAGCTGGAATTTCAATAGACTAGTCGTGCGGAGTACCTATATGCGCGAACTGCATTTTCGGATTCTTCATAGCCTTATTATCTGGCCGCGGAAAGCCTTTCTGGCCGGAATTTCCACCACACATGCCTGCCATAAATGCAATCAGCCCAATGCTACCCTTATACATTGCTTGTGCCATTGTGATCTGATACGCAAGTTTTGGGACTCTAGACTCCAGTGGATTGGAGGGGCTCATTATAGTACTTTGACATTGGGAGCATCCTTCTGCATATTGGGGATTCCTATGCTACCCGGCGGAATCACGGGACTTCATTCTCATCTATTGCATAAAAGCCGTTTAATTACTCTACGGGTAATTCTCCGTCACTGGATTTCGCCCACGGTTCAGTCGTTGAAGGAATGGATGGATGCCATGTTGGACTTATACCTTCTAGAAAAGAAATCTATTCCGTTAATTTCCAAGAAGAAACAACTGATGTTCGCTACCATCTGGCAACCATACTTGAACTCCCTGCCAAAAGATCTACACCAGATGGCTGCTTCGAGTAATGGATGAATTTAAATCTCCATTCTGTAATATTGCTATTACGAGTATTCTTATTAGGGGTATTGCTAGCCATGTGACTATTTTTGGTTTCAATGATGTCAGTTTCACGATATTCTCATAATATTCTTACAAACTGTCCTAGTATTTTTCATGCTATGCTTTACAATGCAGGATTAAGGTGCTGAGTAGGGGGTGGGGGGGGGGGGGGATGGATGGGTTGGGAAGGAACAAGGGGTGGAGAAAATGTCTTGGGGCTTGTAGATTCTGTTATTCAGTTATCTAGTTGTTGGTCTGCTTGATAATTGGTCAAACCTATGCATTGGTCCACCTTGTGAAATGCTCAACCAACTATGTAAGCTGTTTGGTTTTGTTCTTGTATTACTGGATATCTGGTTGAAAATGAATAAAAAGTATTACAAACAAAAAAGATTTAAACCCCTGAGCCCAGTATAGCACTTCCTTGGCTACAGGCTTGCTGGTGCTCTTTGCTTGTGTGTGTTTTCCCTGTTGTGACCTTGGATCGGATTTTTGGATTCTCTTCTCTGCCTGCCCCGACTTGGACTGTGCTCTAGTTTACCCATCTGCTGCCTGCCCTTGACCACGGAGTGGATTTGGAGTCTTCTCTACATCGTGCTGGCCTCTAACCACGGTCTGTCGTCAAACCAGGGATTCACTAACTAGTTCCATAACAATGGCCTGCTTAAAAGATATGGGCTTGTTTCCACTGTTGGAATATCTGATGGGATTTCCCATGGTGTGAAAGTGAAAGGGATTCCCCTTTGAAGCAACAAAGATGACATTCTAGACAGGAGAGGGCACCCCCCTCCCGTCACTGGTTACCCAAAAAAAATAATTTAAAAAAGTCTTCACCAATTCTGTGATGTGGTCCTTGGACTGCTATGTCCTCAAGGGCAGAGATAGAAAAAGATTTCTTATGACACTAGTATAGGATGAATGCCTTGAGAAACATGCACTGCACTCTAAGTAGAGACCTCCTCCTGAGCTACCTGCTTTAAAGGTTGTATGGAGACCAAGTGCACAATGGAGTAGATAGGGTCTGCAGTCTTTATACGCAGTGGGAGAGATCTGGAGGACCTGGAAATCAAACAGGAGATCAAATTGTGATTAAGGAGCCAACAAAAAGGAGAGGGCACTTGGAAAAGTTCCCAATAGGGCCCACCTGAGCCAGGATTATAAGTAGCATTGATGGCAAAGGCCAGGGTGTTTATGGTGCAGACGGTTCTCGCACTGCTGGTGCCAGGCAAGTCAAATGGCACTTCATCAGCACCAATGAGCCCCAAGAGAGGACAAGGCTTAGGCGTGTGTCTCAGAGAACACCAGTTCCTGCACTGAACACATCCATCCCTTAGACTTTGGTAGATCCGGACTATGGTGTCATAGGAGCAATGAGGATAAGGCATGTCTGATTTAAGTACCTTCTGCACTGTCCCTCCTTCTAAAGGAGCCTTTGCTCAAATGTGAAAGGCGGTGACTCAGTCTCTTCACAGACCTGTGCAGCTCCTCCATCTTCCAAGCCCAGTCTCACTGGAACTGAGACGACACCGTTCACAGTTATAGCAATTAGAGTCATGGTCAGGACACAAGCACTTGTAATGTGGCCACTGGTGATGAACATTTCAAGGCCAGATGCAGTGTCTGAAGCCACTGGGTGTGACTCTCTTAGAACGGACATAAGAATTCCCATACTGGAGCAGACCTATGGTCCATCAATCCCAGTATACTATTTCCAACAGCAGCCAATCCAGTTCACAAGTACCTAGCAAGATCCTAAAAAACAGTAGATACAGCCCATTCTGCTAATGCCCAGGGATTAAGTAATGGCCTTTCCCTAGTCTATCTAATTAATAAGAGTTTACAGACTTCTCCTCCAAGAACTTATCCAAACCTTTCTTAAACCCAGCTGAACTAGCTGCCTTTATCACATCATCCGGCAATGAATTCCAGAATTGTGCATGGAGTGAAAAAATAGTTTTAAATGTGCTTCTTACTAACTTCATGGAGGGCCCCCTAGTTTTTCTATTTGAAAAAGTAAATAGTTGATTCACATTGACCCATTCTATTCCACTCATTTTATAGAACTCTATCATATATCCCCTATCAGCCATCTCTTCTCCAAGCTCAACAGCCCTAATCTCTTTAGCCTATCCCCCCTTTATCTTTCCAGTCACTTTTTTTTGTACCTTTTCCAGTTCAACTGTATCTTTGAGATGTGACGACCAGAATTGCACAGTCATCTAAGTGCAGTCTCACAATGGAGAGATAGAGATATGACATTTTCCATTCCTTTCCTAATAATTCCTAACATTATTTGCTTTTTTGACAGCTGCCACACACCAAACAAAGGATTTTAAAGTATTATTCCATGATGATGCTCAAATCGTTTTTCTAGGTTGTAGCTTCTAATATGGAACCTAACATTATACAACTACAGTGTGGGTTACTTTTCACAGTGTGCATCACCTTGCACTTCTTCACATTATATTACACTTGCCATCTGGATGCCCAGTCTCGCAAAGTCTTCCTGCAATCTCACAATCCACTTGTGATTTTACTACCTGGCACAATTGTGCCATTTGCAAATTTGACCCCCTCATTTATCATCCCCTCTTCCAGATTATTTATAAATATATTAAAGAACACCAGTCACAATTCAGATCCTTGAGGCACTCCACTGTTTACCTTTTTCCACTGAGAAAACTGACCATTTATTCCTATTCTGTTTCAACAATTAAAAAATTTACAATCCAGATATCTTTATACATTTTTTTTTTAGCACTGAAAAGTGCTGTTGAGGGGCTACCTAGGCAGAGAGATAACACATACAAAGCAAAATACTATAGAACACTTTAGATAAAAGATGCGAGTATGCATTCATGCGGAAACTAGAACAAAAAAAAAAAAAAAAGAGTGGAGGTCTCACAAGGTAGTGCACAAGTGGGAAATCCTATGCATGCTCAGTAGTAATACTTCACTGATTTAGAGATGTGGGCCCATTTGGTACTGGCAGATGACATCGGCCTTGCTTGTCAAGGGAGAAAGCAAATGTTGCTTACCTGTAACAGGTGTTCTCACAGGACAGCAGGATGTTAGTCCTCACATATGGGTAACATCTTCAGGATGGAGCCCAATCACGGAAAACTTTTGTCAAAGTTTCCAGAACTTTGACTGGCCCCTACTGGGCATGCCCAGCATGGCACTAACCCTGCAGCCAGCAGGGGTCCCACTTCAGTCTTATTTGAAAGCTACAGGCAGTGCCGAAAAATAAAACAAAACGTTACGAACCCAACACCGCGGGGCGGAGGGCGGGTTTCGTGAGGACTAACATCCTGCTGTCCTGTCTTTTCTCTTCCAAACTAAAAAGCCCTAGATTATTTAGCCTCTTCATGAAAGATGGTCTGATGCTCTCGCCATCCTTTTGAGATGGAAGCGACCAGAACTGTACATTGTACTCCATAGGTGGTCGTGCCAGTGCTCTGTAAAGACATGATCATAACCTCGGATTTATCAACACCTTACCAAATTATTCCTAACATATGGGTTTGGGTTTTTTTAGCTACTGCTGCACACTTTGCTGACAGATTCAGACTGTGGTCTGTAAAAATGGAATATTTCTTATACTAGCGCTTAGAACTTTAAATTCTCAGAAATACATAAAGAACCTATTACACACTTAAAGCAAGACTTCCCAAACTTTTAGCCAGCAAGACCCTGTAATGGGGATGTGTCTAATTGCTGATCACAATTGGCCAACCTCCGTTAAAAAAAAAAAAACAAAAAAAAAAAGACACACCTGTCAGGTAAAAAAGGCCACAGAGAAGGAAAATGTCTATGACACCTGCTGCAAATGCTATTATAATTAGAGAGTCTTCTCTAGATGTCTCTGGGAAGGAGGGTTATTATTGCTTCTGAGTGCTCTACAGATGTTTATACTTAGAAATGGTTATACATTGAACCCATGAAACTGGGAGTTGCAGGGCATAGGAGCAAACACCAAATACTACCAAGCTTTGAGAAACAGAAGTGCTGAACTGTAATAAGAACAATGGGAGGGGACTACCTCCTGCTCCAAGCAGTATAAGAAAAATCATCAGATCTGTAAGAATTTCAGCATTGTTACTTGTCAGACTGCCAGAGCTGAGACTTAAGACTGATTTCTTGGGCCCATTTCAATGTGTGCAAGAGGCTTGGACATTGTTTAAAAAAATACCATCCTAGAAGAACAGCCCAGATATATTCCACACATTAAGAAAGGTAGAAAGAAGGCAAAACGATTACCGGCATGATTAAAAGGTGAAGTGAAAGAGGCTATTTTAGCCAAAAGATCTTCATTCAAAAATTAGAAGGATCCAAAAGAAGAAAATAGGATAAAGCATAAGTGTTGGCAAGTTAAATGTAAGACATTCATAAGACAAGCTGAGAGATAATTTGAAAAGAAGTTGGCTGTAGAGGCAAAAACTCACAAAAACATTTAAAAATATATCGGAAGTAGAAAACCTGCGAGGGAGTCAATTGGACCATTAGATGATCGAGGGGTTAAAGGGGCACTTAGAAGATAAGCCATTGCGGAAAAATTAAACAATTTATTTGCTTCAGTGTTTACTGAAAAGGAAGTTAGGGAGATACCCATTCTGGAGAAGATTTTCATGGGTAATGATTCAGATGAACTGAGCCAAATCATAGCAAACCTAGAACACGTGGTAGGCTGACTGACAAACTAAAGAGTAGTAAATCCCCTGGACCGGATGGTATACACCCCAGAGGTTCTGAAGGAACTCAAAAATGAAATTTCAGATCTATTAGTTAAAATTTTTAACCTATCATTAAAACCATCCATTGTACCTGAAGACTGGAGGGTGGCTAATGTAACCCCAATATTTAAAAAGGGCTCCAGGGACGATCTGGAAAACTACAGACTGGTTAGCCTGACTTCAATGCCAGGAAAAACAGTAGAAAGTGTTCTAAAGATCAAAATCACAGAACATATAGAAAGACATTTGGTCACGATTTGAAGCTCCAGGGAGGAAAACTCAGAACCAATGTCAGGAAGTATTTCTTCACGGAGAGGGTGGTGGATGCCTGGAATGCCCTTCCAGAGGAAGTGGTGAAGACAAACTGTGAAGGATTTCAAAGGGGCATGGGATAAACACTGTGGATCCATAAAGGTTAGAAGATGGGAATGAAGAGAAGAGCCATGGGGGTGGATTACTGGAGTGGAGGCTACTACCTTGTGATTACTACCCTTACTCAATAAGCCTTCGCACAGTTAATGCAACTCCAACATTGCTCTCTGCTTCAACAGCAAGGGGAAATGTGGAAGAGAGGATTTGCATTCAGATAACAACCAACAAGGACTGAACTTCACAATCTGGGTAAACAAATAAGCGTGGGGGTAACTTGCTTATTATGGCAGTTTCTACCCTAAACCAATTAAGCCTGATACATCACTTTGAATGCATATACAGCATTGCTCTCTGCTTCAACAGCAGAGGGAAATGTGGAAAACAGGATTTACATTCAGATAACATCCAACAAGGCATTGATCTGTGCAATCTGGGTAAACAAGCATTGGGGTAACTTGCTTGATGCGGCGGTTACTACCTTTAACCATTAAGCCTTATGCTCACCTTTGATGCAACTCCAACATTACTCTCTGTATCAATGGCAGGGGATGGCAGGAAATTTGAATCAAACAGTTACCAACAAGGGCCCTGAACTTGGTGGTTGGTGAAACAGATAAGAATGGGAAAATGAGTGTGGGAGCTTGCTGGGCAGACTGGATGGGCCTATTGGTCTTTTTCTACCATCATTTCTATGTTTCTAAGTCAGCATGGTTTTACCCAAGGCAAGTCTTGCCTCACAAACCTTCACTTTTTTGAAGGGTTTAATAAACATGTACACAAAGCTGAACCGGTAGATGTAATGTATTTAGATTTTCAGAAGGCACCTGACAAAGTTACTCATGAGAGGCTTCTAAGAAAAGTAAAAAGTCATGGGATAGATGGCGATGTCCTTTCATGAATTAGAAACTGGTTAAAAAAAAAAGACAGGCAACCGACAGTAGGATTAAATGGACAATTTTCTCAGTGGAAAAGGGTAAATAGTGGAGTGCCTCAAGGATCTGTACTAGGACTCATGCTTTTCAATATATTTATAAATGATCTGGAAAGCAATACGACAAGTGAGGTAATCAAATTTGCAGATGATACAAAATTATTCAGAGTACTTAAATCACAAGCAGATTGTGATAAATTGCAGGAGGACCTTGCCAGACTGGAAAATTGGGCATCCAAATGGCAGATGAAATTTAATATGGATAAGTGCAAGGTAATGCATATAGGGAAAAATAACCCATGCTGTAGTTACATGATGTTAGGTTCCATATTAGGAGCTACTGCCCAGGAAAGTTCTAGGCGTCATAGTGGATAATAAATTGAAAGTCAGCTCAGCGTGCTGCGGCAGTCAAAAAAAGCAAACAATGTTAGGAATTATTAGGAAAGAAATGGTGAATAAAACAGAAAAATGACATAATGCATCTGTATTGCTCCATGGTGAGACCACACCTTGAATACCGTGCACAATTCTGGTCACCACATCTAAAAAAATATATAATTGCGATGGAGAAGGTACAGAGAAGAGCAACCAAAATGATAAAGGGGATGGAACAACTCCCCTATGAGGAAAGACTAAAGAAGTTAGGGCTGTTCAGCTTGGAGAAGAGACGGCTGAGGGGGGATACGATAGAGGTCTTTAAAATCATGAGATTTAAAACGGGTAAATGTGAATCGTTTATTTACTCTTTTGTAAAATAGAAGGACTAGGGGGCACTCCATAAAGTTAGCATGTAGCACATTTAAAACTAATCAGAGGGGGTGCTCTTCAGCCAGGGACAGCTGCTTAAAGATGGAGCTCTCCTCCCCAGGACACAAAAAAAAGCAGATTTTCCCACCGATTTCATCCGTCCTCTGTGCTCTGCAACTTTTCATTGCCGGTATCCTTTTGATGGCAACAAAAAGGAAAACTGCAGACTTGAAGCAGTTTTCGTTTAGTAAGCTGCCGCCGGAGGTTTCTGAAGGAGGGACTGCTAGGTCCGAACAGGCCGCGGCAAGCAGCAGCACGGCAAGCATGCAAAATGGCGCAAGAGAGCCCACACCAACAGGGACTGAAGTGATCCCTACAACTCCCCTTTCAAGAGGAAATTAAAGGCTGGTTCCTGGAACTCAGGTCATATCTAAAAGTGCATAAGAAAGAACTTTTAGCTTCGATAACTGACTTGAGGGAAGATTTAATAGCTTTGGGTCACTGTGTAGACGAAACTGATGTGCTCACAGAGAGTCATGGTATTGCGCTAAACAAATTGTGGTGCAACAAAACTCTTGAAACTGATATTGCCGCCCTCCAAAATAAAATGAAGGATCTTGAAAACCAGACCAGGCGGTGCAATATAAGAATATGGGGAGTCCCAGACTCTGCAGACTATATTAATGCGCTGGAGGTGGCTGAAAGAGTGTGTAGTTTCATTCTACAGGAGGGTCATGAATCTGGCAAAATACGGAGAGACCTTTCCCAGTTGTTAAAATAGAGTGCACCAGAGCATTGGGCCCCAGGTCAGATTCTTGGTCACGCAACAATCCTCTGCTTACACAGCTTTGTGCAAAAATCACAAATTCTAGAAGCTGCAAGGAAACAAAATTGGCTCTGGGAAGGCCATTCCTTAAATATCTATTAAGACCTGGTTCCTTCTATGCTGCGTAAATGGTACGAGCTGCGAGAGGCCACAGCTTTTCTAAGAGCAGAGAACATTGGCTATCGGTGGTCCTTTCCATTTGGTATCCAGTTCATTGCTCGAGGAACCACCCATCGAGTCAAAACACTAGCTGAAGCAGTAGAGGTCCTTGAGAAGGCTGAGTTTCAGATGAATATCACTACTGCCAAGAAGCTGACTAAACCCCAGAAACTAGATAATCACCCTCGGTTGCACAGAGTAGGGAAAGAAGGAAGATGCCTACGCTGACACTCAGAGGACTCAAGATCAGCTCTATCTAACCAAGGCTGACTGCTCGAAAACAAGCCTTTAAAAACAGCCTGTAGAACCACTTTTGGAAATTAGTGGTGACTGCTGAGAGTATAGATCAGTGAGGATGTTCATTATGAGATTTAGATATTAGTAATGATGTTTATTGGGTCTTTTTACAAGTACATGTTTGAGTCTGCCTATTGCAAGGTATTAATACCAATTATATCTAGGCGGGAAATTATAAATTACAAACTACTAGTTTCATAGTATAAATTATATGCTACATACTAGAACTTTCAAAAAAATAATGTATTGTGTTCCGGGGAGGAGGGAGTAGCGGTGGTTGTTCCTGCCGGCGGTTAGAGCCTTCCGGGAAGTGGAGGACACCACCCTGGAGGTTGGGCGGCCTGTTCTGACGGGTTGGGGTTTGGGAATGGGATATTTCTCCAAGAGGATTAATTGGTATTTGCTGCATACTGCTTGTTTTCCTTCATATTTTAGTAAGACTAGACTATGTTAAAGGAAAAGTTTAGTTTTAAGAGTTCTCAACAGAACGACTTCTATTAAATGTAAAAGGGATTAACCACCACCATAAACGTTAATAGCGATGATACAAGAAACTCACTTACGGAAAAGGCATGAACACTTATCTTATCGTCAATTTCCACATAAATACCTAGCAGCAAGCACAAAGGGCGCAAAGTATACAGGGGTGGGCATTCTGATCTCTAGTGGTTTATTACATGAAGTACTCACCCTGATCACAGATCCCCAAGATAGCTATGTTATTTTAAAAATGCACCTAGGGCTGGAAGTTGTAACAGTCACCCTATATGCTCCCAATAGTGGACAGGGCTCCTTCTTTCATTCCTTAGATGCTTTATTAGTCAAACACGTGGAGGGGCTTTTTCAATTTAACCAGGAGCCCCCTATTAGATAGTTCTGTTCAGACATCCTCTATCCCTCGCCATGCGAGACAATCTTTAGCCTCCATGTTATCTAGGTGGAACTTGGGGGATGTTTGGAGGCAAAGACATCCTACCACACAGTTATACCTTCTACTCCCATGCCAGTCAATATTATTCCCGTATTGATTATTTTTTAGTGGATTCACATATTCAGAATAGGGTGATTGAGGTGAGTATAGAACCCATTATTTGGTCAGATCACGCTACTGTGTAGTTTGATGTACAATTTACATTGCAACATCCTGGTCAACGTTTTTGGCGATTAAATGAAACTTTTAAAAGATCCCACATTTACATCACACCTAGGGGAGTGCTTAGAGTACTTTCAACTCCACTCCTATTTGACATTATCTCCTCCCATGATTTGGGAGTGCTCTAAAGTCGGTTGCGAGGGAAGTACTCATCTCCCGGGTGACCTACTGCAAACGGCAGAAAGAGAAACGTCTTGTCTCTCTTTTAGCAGATATAGCTCAATTAACACAACACATGTCCTCACAACTCCCAACAACCCTTAGTCATTTGAATGCAGCTAGGACAGAGCTCCAGACCCTGGATGCTAAGGCTATTGCCATATCACTTGAGGTAACCAAACAATTGTTTGAAGGGGGCAATAAGGCGGGACGCCTCTTAGCTGGGAGATTAAGAGCAGTTCTTACCCAGAACAATACTGCAAAAATTAAAGATTCTCGTGGAACTATCATTACTTCTTCGGAAGGCATCCAGCAATGCTTTACTGATTTCTATGTTACACTTTATAGTGCGGATGAAAATATTCAAGCAGCAGAGATGGACTCCTATCTGGAATCCACACCTTTAACATCACTTACACCCAAGAAACAGTCCCTTTTTGATAGTCCTATTCAGGAATCAGAGGTGTTACACGCCATAAAATCATTAAAGTCTGGCAAGTCCCCAGGACTGGATGGTCTCTCAGGAGCTTATTACAAAAAATTATCCCACATCTTGGTCACCCCATTAACAGTCATGTTTAATTCTCTGCGGGAACATAGTTCCTTAGAGGCACATGCCAATGTAGCTGGAACAATAATAATTGCAAAACCTGGAAGGGACCCTATTAACTGTGGATCATATCGACCTAACTCCCTGATAAACTTAGATCTCAAACTCTTAGCGAGGGCTCTTGCCGAGCGTTTAAATTCAATCATGTCCATCCTAGTTAACAATGACCAAGTAGGCTTTATTCTATCTCGTAAGGTGGGAGATAACATTTGAAAGGTAGTTGACCTCTTGGACAGGGTTAAACACCAGCAGGTTCCCTCCGTTCTGCTATCCATTGAAGCTGAAAAAGCCTTCGACCTTGTGCACTGGCTGTTTTTATTTAAGGTCTTGCAGAAAATGCAATTTGGGACATTTTTTTCAGCAATGGACAGCAAAGCTTTATGACTCCCCTAAAGCGTGGGTAAAGGTGAACGGAGGTTTCAGGCCCAGCTTTAACATCCAGCGAGGCACTAGGCAAGGCTGCCCGTTGTTACCTATGTTTGCCCTTTTCAATGAGGGTTCGCTTATCGGAACACATTTCTGGGGTGGTAGTTCAGGGTCAGTATTTTAAGTTATCGCTGTTTGCAGACGATATTCTGCTTACACTCACTGAACCCAATAAATCTCTCGAAGAAGTGATGGGTGAGCTAGACAACTTTCATAAGCGTAGCTGGCTTTAAAGTTAACTATGATAAATTTGAACTCTTGAACATCAACCTACCGGGTGAGGATATTGCCTTCCGTTGAGCAAAAAAGTTGATAAAATATTTAGGTGTACAAATTCGATCCTTTAACTCAGACCTTTTTGATTTTAATTATGTTCCCTTTGGAGAAATACCAAGAGAGATTTAAATAAATGGAATAGAGAACACTTCTCTTGGCTAGGCTGCATTGTGGTTGCAAAATGAATGTTCTGCCTTGCCTTCTTTATTTTTTCTCCACAATCCCCATCTATTTTTCAACTACTAAATTAAAACAGTAGCAGAAGATTTATGGCTTCATTTGGAAGAAGCAGCCACCAAGGATAGCACGGGCTGTATTATTCCTCCCCAAAAAACGCAGTGGATTGGGAGCCCCTAATCTTATGGTATTTTGCAGCAGTGCAACTTAGGGCCCTAGTGGGCATATATAAAAAGGTCGAAATCAAAAAGTGCATGCAGTTAGAGCAAACTGGGGTAGGGGTGATGCCCATACAGGCACTCCCTTGGCAACCTAAACATACCTGGTGGCCACTTGCCTATTTGCCGCCAGCTCTTTGCAACACGTTAAGAATATGGACTCAATGGAAATCTAAACTGGTGGGATCTTCTATTTTCACCTTACCTTTTTTTTTTTTTTTTTTTAATTCTTTATCAGTTTTTTTAATTACAAAAAAAATGTAAATATTTTGCAATTACGGAAAACAAAATGGAGGTCAAAGAGATAAATCATAAATTGAAATTACATTAAGTAATAGACAAATCATGACTTTCCATTAAATCCATAAATCAATATAGTTAAATGCAGTTAGATCCGAAACATAC
Organism: Rhinatrema bivittatum; assembly: GCF_901001135.1. Taxonomy (NCBI): domain Eukaryota; kingdom Metazoa; phylum Chordata; class Amphibia; order Gymnophiona; family Rhinatrematidae; genus Rhinatrema; species Rhinatrema bivittatum. The sequence continues at coordinate 610,137,214 of NC_042615.1, forward strand.
TAATAGGTATTCAAAATTAAGAATAGTATTTAACAAGGAAAAATATGCACGAACCAGGTACATTTATTCTACATTTATGGGAGATGAAGTTATGGGGGTTTTAGATTGAATAAAGGATTTTAGTTGATCAACAGTGAAAAAAATATATACCTCAGACCCCCTCTTTACCTGACATTTACAAGGGAATTTTAACATAAAGGTGAAACCTAGAGAAATAACTTCTTGTAGAGCTTTTCTAGCCCTACGACGACGCTCTTGGGTAAAAGAGGAGAGATCTGGGAAAATTTTTATATTTTCATTTAAAAAGGAAGTTGGAAATTTCCTAAAATAATTTTTCATAATAACTTGAACATCTGTTAGTGAAATTAAAGAAACCAGTAGAGTTGCTCTGTCCAAAACCTCGATTGTTGAGCTTTCTAAAATTTCTGTTAGATTTTCTTGAATATTAATTCTGTTAGTAGCAGTTCTTGGCAAAAAGTAGCATTTGTTAATCAAGGGTAAATTTCCTTCTTCAAAACATAAAATTTCACGTAGAAATCTTTTAAAGGAAAAATGGGGTGTTTCACCCAATATTCTTGGGAAATTTAGAATCCTTATATTTAAGGAGCGGGAGGCATTTTCAAGAGTTTCTACTCTTCTGGCCAAAAATTCTTTATTTTTCACCACAGCAGCTTTAAATTTTTCATTTTCACGTTCCTTCACTTCCAGTGTTGAAACTTTTATAGATATATTTTCAACTTTCCTTTGTAGGTCAATATTCATTTGGTTATTTTGTGAGGCTAAAAGATCAACTTTCTTACTTAAAGTATTCATAGAAGTCGCAACCCCCAGCAGCAAGTCCCATATAGCAGCATTAGTGACGACTTCAGGCCGTTCAAGGATCATAAGGGGCTTGAATTCTAGGGTAGTTTCTTGTGTTAGCTGCAGGCCGCTTCCAAAGTTACTTACCCCAGCTGCCCCTTCTCCCAGGCCAGCGACCGCTGGCTCCTCGTTAGTCTGTATACTCGGGGTCTCCACCGATGATGTCAAAGCCTGTAGGGCAGCGGGTATAGATGTATTCACTGCACTAACCCTGGAAGATGTTCCCTCAGAGAACGGGTCGGGTTGAAACACCGAAACTGAAACTGAAGTCCGCGTCGGAGCTGGTCTGAGATCTGGACTCGGGGTAGTCTCCTCCGGGGCTAAGGCTTCTCTCTCCAACCTTTGCTCCAAGGATTCCTCGACTCCTGGAAGTGTTCCTGGTGAATGGAGGTATCGGGTAATTTCTTGTTGCATAGCTAACGCTGGTGGGGGAATAGAAGGGAAAACCCTTTTCTTCCCTTTGCGTTTCGGAGGCATAAATTTAGCGTTAGGAAAATAGTTTAAGCCACGCTGCAAGAAAACGCTCCGCTCCTACATTCAACGTGCAGCCATCTTGGATCCTCTTTCTTACTTAACTTTTCTGTGGGAATGGGGTCTCATTTTCATGGAGTGGGCCATCCAAGGCATTATTAATATTGGACATCTTCTACGAGAGAGTACCATTTTAGGCTTAGGAGACTTAGCGGGAAAATAAATACTAGGTCCAGGAAGCTTCCTTGCCTACACACAGATCAGTCATTTTTAACTTCTTTGCTGAGAGCGGGATCTTTGCACTTATCTAAATCCTTGCTTGAGAACTATTGCAAACACGCTGATAAATTTCGGGGCATAACATTCAAGATATATAATATACTCAACACCCACCTCCCTATAACTTCTCTCATATTAAGGCGTGGAAACAGGACTTGGGAGAGACATAGGATGACGACCGGGATCCAGTATTCCATAAGACAGCGAAGTATTCTATCCCCGCTGCTCTGTAGGAACATTGCTACAAAATTCTGTATCAATGGCATTTGACCTCAGTTACATTTCATAAAACATTTCCTTCTGTCTCGGACAAATGCTGGAGAAATTGTGACCAATCAGGCACTTATATGCACATATGATGGCAATGTCCAACGGTTGTACCGTTTTGGGAACAGGTTCATACTTGGCTCTCTCATCTACTAGAGGGGGGAGGGATTATGTATCCAAAATACGCTCTGCTAAATGCACCTGAAGATGGGCTTAATAAATATGTGCAAAGGTTTTGCTTACAAGTTTATATAGCTGCCAGATGTGAACTAGCTAAGGCTTGGAAGCAGTCTAATGCTCCTTCACTCTACTAATAATTCACTGCTTACACAATCTACTCCTGAGGGAATTCTGCGCAAAAAAAACTGAAAATTCTGCAAACTTTATATTGGTCAAAATAACACAATTTACGTGACAGTCTTTAAGTAATTACATTTTAAATGATTACAGAAAAAAAATTTAAAGTTGCAGAATTTTAAATATTTTGAGCAGAATTTCCCTAGAAATTCACGTAAGTGTCCCTTCCACATACAGACACCCTCATACAGGCTCCCTCACTCTCTCATATACATACACACACCCCCTCATACAGGGCCCTCTCTCTTGCATACACATCCACAAAAGCTCCCTTTCTCTTTCACACATACATCCTCACACAGGCTACCTATGGGGGTCATTTTCTGTCCCTTTTCGCGTGCGATAGCTAAATAGGGGTAGAGTGGGGAACGGAAGAGGAGAAGTTGAGGTGGCGTCGGGGCGGACACCACGGAAACTTCGCTGGTGGCGAAAAGGTAAGACCCCTTATCGCCGCCAGTAGCTGTCTCAACCAATAGCGCCACCCTCATATACACACAATCTCTTTCTCACACACACACACACACCTTCACAATCTCCTCATATAGGCTCCCTCTCTCTGAAACCCACACAAGCATCCCCCCAGCCCCCCTCATACCTCCCATGCTCTCTTTCACACCCTCCTGCTCTGTCACCCTCCCTTCCCCACACCCCCCCCCCTCATATAGGCTCCCTCTCAAACTACTCAGGCATCCCCCCACTCCCCCTCTTACCAACCAAGCTGTCTCTTAACCTCCCCCACACCCACTCTCCTTTCTCACACACACATTCTCTCACCGGCATCCCCCTCCTCTCATATAGGCTCCCTCTCTCTGAAACCCACACAAGCATCCCCCCGCCCACCCACCCTCTCTTACCTCCTATGCTCTGTCATCCTCCCCTCTCTCATACACATTCTCTCTCACCGGCATGCCGCGGGACACGCTCCATTCACGGCGAACATGAAGGCCTGGCATGCCGTTCACAACACATGGGGGGCCTTCCATTTTCACCGCAAATGGTGCATCGGGCCTTCATCTTTGCCGCGAACGGAGCACGTCTTGTGTGCTGCGGGACGCGCTCCATTCGCGGCATGCCGGGGTCTCCTCTGCTATTTTTTGCGCAGAATTGGGGGGGAATTCTGCGCAAATTCTGCACTCCGCAGTAGCGTAGAATTCCCCCAGGAGTAACAATCGTCTAGCATATCTCACTGCATTGAAACAGATAAACTTCCTCCCTTTCAATTAATGTGGAAAACCTTGGTGACATGGCTGAAAGATCAAGACCACCAGATGGTTTAGAGCAGAGCTTTCCAAACTTTTCATGTTGGTGACACACTTTTTAGACAAACAATTTCGGGTACACAGTAATTCATCTACTAGCAAACCAGAGGTTAAAGGTTAAATGAACAAAATGTATTTTGACAATTTACGTATGTTTCCTTAAATATATACATAATAAAATGTTTCACGACACAACCTATCTTGTGAAAACCTTTCATTTATATTAAAAATATATAATATTCCAAGATTAATGTTGTTATAATTTATGAGTAACAATAATAAAACAAAGTTATTGTGTTATTCAATTTACCTCTTTAATGAGATATATGAGCTTGATGGACACAGCTTTTTAAATATTTGATGTTAATAAAAAAGTCCAAAAGGTCTTCTGCGTAATTTTAAAAAGCTGGCCAGTTTCACACTATAAAATTATTGATAGCCTCATTCAACTAATTCTATATGGCTATGAGAGTGAAGTCTGGAATTTATAGGAAGGGACAGAATGTCAATATAAATCCTGCACCTTCAGTTCTGTAACTCTCTGCATCCACTGAAATTCCCCCAAACAATGGAGCTTGGATGTTTCCCTTACAGCTCATCATACTAAAAGATATTTTCAAATTCTGGTGTCACCTCACAGTAACAGCAGCACAAACACCTTCCACTGCCAGGCACATTGTGAACTAACACAAAACCCCGCAAAAAAGACACTCAAAATCTATACTACAATCCCATCATAACGTAACAGTAATAACACCAAGGACTCAAACAACAATAACCCTACCTGTGAAAAAGCAAGGGTAAATATTAACTGGGTCCTAGAATACCAATATACCACCTACTGAGGAAACAAAACAAACCAGATTGCTATAGATCCCTATGCTAGCAGAATCTCTCATCATGGTCACACACACAGAGCAGAGACAGACCCTCACCAAATACAGACTACAAAATAAAGGAGCACAAATTAGACAAAAACTGAAATGGAAATCCCAAGAAGCCAGACTCTGTGTATTAACAATGGAAAAACAGAACCACCATTCCTCATAAAACATAAAATCATAAAGCATCAGTTATAATAGTAAAACCATACTAATAAAAGAATATTTTAAAACTATTGATAAATAGAATTTCTATTAATTAAAATCATATACATTTTTTACAATTTCCCAAACACCAATAAAATATTTCAAAACAGCACATATATCAAATAACACCCAATAATTAAAACTAATAAGGATTTTAAAAAGCCCCTGCTGTCCATACTTTGGAGCTCTTGATTTCCAGTCACCCTGATATTGTCGAGGATTAGGAGGTTATCTCCTCTCTCTCTCACACACTCTCACATGTCCATTCTCTCTCACACATACACTGTCACATACATACACATTCATGCTCTTATATCCACCATAACCTCTCGCTCTCACAAACACTGACACACTCTCAGGCTCTAAGACACTCTCTTCCCCTCCACACACACCCCCCACACAAACTCTTACTCCCCTGGATTTTCTCATACACACTCATGCTCTCACTTTCTCTGGTTCCCTCACATACACACACACACACACACCCAGGCAAGCTCCCAGTCATTCTCACACACTGAAACTGACCCCCAGGCAGGCTCCCATTCATTTTCATACCACTCCCTCACCATCCCCCAGGCAGGCACACATTCATTCTCACACAGACCCCCAGGCAGGCACCAATTCATTCTCACACACACACCCATACACCACACACAGGCAGGCACCTCTTCTCACACATACAAACCCCAGGAAGACACCCATACATTCTCATACACAGACACACCCTCAGGCAGGCACCCATGCATTCACATGCACTCTACGGGCCCTCAGCTTCTCTCTTACCTTTGGGCCTCCTCTTCACGGGTCGCTGCAGGATGGGCTCTGCAGCGGCCGCCCTCCTCTTCTCGGGCCGATCCGCGGCAGCGGCAGCCCTGCTCTTCTCGGGCCGATCCACGGCAGCGGCGGCCCTGCTCTTCTCCGGCCGATCCGCTGTGGGGACCCTGCTACCGGGCCTCCTCCTCCTCTTCTCAGCTAGCAGCAACAACGCTGCTCCTCTTCTGCACGTGGCCGACGCTCCTCCCCCTTCCTGCCCGTGCGGCTCCTTCAATATTTTTCTTCCGGGGCCACATGGGCAGGAAGGAGAAGGAGCACCTGCACGTTTAGACGTCACCTTTTTCTTCTGGCCGTGGTGACGTGAGCTCCACCACGGCCTTGCCGATCTTCCTGCCGGCACGGAGCACAGCGATTCTTCAGTACTAAGCCGCCAGTGGGATGAGGTCCACCGGCGGCCGCATTGGCTCCCACTTGCCGGTGTGTCACGTGCACCGGGCTTGCGCGGCACACCTCAGGCGACACAGTAGTGTCGCGACACACACTTTGGAAAGCTCTGGTTTAGAGAGATGTGTTTCTCTTTATGCTATTTGCTTGTAACTATCTGTTTCATATAGCTTGGGTATTATTACTCTGTTCTTCAGAGAAAGTAGTTTTGATTATCTATGGTTGTACCATTACAAAATCTTAATGACTGTGTAACATGACCTGCTCTTTCGGCTGGTTATAGAGAGGTTAGCTCTTGAATTAAGTGGATTTTTCTCTTATTACTATTCTGTCATTGTCATACTTGTTTTTGCTGAAGGATGATCAGCTCCTGTATTTATCCATAATAAATGCAGCATCTGTTAATTTTATTTTTATCAATATGAAGAGAAGGGGGGTGGGATGGGTTACAAATTAATCACTAAAATTATGACCATTGTTTCTTGGCTATGATATGTGCGTATTGTGAATGTTTGGCATGTTTGCGTTAAATGGTCAATAAAAGTTTATATTAAAAAAAAAAAAACCTTAATCAGAGAAATTCTCTCACTCAACGCACAATTAAACTCTGGAATTTGTTGCCAGGGGATATGGTTAGTGGAGTTACTGTAGCTAGGTTTAAAAAAAGGTTTTGATAAGTTCTTGGAGAAATCCATTAATTTCTAATCAAGTTGACTTAGAAAATAGCCACTGCTATTACTAGCATGGGATATACTTAGTTTTTGGGTACTTGTAGCCTGGATTGGCCACTGTTGGAAACAGAATGCTGGGCTTGATGGACCCTTCGTCTGACCCAGTATGGCAATTTCTTATGTTCTTAGGAATGTAAGATTTATCTTTAGATATATATTTTAATACTTTTATAGCAATTATTTGCTTGCAATCAATTCCTTTCGCTTAACAAGTGCTCAAATAAACTTACATCAATACCTGGATCCTAGTGTATTGACTCAATGTATGTGTGCATGCATCTGAGCAGCCCCGAGGTATAGACACTCCTCACTATCTCACTCTTTTCGGAAAATTAGCCCTGAGGTACACCTGTGGGAGTACAGACAGAGCACCTCAGGGTGTGTCTTTGTCCCGAACCAGGAACAGACCTCATTTTAGCATTTGAATACTTGCATGACCCAGAAAACAACCAAGACAGATTAGCAAGAGTGTGCCCCCCTCCCCCCACTCCAGCTGATCCCCTCACTTCCTCAGCCCATCCCCTCTCAGCAATTCCAGCCCTTTCACATCCCCCAGCTGATCCTCCCTCAGCCCCACTCCCTTCTTATAACCCTAACTGATCCTACCATCCCCCTGCCTCAACTCATTCCCTGCTCATTATCCTCCATCCCTTCTTACTTCTCAGCCTCCTCTCCAGCTAATCTCACATTCCCTCTCCAGCTACTCTTACATCCTCCAGTTAATCTTTAGTCATTCCCCTGCTCCTGACCCATCCACAGCCAATCCCTCTCCACCTTATCCAACCCTCAAACCCTTCCCACTCTCATCCCTCCCTTCAAACATTTTTCTCTTGGGAAGTTCAGTGGTGGGTAAGGAGAGGGGAGCAGCAGCAATCTCCAGTGGCCCATGCACATTTAGCTCTCCTCTCCCCTCACGACTGATCCCAAGCATCATGGCGATCTGCAAGTGGCAACAGCATTACTAATGAAAGTCGGCATGGGGCCTGTGGATCAGTGCAAGCTCACAAGCCCTGCAGCGACCTTGATTCCTCCTCATGTAGGACTTCCTGTTATAGAAAATCATGCAAGGGGTCTTACTGCCACTGAAGTGCTTGTGAGTGCATACTGGCTCACAGGCCCCATGCTGACTTTCACTACTCATGTTGCTGCTGCTTGACTAGTGCTGCCATTTGAGGCACTTGTGACTTCAGCTGAAGGTTTTATGACTCCATTTGAGGTCCCAACTCACAGTTTAGCAAGGCTTAACATATAGGTTTAATGTACACCTCAACTATCTCCACAACAGATAAACACTTAACTAAAAGCTTTCCTTTGTATTTTGTTAGATAATGTTAATGAACTCCCCCAAAACTAACAGCATTGGCATCATCTATGTCATCAAGTGTTTGGGTGAAAAGATGAAGTTAAGTAAGACAAAAAACATAGTTAAAACCACCACTGTGCACTGGAGTAGTATTAGAAATCATGTAGTAAGCGCTTCATAAGCAAGTGAATGGGAGCCAAATACTAAGTGGAGGACATTCTTGTAGGGTATCACTCATTTGCTATCATACATATCCATTATGCTTTCAAATATACTTAACTGTGATAATCATTATGAATAAATATTCACAAGGCATTTAAAGTTCATTTAGTGTTCATTAAAGATACAATCTTAATACACATATTGAACAGAAGTAAATATTACAATTGTTCCTATAACAAAAATGCTCCTATTCCATCCTAGAGAGGACATTTTCTTCTATACAATGTGACTTTTTGTTTTCACTAGTATTGTAGTGGGGGGTTTTTTCTGCACAAACAACAACTTGGGACTTATTTTGAAAAAAGTTTAAATAGATCCAAATTTCCAGACCCGCATTTACATTAATTTTTTGATTCTCCTTTATATGCTCAACCAACAATAATGACAACATCCAGTGGAATAATGCTAGACAACTGAATAAGATATTGATCCACACCTAATTACACAAAGGGACATTAAATGAATATTGCCACGTACAGCGGATTCCCCAAGATCTTAGAATACAGAAAGAACTGAGACTATACAGGGAGGATGCAGAGTTCATATAAAATTGAAATAAAATAAACAAGCGTTCTTTTGATCTAGTGATTGTAATCATTCAAACTATACCAGTTTATACACGGTTAAAAAGTAAATTAAACTCTACCCTGGAGAACTTAAACACCATTCACAATCGAACAATATAATATTTAGCTGACTTGAAAGCATAGATGAATGCATTCAGTTAAAAGATGAAAGATTAAATACACTAAGTTTTTCTGGAATGAAAATGATTATAAACCGGGGAACATGTATGTATGGTCCTCATCTAGTTTTTTTCCATTAATGCAAGTAGAAAATCACTTTTGAGGATTCTATCCTCTGGAGACTAAATTATGAGACCTTTTCAATCAGAGCTATCTGTATTTTTTTTTCTTTTTTATAAGAGAGCACCTTTTCAATATTGATGTGGCAAGTCAGATCACTTGAACACAGCTGCAGCTAATGGAGAACATAATGGGTTAGGCCCCATTCAGAGCAGTGAACATGCATTCACCAGATCTCAACCATCGAGGAATCTGCCAAATTTGTCCTAAAAAAAAAATTCTGAATCCAGATCAGATTTCAGTCCTCAATAAAGGGTTACCTTTTGCACTTACTAACAGATTTGATTTGTTTCAGTTTAACTTAAAATATTTCTGCAGCATTTCTCAGATGCTGCAGATTGTTATATTCACCAGCACGCCTATCCTCACAAGCAGGCTCACTCACCTGACATTGCCAAGCCCGATCTCCGCCACCACATGGCCTGAAACACTGCAAATCCATTCGGCCAAGGACTCTATCGCAGCCTGGGTTTGGCTCCTTAGGCACGTGCACCAGATGCCTCCTATTAAAAGGGCCCACGGCAGGAACACAGCCATAGCACCCTTGGAGGACATCAGCTGCTTCAGCCCTTATGAGAGCTCTTCTCCTTGCCAGACGTCACCTCAGCAACAAGTCAAATATTTTTGGGATACTGTGAGTTGCTGTTCCAGCCTTGCCTTCAGCCTCCCCAGTCTTACTTCCATGTCTTCAGCCCAGCCTTGCCTTCGTCTCTTCGACCCTTTCCTTGTCACCTCCTTTACCCTTGGACAGATTACCGGTATTGATCAAAGCCTGGACTTTCGTTCTCTGCCTGCCACTGACCACCACTTGGACTCTTGTTATCCTTGCCTCAGCTCTGAGTCTGTTCCCTGATCTACTCTTCAGTCTGCAGCCCAGAGACTGCCACCTAAGATCTACAGGACCCAGAACCCAAAGGCTCAAGTCAAGAGGAAAGGGGTTGGTACAGACGAAGCTCCAGTTCAGTCTCTGCACAGTCTGCTCTGTCAGTTGTCAGAAAGGACCTACAAGGCCTTCCCTGTAGATTGTCTCAACTTCACCCCAACATAAAAGAGTCCGCAATCCTAATACAGATCAATCTGTGGTGTCTAAATCATCCCGGTGGTTACCCAGAGTACTTACTTGAACCAACTATTTTTACGTTTATGGAACTGGTTAGAAGGGCTTTTTTCCATATCAATAACCAAATCACAATAATTTCCACAATTTGACCCATCGAGAACATTTAGCTCTGAAAAATGTACAAATGAATAAGGAAATTGTAGTAAAGGCAGAAAACAAGGGTGGCACCATCATTCTGATGAATTCATAAGATTATATATATATACAGTCAACTCAACACTAATTATATACAACGTTTTGGCGATCCCACACAAATCAATAAGACGACTGATGACCTTTTGGATTCAGCATTTCCACAGCTAGCTTTTCCTATATGTGCGGTGATTTATATTTTACCAAAAGATTGACCTATGACATTGACTGACCTAAAGGATTCATTAATTTCTTAACAGGGCTCCTTATTAGAGCCTCTTTTTATTGACAAATAGCTTAGAGAATTCATCCCACAATTACTATCATATTCGTGAATTGGCCCACATCGTTTTTTTGGGTTTAATTTTTTATTTATAACTTTTACTAATACATGCACGTATTATATCATAAGAGATAAGCATAGGCCATTACAATTATTCAAACCAATAATACATCATTAATAACCAACATTACTTAATGGCTTATTACTATTTCACAATTCAGTAATTACTATTGGAAGCAGTTAACGAGGAGTTCAAAGTAATACTTTCAGGAAAAGGTATAGTCCTGATTAGAGAAGATTACATCTTATTTAAGAGACAATGGGATATTATTCAAGAAGTATGTGATCAAGGAAGACTCTCAGTTCTGGTACAAAAAATACATAAGAATCATTGTTCTTTTTTATGACACACTTACAGGGGTATCTCAGTAAAAAGGAAGCTCCCAGTGATATTGTTTCTTGTCTCATTGAAAGGAAACCTTTAAGTCTCTCGTGTTACTTTTGAAATGTCAGGAAAAGCAAGTTTGCTTACCGTAAACGGTGTTTCTGTAGATAGCAGGATGAATTAGCCATGCTGTCATGGGATCTGTCAATCAGGTCCGGGAGGCGGAGCTTTACCAAGCAGAGGCTAGATTTTTGCTCTCTGCGGCTGCGCGTGTGTTCCCGTGCAGGAAAGCAACAGATTCTCCTCAGTCTGTGATTAAGCTGTAATGTAGTTGGAGACAGCGACTGCCAGGGAGGAGGGAGGGTCAGCATGGCTAATTCATCCTATCTACGGAAACACCATTTACGGTAAGCAAACTTGCTTTTTCCCGTTGATAGCAGGGCTGAATTAGCCAAGCTGTCACGGGAGTCCCAAGCTCCCGATCACGCTGTTTGTGATGTGTATGGGCGTACGTGATCCATAGTAGTGTGGCAATCATTGTGGACAGGAGGATAGAGATGCAGGATTGCTTGCCCTATCTTCACATCAGTGGCTGCTTGTTGATCAAGGCAGTAGTGGGATGTGAAGGTATGGAGCGATGTCCATGTAGCTGCCTTACAAATGTCTATGGGCTGCACATTTTTTAAGGTATGCCAATGAGGCTGCCACTGCTCTGACTTGGTGAGCTTTGGGAGCAGAATGTAGATGTAATTTCTGTTTGTCATAGCAGAATTTGATGCACTGTGCTATCCAGCTGGAGATAGTGCATTTAGCCACTGGTAGTCCAGGTGCTTTCGGGTCAAGAGAGACAAATAGTTGAGAAACACGGGAGTCCAAGTGTGTCCTTTCTTTGTAGTATGCTAACGCTCTTTTGCAGTCTAGTGTATGCAGTAGTTTTTCCCTATAATTAGAGTGAGGTCTAGGGAAAAAGATGGGTAGTTCTATGGTTTGATTGAGATGGAATTGAGAAACTACTTTTGGCAGGAAGGATGGGTGTCCTGAGAACCACCTTTTGGTGATAAAACTGTAAATATGGAGTATAGTGGACTACGGCTTGTAATTCACTGACTTGTCACGCTGATGTTCCGCAACCAGGATTACAACCTTCCATGTAATGTTAATGTGTGCGGAGTCCATGGGTTCAAACGGGGAAAGCATGAGCTGTTCAAGAACTATGTTGAGGTTCCATGGAACTGGAGGCTTAGAGATCGGAGGACGAAGGTGAGTTAAACCCCTTAATGAAACGAGAGAATATGGGGTGATTGGATATAGGAATATTCTTAACTGGTCTATGATATGCCCATATGGCACTAAGATGAACTCTAATGGATGATGTTGCCAGACCAGCTGTGTATAGTGCATGAAAATAATCCATGAGTAGCTCGGGTGAGCAGTCCAATGGTGTTATGCCCTTGGAAATGCACCAGGTAGAGTAGCATTTCCGTTTATAGCTATAATGTTTCCTCGTTGAGAGTTTCCTGGATTCTAACAGGATGAACTGTGTTGAAGTGGAAACTCCCTGTTCTGTTAACAGGAGCCTCTCAATCTCCATGCTGTCAAATGGAGAGATGAGTGTAGCGGGTGCAGGAGTGTCCCTTGTTCTTGGAACAGGAGATCTGGGCAATTCGGTAGTCGAATTGGGTCTTTGATGGACAGTCGGAGAAGGAAACTGTACCACGGTTGCCTGGGCCAGGCTGGGGCTACGAGTATCAGTTGAGCTCTGTATGCTATGCACTTTTGAATTGTCCTGGTAATGAGTGGTATGGGAGGAAAGGCATACAGGAGGCCTGTTGTCCACGGGATGAGGAAGGCAACCTGAGCGACTGAGCGGGCTGGGTCTTATCGAGCAGAATTTGGAAACTTGAGCGTTGATTTCCGTTGCAAAGAGATCTATCGATGGTGTCCCTCATTGTACAAAGATGTTGTGGACTGCGTCTGAATTAAGTGCCCATTCATGAGGATGAAAGATGCGACTTAGCCTGTCCGCTCTTGTATTTGCTACTCCCAGTAGTTAAGTCGCTTGCAAATGTATGCAATGTCTGTGAGCGTGTTCAAAGATTATCAGGGTTTCCTTGCAAAGGGACCATGAACCGGACCCTCCTTGTTTGTTGATGTAAAACATCGCCACTTGACTGTCCGCATAGATCATGACCCTGCGGCCCTTCAGGTGATCTTGAAAACACTTGTAGTGCATTTTGAATCGCTCTGAGTTCCAATAAACTTATTTGCAGGGTCTGCTCGGAGACTGTCCATAAACCTTGTGTTTCGTAAATCTCAAAATGTGCTCCCCATCCCTTGCGAGACACATCTGTGGTTAAGACTGCGTTGTGAGGAAGGGGGCTGAATAATGCTCCCTTGGAAAGGGTGGAGTCCAGGAGCCACTATGCTATGTCCTTTCTCATCTTGGATGTTAGCAATAGTCGGTGTGTCAAATGGTTGTGAGTGTTTCCATTGACGTTTTAATCCCCATTGCAGGCATCTCATGTGTAGCCTGGTGTCTGGAAACATGAAAATAGCTGCCACCATGTGGCCTAGGACTACTAAACCTTATCTCGCCGAAGGTTTTTGAGTGCGGTTCAACAAATGGAGAAGTGACGTATTTGTGTTATCCTGTCTTTGGTAGGTATGCCCGGTTGCGAGTGGTGTCCAGGCATGCTCCTATGAATTGTAGCTTTTGTGTTGGCTGTAGATTTGATTTCTGAAAATTGATCATCAGTCCCAATTCCTGTAAGCACTCTGACTCGGCTGAGGTGATCGATCAAGACGTACGGTGTCGAGGCTATTATCAACCAATCGTCCAGATATAGAAAGATGGTCATACCCTGTTGTCTGAGATGAGCCACCACCACTACCATGCATTTGGTGAAAACCCTGGGTGCAGCCGATAGTCCAAAGGGGAGAACCTTGTATGGTAGTGTTGACGCCTGTAGCAAAAGCATAGGTAACGCCAAGAGGATGGATGGATTGGAATGTGTGTGTAAGCATCCTTCAGATCGATGGAACACATCCAATCGTTGGGTTGAATCAGAGGTAGGATCAATTTCAACGATACCATCGTGAATTTTTCTTTGGTCAGGAATTTGTTCAACTCTCGAAGATCCAGCATGGGACGAAGGCCACCCGACTTCTTGGGAATGAGGAAGTATGGGGAATAAAACCCTAAGTTTTGGGCTTTCGGGGAAATCAGTTGAATGGCTTGTTGTTTGTGAAGTAAAGCAATTTCCTCCCCGAGTTGTGATTGGGACCTTTGAGGCTTTAGAATGGAAAGGTGAGGTGATGTGGGCTTTGTGGTAAATTGAAGTTGGTAACTGTGTCGTACAATCTCTAAAACCCATTGATCAGATGTTATCCTCTCCCAGGCTGCTAGGCAAGAATGAATTCTGCCAGGTGGTGCCTGAGGTATTAAAAAGATGGTGTTGATTTTACCGTGGCTGCCAGTTGTTGGGTCGGCTGTCTCTGGTTTCGTGGCTTACCACTACGTTGATTTGGGGTCTGTTGTTGTGTTTGAGGACGCTGGTAAGATGGGTACGCCAGTGTGCGAAATGATTGGTAAGACCTGTAGGGTCTACGGGCATACGATAGACTATTAGATCCATAATATCGACACATAGTTGAGTATTGAGGTTGTGATGTCAAGGACTGAACCCACTAGAGCTTCATCCTTTAATTTACCTACTGTTTCCTGAAATCGTTCTCCATAAGTTGTCTCCTGTACACGGGAGGTTAGCTAGTTTTTCGTGCAAATCCTCCTGTATAGTACTGGAATGCAGCCATGCCATCCTGCGGGCCGCAATGGCTGTTGCAGATGCCCTGGAAGATGTTTCAAATGCTTCATATGTCGCCCTCAGGTGTCTAGAACACTCTTCCCTATCATGGAGAGGTGGTGGTACGTGGTCTGCCGTCGAGGAAAGCATACCTTTTGTGGCTTGTATGCACTCAGATATTGTACCATATAAAATTGATGGTACATAATGCGGGCGTTTAACATTGCATTGTGGTAAATCTTTCTGCCAAACACATCTAGACATTGGTTGTCTTTGCCTGTTTGAGGACATAGATGCATTGGAGGAAGTAACTTGTATTACTTCCCTGTTTGATTTGTATAATGTTTTGGCACCCTGTATATGAGAAGAAATAGAAGAAGGGCTTACTTCCCACACTCTACTTGTTTGTGAAGCCTTTTTATGGTGTGAGTGATGTGAATGCCTATGGTGATGGCCTGACGATGTTCCTGTGTGGATCCTGTTTCTGGACAGTGACAGTCTTCTATGTTTTGGTCTGTATCCTTTAGAAGTGGATTTTGAGGACCATGAAGTAAAAGTCGTTTGGTGTTGAATCGTTAGAGGTGGAATGAGATACCTCTGGAGACTCATGTCATCTCTTTAACCCATGTTGTATTGGGTGAGATGAGTGTTTGGACTTATGTGTTGCCTTTTGCGCAGTGTGTGCCGACTTTTGCGTCGTTGGCGTTATTTGTGCCCCATGCGCCGTATCTTGTGGCGTCGCAACCTTCTGCGCCATCTGCGTCATAGTGTGTTCCCAAGGCGCCGGGCTCCTCGACGCACCATGCGTTGGTTGCTTCATGTGTTTTTGCGCCATGTGCGCCGATGTCTTGGGCACCGTTGTCTGCTGCGCCGATGTCTGCAGCACCATATGCGTCGCTTGCTAGATTGTCAACGCCGTCTGTGCCACTTGGGCCACTCCCAGTGTCTTGTGCAGACGGTGTTTTGGGGACGGCGCCATCTTTAATAGTGCCGAATCCCTGTCCTTCGATCAGGTCCTTAATCCGATAGCCTAGGGTGTCGTGGCAAGTCCTTACCTCCAGGCCTGGAGGGTTGAAGATCCCACGACGCTGCTCTTTTTAGCAATGAAGCCAGTGTTGTCAAGGGCCCTGGTGAAGAGTGAGCCTCCGAAGGCTCCGACAAGCTTAGTAGCTCCTTCATCCTATAGGCTCCGTTGCTTTTGGGTCCTAGGTGACATTCGGGTACAAAATTCAGTCTTTGACTATGATTTGGCCAGAGGCACCGGTCATGGCCATCCATGACCAATGTTGAATCGTTAGAGGTGGAATTTGCAGGGCTTAAAGCTCAATTTTTTAGACATTTTTTGAAAAAACAAAAAACGCTGAGGAGAAAGTCAGCTCCGCGTACGATCCCGCGCGCGGAAAGAACAGACTGAGGAGAATCTGTTACTTTCCTGCGTGGGCACACGCGCAGCCGCAGAGAGCAAAAATCTAGCCTCTGCTTGGTAAAGCTCCGCCTCCCAGACCTGATTGACAGATCCCATGACAGCATGGCTAATTCAGCCCTGCTATCAACAGGAAAACATTCTTACTACAGAACCATGAAATGATATATTTAAATGACGAAAATAGGATGACATCAGTTTACCGATGTCCTATTCAGCAATAAGAGACCAAATAAAGTAGAATGATCGATAATTTCAATGGCCGATGATTCCAGGAAAGATGTTAGATATATAAAACCTAACTGCAAACCTCCCAGATAATCAGTATCATCTCTCTCAACCAGTGATTGGGTATGAAATACACTATTAATCGGAGGTGCCTCAGGCATTTGGGAGTACCTCATTCAGGTACCACTTAAAGGTAATTTCTGGCATTTCACCCATTACCCTGGGAAAATTAATCTGTCTCAGATTCAAACGGCGATTCCAGTTTTCAAGGATTTCTATTCTCCAGGATAAGGCAGTTCTATCCTTAACAGTAGCCAAATTAAAATTCTTAATCTGCTGTATCTCTGTTTCTGCTTTGGCTACTGAAACCTTAACAGCGTCCAAGGAATTTTCATGGTCAGAAATGTTGTTATCCAAAGAGACAGTTAAGTGATCCATTTTGCTATTACAGGCTTTTATAGCAATAGAGAGACCTGCAATCAGCTCCCAGAGATTCTCCATAGTTATAACCGCTGGTTTGACCGGGGGTATTGGTTACTCACCCAATGTCGGGGGGTCCACCTTCCAAGGCCGGTGTTCCTGGGAGTCCTACCGGGGTTTCAAAGCTTTTCCCCAATATGCTTCTCCCTGTCCCTGGTGGTGCAGATGCCGACAGTTCTCCTTCCTGCCCCGCCTGAGCGATGACCCCATCATCCCTCGACAGCAGCGCGTCTGAAGTCAACTGCACCCTGGCCGCCGGCGGTCTACATTGGGGGGGGGGGGGGGGCTGAGGGAAACCTCTGCCCCAGGCGTCAGCTGCTCTCCCCTCCAGCCTCCGACACAGTGGGGGAATCCCCCCCAATTTCTACTTCTCCTGTCTCAGGACGCCATCTTTCCGCCCCTGCTCATCATTGTTCTTTAACAATTTCTTGGCTCTGTTTCTAACTTCTGGTATAAAAAATGGCAACTTAAAACTAAGGAAGTGCGAGATATAAATGTGTTAAAACAAAAATCACCACTTACTCCCTCTTATGATTATGCATAGAAATACTATAAACCTATAATAAACTATTAACAAATCAATACCACCATTTTAAGAGTGAAAAAGCCAGTTCACAGCATTATAAAGTCACATTAAGGCTGGTGCTAAGTTACAATCATTACTAGCATAAAAAACTTCCAACTGCAACAGTGCACTGGTAAAACTAGCAAAGCAAAATTGGTTGAGCTTCTTGTGTTATATCTCAGTAATTCACCCTCATGGCATTCGTAAAAGTATTTTTATCAAAACAATGGGTTTTCAAAAATGATGCACAGTATCTAATCCACTAGTCACTGGACCACTGTTTTAATCACAAAAACTATGTCCAAACAAAAGTTTATCAATGATACTGGCAAATTATAAATCCCCAAAGGCCCATGTTTTGCCAAAAATCAGTCATCAGGGGGCATCTGTATTCACTTATCTTAAGACAAGCATTGATACCAAAGTTCCACAACAAAACAAAACCGATGCTGGTTTATACTTTCTCCACGCTGTTGCAGATTGCTATGATTTAATAATTCATCTATAAAATAACCAAAGAGAACGGCAATGTCCTTACCTATTAACCAAATATTTGAACAAACAAACAGGAAAAAAAAGTGGTACCGTACCAAAGTTCACTTCACTTTCGTACTCGACTTCTTGAATCTCAAATGAGCAGGAGCAGAAAAAATTCAAACTTATAATTTGTCTTAAGTGCCTACCCTTTCCAAGATCTGACCAATCAGAACCCAACTTAATCTCTAAGAAATTACTTGTAATTTAAAATTTAAAAAAAATCCATCCTCAAAATAAAATGGTTTCCTACTCAATAGATTACATTTAAACCCCCCTGGAGTTATATGTTCCAGTGGAAAATGTACTGCTGTTCATAACACTGAAGGATTACTCCTGGGGGAGTTCTGCACAAAAAAAACTGTAAAATTCTGCGCACAAAAACTGAAAATTCTGCAAAATTCTGCACGCTTTATATTGGTCAAAATAACACAATTTACATGACAGTCTTTAAATAATTACATTTTAAATTACAGAAAAAAGTTATTACTTAAAGCTGCAGAATTTTAAATATTTTGAGCAGAATTTCCCTAGAAATTCACTGTATGAGTGTCCCTTCCACAAATACACCCCCTCATACAGGCTCCCTCACTCTCTTGCACACACACATCCCCTCATACAGGGCCCTCTTTCTTGCATACACACCCACACAAGCTCCCTTTCTCCTTCACACGTACATCTTCACACAGGGTTCCTATGTCTCTCTCTCTCATGCAGTCCTTCACACAGGCTCTGTCTCACACATACACAATCCCTTCACACAGGCTAGCACCCTCACATACACACGAGCTCCCAATCTCTCACACACATACACACTCCTTCACAATCTTCTCATATAGGCTCCCTCTCTGAAACCCACACTCAAGCACCACCCCCGGCTACCCACTCTTACCTCCCATGCTCTCTATCACACCCTCCTGCTCTTTCTCACCCTTACCAACCATGATCTCTGTCACCCTCCCTTCTCTCACACACACATTCTCTCTCACCGGCATCCCCCCCATGCTCTCCCCCCCCCCCCCCCCCCCGATACACATTCTCTCTCATCGGCATGCCGCTGGATGCACTCCGTTCACAGCGAAAAGGGAAGGCCCCCATGTGCCAGAAACGGCGCGCCGGGCCTTCATCTACGCTGCAAATGGAGCGTGTCCTGCAGCACGTGGGGGGGCTTCCCTTTTCGCCACGAATGGCGCACCGGGCCTTCATCTTCGCCGCAAACGGAGCGTGTGCTGTGGGACGAGCTTCATTCGCGGCATGCCGGGGTTTCCTCTGCTATTTTCTGCGCAGAATTTGGCAATTCTGCGCAAATTCTGCATTCCGCAGTAGCACAGAATTCCCCCAGGAGTACACTGAAGGGCATATGCAACCTCAAAACAGAGGGCCCCCCTTATGGTGCATGGTGTTCTTATTACAGCACACTGCTGATCAATTACAATTTTTTGTGGTACATCAGGTAGGTCTGAGATGGGACGGCAATATATCATTAGCCCTACAACATACAGAAACTTTCTTTCTAGTTTTGATACAATCATAAGGGGATTTGACAGGTAAATCAATTATGTTATTACCTCTCATACATTACAGTTTCCTTTGACACATTAAACCATCAGATCCTTATTACGCGTCTACAAGTCACTGGGATTTCTGAGGCAGGGTTAAATTAGTTCCCTTCATACCACGCCAATTGTTCAAAACAATCAATAATTTGCTCTTCAATATCTAGCCGGCATACTATTACCTCTGGGATTCCTTAGGGTTTGGAGTTGTCCACAACCCTGTTTAACATCTATTTAACCCCACTACGTAAGATTTTGGCCTGTATTGATGTGAACTGTAAAATCTACCTTGATTTTCAGTTTTTCATTCCATTTCAACTTACATGGGCCGAAATATTGACAAAAAGAAATATTTAAGGTTGGCTGTTGAATAACTGACTTGCACTCAATGTTAAGATCGACGTGATCATTTTAACAGACTACCCCTGTCTAATGTTACAACTGTTTTCAGTTTGATGGATTTAATATCCTTAATCTCAGCAAGTATAACATCTTGGTGTGATTCTTGATAATTTTTCTATGCACCCAAATCAAATCAGTATTGAAAACATCTTTCTATTAATTATGTATGCTGCGAAGATTGAAGCCTTCCCTAGAGCTATGAGACTCTCTTTAGTACATCAGGCTCTTGTTTTAACCAGCACAGACTACTGTTAACTCTATATACTGGCCTTCCAGCAAGCCCTTTGAGAGCTTTACAAATTGTACAAAATGCCACAGCAAGGATTTTTGACTGGCACAAGGATGTGTGAACATATCACTCCCATGCTATCCCCACTTCACTGGCTGCCTGTTCAATGGCAAGTCAAATTTAAGCTAGCTATGCTGATACATAAACTGGTGAATAATGATTCTACTCCATGGATTAATGCTGTACTATGAATCTACAAACCATGTTCTTTAAGAATGGCAAACAAAGGCCTACTGGAAGTTCCCTCTCCTAAGTTGGTGTTTCTCAACGCAACTCGCAATCGAGGTTTCTGTGGCTAGCCCACTGTTTTGAAACTTTCTCTCCAACCGAGCAGATATAAACATTGGCATCTACTAAGTTATTCGAGAAAGCCTTAAACATTTTTCTGTTCAAATAGGCTTGTCCTAACTCATTTAGTACTTAGCAAATGGTACAAGATGTGATCATTTTTATCTCCCTATATTTGAGCTTGTATTGTGTAAACATTTTGTCTTTCACCACAAACATCCTTGGAATGTTTGCAGATTTTAAATAAGAGGATTTGAGTTGCATTCAGCAAAGAAGGACAGAAGTGTATTTACTGTTAGGTTGACCAAAAATGGACGAATATGAACTAGATTAACTCCTTATGATCGAGATGTCCTAGAATATGTATGAATATGAACCAGAACATGTATTTATTACAGTGTTAACCTAGAATGTGAATGTTAACAGTATGTGATTATTGACCAAGAATATGAATGATATAAACTGCTGTGATCTTCATTTGGGAAGTCTGTATATAAAATGCCTAAAAAAATGGTAATGCATTGAGTTTCATCAAGTCATAAGACTTCAAAACTTGCAGTTTTGGAAAACCCTTGCTGCTCACATTGTAAAAGGAAGTTCTCAAAGATAGATTTTTAAGTGGAATACAGTTAACCCTATGGGCTTTAATTAAAAACAATTTTCCCATGACAATATTACATTAAGATTGGTGGATTTTTTGACAACCCAAGCACTTCATATCATTGATATGACATCACTAAGTTTGTGATTTGATTGGTTCCTGGATATTCTAATCCTCGGTAGAATAATGATTTGTGCGGCACTGCTATCTTTAACTGCTATGAGAAGTAATCCATTTTATGTTCAAGTAAATGCTCATTCTCTCTCTGACAAATAACTATACTTTATTTCTAAGTGAATCTAATTTTGTTTTTTCAGAAAATATTTAGCTGGCCCCTGACATACGCCTTGTCATACCTAAACACTGAATATCAGGTAGTCCCTCATCTATACTTTTAGAGGCAGACATTTTCCCTGTTTCACTGGAGCCAATGGAGGCTGCAGCATACTACATTAAGTATGCTTTGGATGGATGGGGCAGTTTTCATATTAAACAGCCTTAAGGCAGAGACTGAGTTTTAAATGCAACCAAAACAATAAGTTAACAAATAATTTTGATTTCAAAGATTTGTTACCTGTACTTGTCGAAGCAGGATAAAACATAACATATATAAGTCAAATTTGTTTTGTATATCACTATTGCTTTAAACAGACTTGCTGGTATATGACCATAACTGGTGTGCTCCAGCCATTTGAAATCTGGTGAAATTGTACTTTGTATATGATTCCAGTGCGAGTGTCATTAAGGTACACATCTTTCCCTTGGTATATGAATAGATTTGGCAAGGTGGGTGTTTTTGTAGCTTCTATTGTTTTAGTTAAAAGTTTAAATATGCTTAACAGTAATAAAAATCATAAAAGCTGGGGTGTCCCTGCAAGATGAAGTTTTTGTAGAACTTTTTTCCAAATGGTATCTTTTTAATCAGCAATTAAAATAATTTTTACATTCAGCTTCAGCAAAAGAAATAATGTAAAACAAGGCTCAACAGGTCATCTTTGGAAAAAAAACACAAATCAAACCATTAGTTTTCCTCTGTAGGATTTGAAACTGTTTAACCAGAAAACTGAGCCAATACTGCACTGAAGATACACCTAAAAAACTTGAAAGTAGTTTTTGTATCAGGACAACTTTTAAAACCAGTATCTAATAGATTTACCACTGTAGTATATCTCACTAGCAAATGATTAAACTAAGTAATATGAAATCTGATAAGTATAAGTTGCCTTATTGCTCAGCATATTACCATATTAAAAATAAATTACTTACAAGTGAATGAGTACTCTTTTGTTTTAAGTGACTTGCTGCCTCAAAGATACAAATCACATTTCCGTAGGAAGCTGCAATCTAAAAAAAAAGAAAGGGGGGGATCAAAATGAAGTAAAGGGTATATAAAAACATATTAAAGGTATGAAATTGTTTGTATACTATATTTTGATCAATAACATCTATTTATTTTCTCTATACTGCTCCTTAAAAATAGAAAAATGATAAAAGAAACCCATTTGTATAGTTTAGTACTTGAAATATTGAAATGACAACACTAGAAACAAAAGTACTCTGTGAATCATCAGAACAGGTACTGGTTGGACACTTGAAATCCAAATTTCCTTTCTTCTGCTCCAACATGGTATTTGAATTGTACTCTGCAGAAAGCACCTCTGGAGGGTAAAATGATAGCTCAGTTTATCATGCTTCTCTAAAGCAGAAGACAATCATCACAAATGATACTATTTCATATAAGTGTCCACTAGAAACTAGACAAAACCCAAATACTAATTTAACAAGTCAAAAATATTTCATATGGTATGTATTTATTACCGATAAATTGATTACCGTATTTTCCAGCGTATAAGCCGAGTTTTTAACCCCTGAAAATCTTCTCAAAAGTCAGGGGTCGTCTTATACGCCGGGTGTCGTCTTATAGGGCGAATAATTACCATATTTTTCGCTCCATAAGACGCACTTTTTTCCCCCAAAAGTGGGGGGGGAAATGTCTGCGTCTTATGGAGAGAATATAAAAAAAATAAAAATCTAACAAAACCCCCCCACCCAGACCTGCCAAATTAATTTACTACAAACCCCCCCCCCCCCAAGACCTGCCAAAAGTCCCTGGTGGTCCAGCGGGGGTTCAGGAGCGGTCCGGGAGCGATCTCCTGGACTTGGGCCGTCAGCTGCCAGCAATCAAAATGGCGCCGACGGCCCTTTGCCCTTACTATGTCACTGGGGTCGACCGCTGTCGACCCCAGTGACATAGTAAGGGCAAAGGGCCGTCGGCGCCATTTTGATTGCTGGCAGCCGACGGCCCAAGTCCAGGAGATCGCTCCCGAACCCCCGCTGGACCACCAGGGACTTTTGGCAGGTCTTGGGGGGGGGGTTGTAGAAAACTAATTTGGCAGATCTTGTGGAGGGGTCAGGAGGGTGGGAGGGTTGTATTTAATTAATTTGGCAGGTCTTGGAGGAGGGTGGGGGAAGCTGAGGGATTAGTTTTAAAGGGTCGGGGTGGGTTTTTTGTTTATCGGCTCGGGCGCAGCAGATTAAAAAAAAACCCCGATCGGGCCGGACGGAAAAAAAAAAAACACAATGTGAATCTGAACCGGAATCAGAACTGATTCCGGTTCCGATTAACATCTCTATTACCGGTACCTCCTTCTCTGCCTCTCAGATCTCGCACATGCACGTCTACGCCGCTTCACTGCAGTCCTCAGGAGCGAGATCTGAGAGGCAGAGGAGGAGGTACGGTAATAGGATAGAAGGGTGGGCCAGAGGGATGCGTTACCGCTCTGATAGTTTTGGAGACAGGGAGGGCTGACCAATCCAAGCAGGATTTGTATACAACAACCAGACAATCGCCGGTAAGGTACAACACTTGCCGTGATTGGTTGGTTGTTGTATACTGGGTACCACATACAGTGTGGTTATGTAGTGACACAGAAGGGTAGTCTTATACGGCGAGTATATCCCAAACTCTATATCTTAACTGGAAAAGTTGGGGTCGTCTTATACGCCCAGTTGTCTTATACGCCGGAAAACAGGTAGATTTGTCTCAAGACCATAAAACCATGCTGCCTTGGATTCTATAATCTACCAGATTTCAGAACTGCACTAACCTGTTTTAGCAACGATTCCTTTTAATTTACTCACCGAGTGTCACTGTCTGACGTTTGCAATGCAGAGGTTTGTTCCTGTTCACAAAAATGAAAGTAAGGAGAAGTCTGGGAACTACAGGCCAGGTAGTCTGACCTCAATAGTGAGTAAATTAATGGTCTCGCTGCAAAAACTAAGGGTAGTGCAGTCTCTAGAACAGTGGTCCTCAACCTTTTTTCGGCCGGGACACACCTGACAGATTATTCTCACATGCGTGACACACTGAACATGTGACCGTCATGGGGCTAAATGTAAATATACATTCTGCATCCTCAGGAACCCCCTCGACCCCCAAAAATGGATGCAGAGCAGAACTAGGGCATTATCCATACAACTCACCATATAAAAAAAAAAAAAAAAGATTCTGATTCAACGCCTGTGGTCAGCCTCATGGAGTGTTGTCAGGTACAGTGGGTAGCATGGGGGTAATGCCGCCCACCAGCAAGGATGGCCATAGAACCTCAGTGGCACTGGGGATGCAGCCTTCACATTGTACATGCTGACTCCATGGGACGTGTATCCCTTTCCGCCCACTGCATGTATATGACATGGTAATGATCGGATTAGCTATTCCCTCCGATACAGTAATGTGCGCCCAAATTATCGCCCTGTTAACCAGCTCATTTACCGCGTCTTTAACCTGAATATTTACCACCTACCCTGTCCCTGGCGTTAGTGTGGTGTTCAGTCAGCGGTTGAGAAATGCTCGAAATGCGAGGCTCGCCTGTGTGTGCGGGAGCATGCTGACATGATCGCCCAGCATCCCTAATACTTTTATAATATAGAGAGACTAGCGGATTCGCTTGCCAGCCCTCGGCTTGGATGTCCGAGGTCGGGCACTCAAGGCAGCGGTGCCTACAGCGGTGCCTACAGCAGCTTGGACGTCTGCTGCTTTGAGGCCCGGCCGGACGTCCGAGGTCACGGCTTGGACGTCCGGCCAGGCGCTCAAGGCAACAGTGCCTACAGGCGGGAAGGTCCATGAACGGAAGCTGCGACCTCGGACGTCCAAGGTCGCGGCGTCCGTTCATGGACCTTCCCGCCAGTTCTACCATAAAGGGTTTCAGCCTCCTTTGCTTTCAGATTATTCTTATCTTAGTATTCGGGGAAGGAACCCAGAACAGAAATTACAAAAACTCTCACCTCTGTTGTAGAGGAGCTTACATCCCAGATATAAAGCCCAGTCTCCTTTGATCGACACCTCTCCCAAACCAATCAGGATTCGGGAAAGGCTTCGACCCGAAGGCGGCAGCAGCCAATCAGAGTTAAGGGGTGGGTTTGCTGCTGGAGTGAAGCGTGTGGGTAGTACGGCAGCCGGAGGTACTGCTGTGTTTGCGGGCATTCAGCTCGCAGTGTGAAGAAATGTGTAGCAGCTTTAGCGCCGTGGGAATGCTGGAGTTTTAGAAACATGTTTTAAATACTGTGGGACTAGAGTAGCCGACCAGGTAACGCTCAAGGGGAAATGTTTTTTTGATGAACTGGGGCGGCTAGTGTGGCCTTCTCACCTGTAATCAGCCACAGCCCGAGGACCTCTTTATCAGGCGAATACATCCGGGCGTCCATGATCGGAGGCACCGCTGCCTTGAGCACCCGGCCGGATGTCCAAGGTTGCGGCTTGGACGTCCAGTCAGGCGCTCAAAGCAGCAGGGTCTGTAGAAAAGAACCATCCACATACCTGGTGGAATGACATTTGTAATGACAATTTCAAAGGACAGGTACCAGCGCACCCTGGATACTGTATAGGCACTGCATACCGCTCTATACAGTAAAATGGATTGCGAGCGCCTACCGCTTCATTGACGCGCTTTGGACGCTGCTTAGATTTGCGTCTAATTTGAATACTGAATCGAGTGGTATGTGAACCAAAATATGCACGCAGCAAACGAGCGGGCGCCCAGCACTGCTTCTTACGCGTCCTTACTGTATTGGCCCGATTGTCCAAGGATCTGCAATAATTCACAAACTAACCTGCACATTTACACCTGTATTATGGAACACACTCAAACAGTAACAACCCTACCTATGAAAAGGCAACACTACCAATATTTAACCAGGCCCTAAACACTAATACACCTATTAGGAAAACAGAACAAGCCAAGCTGCTATAGATCCCCACACAGAAATTGCAAAACTATACTAATAAATGTTACAAAATAGCTGATGAACAGAATAATATCCACCAATTAAACACTCATAAAAAGTATTACAAATTGTCCAAGTATCAATTAAATATTTAAAAACAGCAGACATCACACAATACCCAATAATTAAAATGGCAGTCAATCAAGAAAGATAAACTTTAAAAGCCACCTTTACTTACCCTCTCCAGCAACTCTCCTACCTACTCCTTTCCCTTGGGGCCAATAGCACACACCAGAAGCAGCAGTGGCTGCCGAAGCTCTGTCCTCAAGGTCCTCTTCCTTAGGGCCCACAACTAGTCACTCATACACAGTCTGTCTCACACAGACCAGTCACCTCCCTGACCAGCCAGTTTCTCTCTCACAGAAACACATCACCTCCGACCATGGTCTCTCTCACTTGCATACAAGCTCTTAATCACACACAAATGCTCTTGCTCCCATTCTACCCCACACCACAAAGCAGCCACTCACGCACCCATTCTAACACACACACACACACACACAAAGCTGCCACTCACGCACCCATTCTAACACACACACACACACACACACAAAGCAGCCACTCACGCACCCATTCTAACACACACACACACACACACACACAAAGCTGCCACTCACGCACCCAGGAACCCATAGCTCTCACTCATGCACCCAAGGCACTCATAGCTGCCACTCACATACACACTCACATGGAGCCTCTTCTCATTGCTTGGCTCAATAAGCCTGGCCTCTGGTCTTCAGCCACCACCGCCCTGTCCTCAGACTGCGGCGCTCAGCGTCTCTCCGCTCTTTGGCCCGGCCTCCGGCGGCAGCACAGAGGGTCTCTCCACTTCAGCCTCGCCTCTGGCAGTAGTATTCCCCTATCAACTGCATTGGTCAGTCTGACCCTGGGGAGAAGGGAAGCGGGACACCGGGAGCCATGACACACCTGCCGATGCTTGGCAACGCACTGGTTGAGAATCGCTGCTCTAGAATACAATGGATTTTAGGATCTGAGGTAGTACTGTTTAACCAGAGGTAGCTCTCGTCAGACAAAATTCACCAATTTCTTAGGCTGTATGTCCAGAGACGTTAGATCAGGGGAGGGAGAGAAACTGATGTACTGTAGTTGGATTTCAACAAGTCCTTTAACATGATTCCACATAGTTTATAAACAAACCAAGCGCTTTATGTATTGTTTTTAAAGTAGGGATGGCCTACTCCAATCCTTAAGGGTGGAGAGAGTAGTAGATGCATGGAAAAGCCTCCTTGCAGAGAAGGTGGAGACAGAATCTGAATTCAAAAAACCATGCGATAGTTGGTGTGGACGGACAGATTAGATAGGCCATATAGCCTTATTTTTCAAGAACCACAAACAGTCCTGGTTTTCAGGTTATCTGCAATGTGTTGTGTTGTTCAGGCGTGCTGCTACTGGATGTGGGAGAGGGGGGGGGGGGGGTCAGATTATAAAAGGGGGAAAACTGGAAGATAAAACTTAGCAGATTGTGTATGTGTATATGTGTATACATATATATACACACATATATACACATATGTCACTTTCCCCAAGGATTTACACTAGAATCACTTACCACACAGACTAATATTCCTACTTACCCTGCCCTCCTGTAGCGAACAGTCCACACATCCCACCTGAATATTTCCATGTTTAGCTCCAGGAATTATTTGAAGTCTTTCAAAATCACTTCCCAGAATCACAATATCACATCCAGATGCATATGCCTTTATAAATGAAGAAAAATACTTTTAATATAACTGTGACAACAGATCATAGTATTAACAAAACATACTACCACTTACTACAGAACACAAGGCAATGGCACAATTTTAGGAAACACTAATGTGCTTAAAACAGTTTCACATTTCCTTCACAAAAGGTAATGGCACAAAATATCAAGGAAGGAATACAATTTCATATTAAAACATTTACGGATTGAGTTGCAGTTTTTTTTTCATGTACTTCACTCGATATCATTATTCCAAATTCTGGTTTTATGGGTAAGTCCAAGATCAGTGGCTCCCAACCTCGGTCTATGTAGCCCTGGGGATCCACAGAAAAGTGAAAAAAAAAAATATCACAATGCTCTGCTCTACTCCATATAAGCTGGGAGATCAGCAGCAATAACAGCATCTATCTGCATGGATGAACAGATGGACCAGAAGTATCTGCACAGGCCAGGAGCAATAAGGAGAGAGAGAGAACAGGAAAGATAAAAGAATAAGAGGAGAGAGATAGATGGTGAGATGCTTTGATTACCCTTTCTAGTAGGTTTAATTTCCCTTTGTTGTGTTATCTTATTTAACCAGTTTCTATTCCGCAGATCTGGAAATCTCAGCTTCACATACATGGTTATACAAACAATAAAACTTCATTACATAGTGAAATACAATAAAACATGATCATACAAACACAAAACAATGCAACAACAACAACACTAGCAGTCGCCACTCTGACTCGCTTTGTCCATCGAGTGACCTTTATACCTTATCCAATCTTATGTCACATATATTCTTTGACTCAGGAAACCACACTGACACTAATGTTGGTAAAATAAGGCCACAGCTTTTATTTACACATCATATCTTAAACCTTCATGGGTACCCGGGCCAGTAATCTGTGTCCATCGCTGCCCGCCGTAGGGACCAAGCAAGGCAGCATTAATCCATGGCCCCCCCACCCTGTCCTCGAGCAAGGGGGGCCCCGCACCTCGGCGCCTTCCACACCATCACCTTTTGCGCTTCCACCAGCACTAATCGGCTACCCAGCCATCTTGTGATACCTGGAACCACTTGCCATAGGCCCCAACCAGCCCAGGTCACCACCCTCCCTCCAAGCTACGACAATGTCCCGCAAACATTATACAATGGTTAAGTTGTTAACTAACATAGGTTTTCTACCTGCTACCTACATAAACATGCTAAACAACGTTGTCCTGATAAGTATTATCATTTTCACAACCTGACAGCTCCTGTATTTCATTATCTTCGCATTGCTGGTGGGTGGGTGGGTTTCCGTTGGGAGGGATCTAAAATGGATCTTTTCCCAGGTGTCACGGCCCTTTAAAGGGCCTACGACATCGTCCCTGCGCGCCGGCGTCTCCCCCTCCTGCATCACAGCCCTGGGGTGGAGCTATGACATGACAGCCTATCCTCTTCATCTCAGGGAAAGGGGGCCTGGAGGGGCACCTGCACCCGTGGGGGAGTGTGTGCTGGCGCGCCCCCCCCCCCTTTCACCCTCTCCTTCCATCTCGCGGGGAGGGCAGACGCTGCAGTTAAGGGTGGGCTCCGTCCAGGTGAGTCCCACCTATTAACATCAGTAGTGAAATTCAATCAGCAAAGGCGTGCTGAAAAAGGTAAGTTTTTAGGGACTTTCTGAAGAAGGCGCAGTGTCCCCTCAGCCCTACTCTAAGGGGACAGAATTCTAGAAATCAGATCCTGCAATTTGAAATACTCATGCTCTTGTTTCAGATAAACGGGCCACTATGAGGCAAGGGATGACCAGGAGATGCTATTAGGTTGATTGGAGAGCACAGGAAGTACATTTTCAAGGTAATTATTCAGCCGCCCTTGAGGTGGGATGTGGACATGCCACAGGGATCGTCCATCTCCCCAATTTTGTTCAATATTTTTTTTGAGTAAAATTGGTGAGATTATTAGGGAGGCTGGTTTTCAACCAGACAATATTCAGATCCTAGTTCCTTTGCGAGCAAATAGGGAGGACTGTTTTAGGAAGTTGGGAATTTGTTTGGAGTCAATAAAGAACTGGCTTACTGAAAGTAAGTTGGTAATGAATGTTAAGAAGACAGATCCTGTTTTAGGAAAGCTTAGGAAAGTTTTAAAAACTTGCTAGTTGAAAGAATTTGTCCAGCAAGGCTGATGAAAGGAAATGTATTTTCTTCATTTTTTTTAAATGTATTTTTAAATTGTTTGAATTTATGTTGTAAAACGCTTAGGAAGATGTAATCTGTTAGGCAATTAATAAAAGCTTTTAAATAAATAAATCTCTGCACTGACTTGTCAAGCAAAAGGCAGATTTGCCATGAAAGGATCTTGAAAGTTAAGGGCAGAACCTTAAAGCATATCCACCAGTGATATGTGCACAAGAGGGAGTGCTTGTAATTAACTGAGCCAAATAAAGAGCAGCTGAGTTGTGGATAAGATGTAGTGACCTAAAATAAGAAATAGGCAGGCCCAGAAAATAGCGTTGCTTACCTGTAACAGGTGTTGTCCGCGAACAGCAAGATGCCAGTCCTCACACGTGGATGACATCATCAGATGGAGCCCAGCCCTGAATTTTGATCTCAAAGAATCTAGAGGTTTCAGATTTGCCCTACTGAGCATGTACAGCTATAGTTATCACCCTGCCCCAGGCAAAGTCCCTCAGTCCATGACATAGCTAATACATGGAGAAACAACTCCCAGGGAAGGTGGGTGGGTTTTGTGAGGACTGGCATCCTGCTGTCCTCTGAGAACACCTGTTTCAGGTAAGCAACTCTGCTTTCTCCAAGGACAAGCAGGATGCCAGTACTCAAACATGGGTGAATCCATAGCTAGAGGCTGCTGAAAATAGGACAAAGCAGGAAACTCTACAATCCTGAAAGCATCACCTTTCTCCCATTTGCTTTTGAGTCAGCTGCCTCACAAATGGATCTAGGCAGGAAAAGAGTTGGGTTCTATAAAAGAAAACCAAAGAACAGTCAGACAAAACCCCGATGCGCAACAGAGGGACTTAAGGCAGGGTCGTTATACAATGTCCAGCAAGAAGAATATTTTGCCCCTCAGAAATATTACAGTCATGGTTTCAGATCAGCAAACCCTGACAGGTAAAGGTGGTCTAGATCCTCTTGTATACAGGAAAAAGCCTAGAAATATCAACCAAGAGAAGAACTCTTAGATGAAGACCGCAGTTTCCTTCAGTGTCACAAGACCAGCAAAAAAAAAAAAAACTGCTGACAGAGAGCCCTCCAGTAAGTAAGAAACTGTGGGCTACTAATAACTGAAGGACAGAATGCATTTGCCAAAGCACGCTCAATGAACGGCTGATAGGCACAATGGGCAGAAAAACCCAAGCAACACTTGGAAGAAGAACATAAGGCCTGCCATTCTAGGTCAGACCAAGGATCCATCAAGCCTAATATCCTGTTTCCAACAGTGGCCAAGCCAGGTCAAAAGCACCTGGCAGGATCCCAAGGGATAAATTCCATGCTGCTTATCCCAAGAATAAGTAGTGGATTTCTGCAATTCTTATCTTAGGGTGGCCCTCATTTTTCAACTTTTGAAATTCTTTACTCCCAACCCCTAATCTTGCTCCAATATGTGAAAAAGTGCTCCTTGCCAAATTTCAGCTCAACTGAACTATTTTAGGGTGACACCCCCCCACCAAGGCCTTAAAGTTTCAAATTTCATTGAAAATTAGTATTTCTTAAACTTTTGTATTTCATTTTCAAACATTGTTTGGAAAATAATAGTCAAGCATTATCAAAAGACAACTTTATTTATATCTATTTTCTTCATACAGTTATTTACATGAAATAAAAATTAGCAAAGATTGAGCAAAACCTAAAAAAAACCAAAAGAAAAATACATACTTCGCAAAACATCTAAAATAGAAACAATAAAAATGTAATAAGATCATTCCATTTCCTCGTAAGTTCTCCTTGTTTCCTTTTCTATGCATTCCTGTTTTTCTTCTTCACTGGCTTTAAATTTGCGATCAATGCCAGCCATTGAACCTTTTCTTCCTTTCTTGCATTGCAATAATAAAAACTGCTTATCCTCTCCATTCTTAATGATGTTTAACACATTCTCATATGCAACATCAAATCAATCATTTAATTTGTCCAGGAATTTTGTTCGTTTTTTCACTTCTACATCTGAGTCTCTACTCAACTGCTTCTGTAAATCTTGCCATTATGTAGTGATATAACTTTCAACGCAATGATCAGTTCATTTTGGGGGAATTTGTCCCTTTACCCAAAAAACAAGAATTTCTTTTACAACTCAGGTCGGACTTTCTTTGATTGATAATTTAACACATAAATAGAAGAAAAGAACACAGAGTACTTGCTGATTTGAAGGTAGTTTCACTCCTACAACTTGGTTTGTTATGCTTCCGATGAGACAACATTCATAATCTTTCCATAAGCAGCACGAAAAACTTGAAGTGGATTTTGATGATGATGCCATTATAGCGCACAAATGAACTACACTTCACACAGGTCAAACTCAATAAATACAAGAACTTACTAAAATCTTAACAAATAGAACTAACTTGAAATCTGTGTCTGAACTTAGAAAACTGCCTTACTGGCTGTAAGACTTGAATTGAACTGACAGTTGAGTGACACCATCTATATATAGGCCTCAGAACTTTCTTGATGGTTGTAGAACCTTCTACAACCTTCAAGCTCCCAGAAGCATTTTTTTTATTGCAAATTAAATTCTCTTTCAATCATATTCTATACTTCCTTCAAAAAAGTATGATAAAGAAGATAAAAACAGTTTAATATAAAAAATATCGATTTGGTAAAGTCTGAAACTTCAGGGCCTTTGGGGGCCATTTTAGTATCTGAGCTGAAATTTTACAGAGAGTATTTTTACACATATTGGAACAATTTTGGGGATTGGGAGATGAAAAGTATTTCAGTTCACAAAATCATATACAACTAAGGGCCACCCTACTCTACCTTAATAATGGTTAATAGACTTTTCCTCCAGGAACTTATCCAAACCTTTTTTAAAAGCAGCTGCGCTAATAGCTTTTACTACATGCTCTGGCAACAAATTCCAGAGCTTAAATATGCGATGAGTTAAAAAAAATAATTTTTACTTATTACTACTTAGTTTTAAATGTATTACCTATTAGATTCATTGCATGTCCCTTGGTCTTTGTACTTTGAGAGAGTAAACAACCGATTGTTTACTCGTTCCATTCCACTCATTTTATACACCTCTATCAGACCTCCCCTCAGCCATCGCTTCTCCAAGCTGAAGAGTACTAAACTCTTCATAGTGGAACTGTTCCATCCCATTTATCATCTTGGTCACCCTTCTCTGTACCTTTTCTAATTCTACCTTATCTTTCCTGAGATGTGGTGACTATAACTTAACACAATACTCAAGATTACATCGCACCATGGAGTGATACAGGGGCATTATGATATTCTCTGTCTTATTCTCCATTCCTTGGCATTCTCTTTGCTTTCTTTCTACTGCTGCACATTGAGCAAAAGATTTCAAAAAAAGCAAACAGAATGTTGGGAATTATTAGAAAGGGAATGGTGAATAAAACGGAAACTGTCATAATGCCTCTGTATCGCTCCATGGTGAGACTAACCTTGAACACTGTGTACAATTCTGGTCGCTGCATCTCAAAAAAGATATAGTTGCGATGGAGAAGGTACATAGAAGGGAGACCAAAATAAGGGAAATGGAACAGCTCCCCTATGAGGAAAGACTAAAAAGATTAGGACTGTTCAGCTTGGAGAAGAGACAACTGATGGGGGATATGATAGAGGTGTTTAAAATCATGAGAGGTCTAGAACAGGTTAATGTGAATCAGTTATTTACTCTTTCGGATAATAGAAAGACTAGGGGGCACTCCATGAAGTTAGCATGTGGCACATTTAAAACTAATTGGAGAAAGTTCTTTTTCACTCAATGCACAATTAAACTCTGGAATTTGTTGCCAGAGGATGTGGTTAGTGCAGTTAGTGTAACTGTGTTTAAAAAAGGATTGGATAAGTTCTTGGAGGAGAAGTCCATTACCTGCTATTAAGTGGACTTAGAAAATAGCCCCTGCTATTACTAGCAACGGTAACATGGAATAGACTTAGTTTTTGGGTACTTGCCAGGTTCTTATGGCCTGGATTGGCCACTGTTGGAAACAGGATGCTGGGCTTGATGGACCCTTGGTCTGACCCAGTATGGCATGTTCTTATAATGTATTTTCAACAATGACATCTAGATCCTTTTCCTGAGTGGTGACTCCTAATGTGGAACCTTGCATTTTGAGTTATATTTTGGGTTTCTCTTCCTTAAGTGCATCACTTTGCACTTGTCTACATTAAATTTCATTTTCCATTTGCATGCATATTCTCCCAGTTTTGAAGTGTCCTCTTGCAATTTGACAACTTTGAATAATTGTGTCATAGGCAAATATGATCACCTCACTTGTTCCCATTTCCAGGACATTTATAAATATATTAAAAAGCAGCAGTCCCAGAACAGATCCCTGAAGCACTCCACTATTCACCTTTTTCCACTGGGAAAGTTTACCATTTAGCCCTACTCTCTGTTCTTCTATCTTTTAACCAGTTGGCAATCCACACTAGGACAGTGCCCCCTATTCCATGATTTTTGAAATTTCCTAAGAAGTCTCTCATGAAGAACTTTGTCAAATGCTTTCTGGACAACCAGATCTATATCAATTGGCTCACCTTTATCCACAAGTTTATTTACACCCTCAAAAAAAATGTAGCAAATTTGTGAGGCAATTCTTCCCTTGGCTAAATCCATGTTGGCTTTGTCCCATTAAACTATTCTTATCTATATGTTCAGCAGTTTTGTGCTTTGATAGTTTCTACCATTAGGCCTGGCACAGATGTCAGACTCACTGGTCTATAATTTCCTGGATCACTCCTTGAACCCTTTCTAAAAACTGATGTTACAACTATAGATGTTATTGATAGTTTACAAATTTCCAATAGCAGGTCCACAATTTCATTTTTCAGTTCTTTCAGCTCTGAGATATATACCATCTGGTCTAGGTGATTTCCTACTTTTTAATTTGTCAATTTGCCCTAATACATCTTCCAGGTTCACTGAGATTTGTTTCAGTTCCTCTCAATCATCAACTTTGAATATCATATTATATATATATATATATATATATATATATATATATATATATATATATATATCTTACACCTTCCTCAGTAAATACTGAATCAAATAATTAATTTTGTATCCCTGCTATAGCTTTGTCATCCCTAAGTGTTCCTTTTACCCCTTGATCATCTAACTTACTCCCTCACAGGCTTTTTATCTCAAATATACCTGAAAAAAAGTTTTACTATGAGTTTTTGCTTCCATGGAAAAAACTTTTCAAATTCTCTCTTTGCCTTCCTTATTAATGCTTTGCATCTGACTTGTCAGGGCTTATGCTGTTTCCTGTTTTCTTCGTTCGGATCCTTTTTCCATTTCTTTAAAGATGGTCGTTTAGATATTAGAGCTTCTCTCATCTTTCAACCATGCCAGTAGTTGAACTTTCCATCTTTTCTAGTGCGTGGAATACACCTGTTCTGGGCTTCCAAGATGGTATTCCACAGACCTGAAGGCAATAGCAGCCAGGTCTGTGGCAAACCTTACAGATCCAACTATCCAGGACAAACGTCAATAGTGTCAGGAGATGAAAGGCAATCCTTGAAACGGGATCACAAGCCCAAAAACTTTTGAATAGGAAGTTAAGCTAGGACTGACGTTCATCCATGTTCACCATGTCAAGGGTAGGCCTATCCAACCTGTCCACAGCATGTAGACTATTTAGTCAACCCAGTGAAGTAAGAAAAGCTGAAGACAGTATTGGCCAGAACTTGGTGAAAAAACAGGGAAAAGTTGGTGTACTGATCCTTTCGGTTATACTCTAAGATATACCATGAATGCCCTAGCTTCCCCCCACTACCACCACCATTCTGACCACAAATTGGTAGGAGCAAAGAACACAATGAGGCAGATCCTGGCACTGCAGGGATAAGAAAAAAAAAAAAGCGATTGGTTTGAGTTGACAAATACAGCCTAACAACTCACTGCTGATTCCAGAAAGGAGTTCCCCACCCACCCCCACCCTTAGGTAGACTTCTTGGCATGATGGGAACAAATGAAAGAGCGAATCTCCTGGGGAAGAAATCCAGGACACTCTACCAAGAGACAGAAAGCAGGGATGCTGCAAGTGCAAGCTCCTGTAGAAGCAGGATTTCTTTACCAACCTGGCAACCCGGAGAGTACCAGGGCAGGGTCAGTTTGATCTCGGAACAGACTGCCCAACGACCTGGCCTAAGTATCAATATCCAAAGCCATGATCATGTATACTTTTCTCCAAGGAATCATGAATCCAGTAAGTGGTTCAATGGTTCATGAATCAGGACCTCCCTGACCACAGACAGGGTTATCCCTAAAAGGAAGAGATTCTTCATCCCCTAACTCACGCAGCCATGGATGTAGCAAGAGATTGAGAGGCATACCTGCCAATTGGAATGCAAATGGACCAGAACCCTCCTCACTGAGGTAAGGTCCTGCATGCGAGAATGACTGGCAAGAGCAGTCATCCACGAGAACCACACGATGTGCTTAGCAGGTAACAAAAAAGATGGTTCCCACACAGGGAAAAACCCCTAATCTTTGCCAGAGAGTTGCCCAGAATGCAACACGCTAGGTACAACAGGGGAGACCGAAATCGGAATAACTCCCTCACGAAACAGACCAGCTGCGCCATAGGATGACCTACGAAGAAGCACCAATGCCCAACTCGCTCTCAGATCAATGCGGAACAGAGAGCAACTGCCAATCAGAGCTAAGGAAATCCCTTTTTCAGGAAATGGAGAACGAGAGCCACCGCTTGTAAGTGTGGTCAGCTCGGCATCCAAGGGGGAACCCATAAGGGTTGCTTCTGGAACAAAGTTGTATCTACCCTTTACAAAGGGATAGAAAAGCAACGGGAATCGGGGCCTTTCGATCCCGAAATACTTTCCTACTCCCCAGTGGAGAGTGGGTTACTTTGTTGATCACAGAGCTTCATAAACAACCAAATCAGCCACAGGTGGCACCCCGTCAAATGGAGTAGGCCACCAAGGTAATCCAAGGTCCAGCAAGAATAGTCCAATGACTACCCCTGCCGTCCCCCAATGCCCACAAGTCCTGGCCTGAAAGGAGATGCAATGATTCAAACAAACTGAGGCTCCAATTTGGTAATGGACCTGCAAGGGATGTAGCCCTAGAGGCTTCCCCCTATGGGGATTCAACATAAGCTAACATAGGAAGGGGTTGAAAGACTCCCAACACCACCCTCCTGGTATTAATGCCCTTAGTGGCTAGACTAGGAATGCAGTCTTAGAACAGTCTTGTGCCAGCGCTGCACAACCTATTGTGCTTGCCACAAGGGAAACACACACACACACCTAGAGGGCAACTGAAAGAATAGTGCCCGCCACTTTTAAAAGCACAATGACCAGTACTCCTACAACAATATCCTGTCTTGCGGATGGTGGCGCACATATGTACCCCATCACTGCGCGTGTGGGTAGAATCCTACGGCATACCAGAGACTGAGCACCACCTCTTTAGAGTCGGCGGCTGGGCACTTCCAAAAAGCAATCTAAGAGTGTGTGATGGCACCTTCCCTGCTAATGTCCTATCGCACCTTAAGGTGCAAAACAGACAAGGAAGCCAATAGCAGGACCACTATCATCATGTCAAGGTATCTCTGGCAGAGGTGTGAACGGTACCAACAGAGAAAGGCACCCCTCAGTGCCTGAGGACCAGATGACCCCTGCTGTATCCAATTGTGCATGATGCACTCCACTGTTGCACTAACTCCTAATGGAGTCAGCCTACCATTAAAGGCAAGTCTCATATAAAAACAAGATCAACTACCACAGGGAAGACCAGGCAGACACCTCCATGGAGAAGCACTTTTCAGAAACAGACCACTACATCAATAACCTCATGATCAGATAATCAAATGAAAATTTAACACAATCCAGAAACCCAAGACTTTTGAAGTCAAAATGATCAGACACTTTGGAACTGCAAAGTCTAACCGATTTATTAAGGATATTAGGTGCCATCTGCTTCATCATTTTTGCTACACACTCTGCTGCCTGGGACGAGTACATTGAATAATGTCTCCTTGGAAGATAGAGCTTACTCTGCAACTCACAAATACTTCCTAGATTAAAAAAAAAAAAAAAAAAAAGAGCGCGAGCAGGTCTGAATGGAGCAAGTCTGAAGCAAAGCATAGTAGTCCTTAATTTAAGCCACTATATCCTTACTCTTGCCTCCAAAGTGGATTCTTTCTACTGAAAAGCAAATCAGCAATTCTTTCCTGCACATCCTAAGGTTTAAGGCCCCTAAACATGTAACCTGCAAGCACCAATACTGGTTATGGATTTCATGAGCAGGTACTACCATGATTTCCTTGGGAGCATCTACAAACTGGAAGATGTGGAGCATTTTTGCCCTAGAGTCTTCCTCCTGCTGTAAATTAAATGAAAGGGACTATTGTTCTAGTCACAAAAATCGATGAAAACATTTCCTGTGGAGAAGAGGGGTCCAATGGTAGTTGACTACAACTGATCAGATTTGTACTCAAACCCACAGGTATATCTCCAGAAATAGAGTGAACCAGAATTATATTAGCTTTCTGGTTTGAATGTGCATCTAGCTAGTAAACAAAGTTACTTACCTCTAACAGGGCTCTCCATAAAC
Source organism: Rhinatrema bivittatum (assembly GCF_901001135.1). Lineage (NCBI taxonomy): Eukaryota > Metazoa > Chordata > Amphibia > Gymnophiona > Rhinatrematidae > Rhinatrema > Rhinatrema bivittatum. The sequence goes on from NC_042615.1 coordinate 610,175,990, forward strand.
AGGACAAAACAGCCACACAAGTGGGTGATGTCACCAATCCGAATATGCTCTCTCAAAGAGAAGTCTGAGCATGTATAGGAGTTTCCACACACCAACTACGCTCAATGGACACACTTCAGCAATGGGTCCCCTGCCTAGAGCAGTGTGAATAGCTCCTGCATTCTTCATCCAACCTTGCACCTCCTAGTCTCCTCCGCGGCTTGATCTCCCGGATTTGTCCTCTTGCCTGGATCGGACCCGACCATTCTTGTTTGCCACCTGAACCTGCCTTTAGGCTTGAATCTGATTATACAATGTCTCACACATCTCTGATATCTCCTATCTGCCGGCAGTCCTGATCTGGGTCTGCCCAATCACCCCAGGGATCCACCTAAGTACTGCTGGCTACCAGAACCCAAAGGCTTAACCTGTGGGGGAGGCAGCTGGTATAGTTAAAACTCCAATTTATCCCACCATGGTGTGCTTCCACCAGCAGTCTGCATGGCTTAACGGGTTCCACTCACTAGGCTGCGCCAACCACACCATAGTATCAAGGGCCCCACTGATACTGTGTTCACAATAGATTGCCAAGGCCATGCGCCTAAAGCTGGCTACTCTACAGGCAATTCCTGGACTGGATCATGCATTCAGCAACAGCAGGATACCCTTGTCCAGGACATTCACCTCATCTTCAATGAGCCTGGACATATGCTTTTGATGACAACTGATATGCTCCAGATTCAGCAAGGTTCCAGGATGGCTGGAGAGTATATGGTCCACTTCTGCAACCTGGCATCTAAACTCCAGTGGGGCAAAGACAGTTTAACTGCCATATTCCGATAAGATCTGTCCAAACGCGTCAAAGGTGAGCTGGCTGGTCGGAATCTGCCAGCTACCTTGGAGGGAATAATCAGCTTGGCCATTTGCTTGGACTTTGGGAACATGAGAGTAGTCTGTCCCTGTGCCCCATCTGTCTAGCCCCAGCTTCCAATCCCTGTGACCACCACCGTAGCCTCTGAATCAGCAATCCCACCTGAGGAGCCCATGCAGGTGGACTGTCTCAAATTATTACTCAAGGAGAAGCAGGGGTGGCAGCATCTCAACTTCTGATTATACTGTGCCGTCCAAGGGCACTTTGCTGCTCATTGCCCTGCCAAGCCGGGAAACTCCAGGACCTAGAAGTCACCCTAGCTGCAAATATTTACCAAGCAAGACCTCCAGGGTGGGGGAGGGGGGTACAACCTGATTAGGATCCAAGAAGGCAATGAATGAAAGATTGCTTTCAATACCAGGAATAGATACTTTGGGTTGTGCAATGCCCGGCTTTCAGTTTTTGGTCAGTAAGATTTTTTGTGACCTTCACTACTCCCATGTGGTGGTATATCTAGACAATATCCTGATCTTTTCAAAATCAGAGCATCAAGATCATGTGAACAAAGTTCTCCAGCGGTTCCGAGAACACCACCTTTATGCAAAATTAGAAAAATGTACCTTTGAACAGGAAGAACTCCCATTTCTTGCTTATATAATTTCCCGACAAAGCCTACACATGGACCAAGAGAAATTTAAAGCCATCCTTGAGTGGCCCCAGCCTGTGTGCCTCAAACATCTTGCAATGCCTTCCTCAGGTTTGTAACTATTATAGACAATTTATCCATGGCTACTCTACATTAGCCACTCTACTTACAGAACTTAAAGAATTAGACAGCACTATTCCAGTGTCCAGTTACCTCAAAGAATAATTCACCCTTGACCTATGCCTGCACCACCTAGACCCTTCCAAGCCATTCATACTGGCATAGATGCACAACAATCATGGAACCCTAATGATCTGCTCCTATTTCTTTAAGATATTTTCTTCTGCAGAGAGAAACTACACAATTGAGAAGTGTAAGATACTAGCAGTGAAGCTAGACTTAGAGGAATGGTGACATCTGTTAGAACGGGCCAAACATCCAGTAACTTAGCACAAATCATAAAAATCTGTAACACCTGAAAGCACAGTAACTGTACATTCGTCAAGCCTGCTGGTTGCTATTCTTCAACCGGTTTAACTTTGAATTGCGATGATATCCTGTGAAGAAAAACAGATGGTCCAATGCATTCTCACATTCCTTCAACATTGAAGGCTCCTTAGAGCCTCCAAGACATATCATAGACCTTGCAAGGATAGTCGTCACTGCTGCGTTGACAGTTCCACCTGGGTAGATCACTGTTCCATTTGCATCTGAAAATTCTTCAGTGGGCCCACAACTCCCATTCAGCAGGCCACCCAGGCATCATCAGAACCCTAGAGTTAAATCTTTCGACACTAATGGTGGCCTCAACTGAATGCAGACATAAAATGATACGTAGAGTCCTGCCCCACATGTGAAATGAACAAGAGCCCTCGAGCTCAAACCGACCCTGGGGCCAGTTACAAACCACTGCCAGTCCCCAAGGAACCCTAGATCCATTTGGCCACATACTGCCATAGACCTTCCCCTCCCAAGTAGCAAAACCACTATAAGGCCAGTGGTGAATCATTTTTCAAAGATGGCCATTTCTCACCTCTCCCTGAACTGGCTAATCTCTTCATCCTATCAGGTAAGTACAAAAAGTATATTTTCCTCTGAAGCCAATACAATACAGAACATAAACTGAGGTCTAATATGTGATCCAAATTATTCCTACACAATGATTCAAAAAACATATCAGCATTCAAAACACAAACTACAAAATCAGTACAAAATACCTGATGTGCACCCCAAATAGTAAAGTAAATGTTGCTTACCTGTAATAGGTGTTCTCACAGAACAGCAGGATGTTAGTCCTCACATATGGGTGACATCACAGGATGGAGCCCTGTACAGAAAGCTTTTCTGTCAAAGTTTCTATAAAGCTTTGACTGACACTAGCACACCGAGTGCACTGAGCATGCTCAGCCTGCTATTATCCCTGTGACCACAGGTGTCTCCCTCAGTCTCGTCTTATAGCTAAAAGCGCAAGCGAAACTAAAATAAAAATAAAAACGTATACGGACCCAACTCCGCAGGTGGCGGGTGAGTTTCGTGAGGACTACCATCCTGCTGTCCTATGAGAACACCTGTTACAGGTAAGCAACATTTGCTTTCTCACAGGACAAGCAGGATGGTAGTCCTCACATATGGGTGAGTACAGAGCTTAGGATGCCCGAGAGTGCACCAAATGCACCCAAAACGCGCAAAAGGCACAATGACGGGGGTGGAATTTGGAACGGAGGGCATCCTGAAACCCTTAAAGGGTTGGTGGAAGGATGTTGGGTAGTTAACCTGAAAGGAATAGGAGTAGACGGTCTGGCCAAACATGGAGCATGCTGGCTAGTCGTATCTAAGCAATAATGGGCTGCGAAGATATGGAGAGCGCTCCAGGTTGCAGCCTGATAAATATGTAGAAGCAGCAGCATCTGAGGGGAAGCTATTGAGGCTGGGACGGACGCAACAGAATGTGGTTACACACAGTGTTGTAGTGAAATGCCTGCTTGTTGGTAGGAAAAGAGATACAGACCGTCAATTAGGAGGACTAGGTCTGTTTGCCCACTGGAACTCGCAGCTTGACTCTTGCCACAGAAGGAAAGAGTTAGGTGGAATTCCTATGTAGTGTAGTGCGATCTAGATAGAATGCAAGTGCACTATTACTGTCCAAGGAGCGGAAAAACCCTCTCGCTTTGGAAAGAGAGAGGTGGGAAAAATGGGCAGAGTATATTCTGAGTAAGATGAGATGCAACGTCTACCTTAAGAAGGATATGAAGTTGAATACGTAAAACCACTCTGTCACGGAGGCACGCAGGGTCGTATGAGTATGTAACAAGGTGTGTAACTCACTGACCCTGTTGGCAAAAATGACATGAGGGAAAGAATTTCCCATGCCAAACTGTGAAATGAGAGGAATGGAAAGGCTCGAACGGAGAACGTATGAGACTTATAAGCACGAAATATAGGTTCCATTCCGTGACTAGTGAAAATAGAGGTGACTTGATCAGCGGATAATCCATGGTAAGCTGACCCAGAAGGGGTTTACCGTTAATAGGGTATCCCCATTCCCAAACGATACACCAATTGGAACAGAGGTGTACCTATGTGGAGGATGTCTGGGGAGCAGAATCCGAGGGAGCAAGAGAAAAAGAGAACATCAGTGAGTCTACGATTTGTGACTGACTGGTGAGAAGGCGAATTGGTTACTGGTGTGATAGATTGAGAAGTATGGGAAGCATACTGGTCTCGGCCGGGACATGGGTCTGAGGAACAGTGAACCCCGTCCCGGTTCAGCATTAGAAGAGTGCTGGCTATGAGAGGCAGTAGAAGAGACATTTAAGAGGCCCTTGATGGAAGAAAGGCGTCTATGGGAACGCATTGGAAATATGTAGGGAGAAGAATCATTGCACCGTATGGTTGGATTCTACTTACCTGATAATTTCCTTTCCTCTAATGAGGGCAGGCCAATCACCACTAGTGGGTTATACAGTTCTGCCAGCAGAGAGAGCACAGAAGTTGATGTCACGTATATATAGTCCCACCCCAACAGCAGCCCACCAGTATTCTCTGGAAAAGCCAAACTGTGGACAAAATGATTATACTTGAACATCATCATTAACAATCAACCATTCATGCTTCCAACCCAACAGGAACACTGAGCACGGACAAAAGTAGTAACATATACACTAAACTAAGGACTAACTAGATAAGCCACTTACCAGTCTTCAATGCAGAGAAGACATCACACTGCAAATTTCACACCGAGAAGATTAACCGAAACAGAAACAATCTGCAGCCTAGGGCAGGTTGAGGATTGGCCTGCCCTCTTCACAGAAAAGTAGCAACTTCTCCTTCCTCTGCATTCAGGAAGGCAATTCCCACCAGTGGGATGTACCAAAGCTAATCCCAAAGAAGGCGGAAGGTTGCCAGTGGTCCAGTTAATACCGCCCACACAAATGCGGCATCCTCCCTAGCCCAAACATCCAAGTGGTAATGCTTGGAAAAGGTGTGCAAAGACTACGTTGCTGCTTGGCGAAAACAAACGAAGTTCCACCCATGATACCGTCTGAGCCATTGTGGAATGCGGTCTAATCTGTTTCGGCAAAGCAACTTCAGCGGCCACACAGGCAGCCATAATGATTTCTTAAACCCAAAGGGCTATCTTTGCCCGCATCATCAATGCTCCCTGCTTTCTACCACCATGGAGCACAAACAGATGATCAGACTCCAGTCATTTCCATGTACCGCAGCAAATGTCACTTTATGTCCAAGGAACGTAAATGATACTCACTTTCATCCTGTCTCTGCCAAGGTGGGCAAAAAAATGGACTGATGCAAATGAAACTCCAAAACCACTTTTGGCAAAAATGAGGGCACAGTCCAAAGCTGTACCACTCCAAGCAAGAAAGAGCTTGCAGCTCGGAAACCTAAAATGCTGAACAGTTTGCTATCAGGTAAACAGCTGCAAGGAAAGAGCCAAAAGATTGGTCCTGGAATTCTTAGAAGGTCCAAATTAAGGTCCCACAGAGGCAGAAGAAGCTGCATAAAGGGGGAAAAAATGCTTAACTCCCTTCAAGAAATGGGACATGTCAGGATGGAACAAAGGCCCTCCATTGACTCTCACCCTATCACAAGCAAGGGCTGCAATTTGAACCTTCAAGGTGTTGAGGGCCAAGCCCTTACGCAAGCCATCCTGTAAGTATTCCAAAATTAAAGCAATGTCCACCTCGAGAGGTTGAGAACTTTGCGCAGAATTCCAGTCCTCAAACTTTCCAAACCCTAACATAGGCTAGAGAAGTAGAAAATCTCCAGACCCAAAATAAGGTGGAAATCACAGCAGGCGAATATCCCCGGCTTCAACAACCGAGCCCATTCTATGGCCAAACCTTAAGACAAAATCGACCTGAATCCTCATGTAGAATGGGTCCTTACCATAACAGATCCTTCCGAGGCAGTAGCCCGAGGGGACTGCCTACCAGCGGTCTCTGCAGATCAGCCTACCATCGCCTTGGAACCAAATTCAGAGCCACAAAGGTTTTTGTTGGTTTCACTTGCAATCTTCCGGACGATCCTGCCTATTCAAGGCCAGGGCAGGAACACATATAGCAGGGAGCAGTGTGGCCACTCCTGAACAAGAGCGTCGATGCCCAACACTTTTGGGTTCCACCTGCAACTGAAAAAGAATGGAACATTTGCATTGTTTAAGGCTTCATCTACCAGCTCCCATTCCTGTGTCCAACTTTTTCCTGCTGAGGAAATTGCCTCCATCAGTGTCCTTACAAGCAATACGAGAAGCAGATATGCCCAGAAGATGTTGCTCCGACACCCGATGGCTCTTGGTTCTGCCCTGATGATTACTGTAAGCCATCATATTATCTGACATTATTCGGTCCGCCTGAGTTTCCAGATGCTCAGCAAACTACAGGCACACTACCCGAACTGCCCCTGCTTTCAATCGGATGAAAAACATGGAGGCAATATGGGAATTCCCACACATGCTCAGCAGAGCAAATGCTCTATGAGTTTAGAGAAAAGGGTCTTTTCTGTGTCGCCAAATGACATCACCCACACGTCATGGTTAATTCAGCCCTGCTTCTCAACAGCAAAAGTAAACATGAAAAAATTTTCTTCAAAGAAAACAGTGACCAAGTGCAAAAAACACCAAATGACTGCTAGATGCCTCACGTCCTCTTAAAATTCAAGGGTGGGAGGTTCAATTCAGCAGAAAATAAATTGAATAAGAACTTTTAATGTGGGCCAAAAACACTTGACTAGGAAACAACGTACAATATTAGTTTTTCTCATGGTCTCAACTAGAAAATTCGGTGCCGATAAAAAGCTAGGGAGACTATTTTAACACATCTGTTAGGTAAGCAGAAAAAAAAAAAAAACACACATTAACAGCCCTAAAGTGCTACAGCACAAGAAGTCTCACATATGCAGTAAAGATTCAAAGCTCTAAAAATTGTGACCACTTGAGATATTGTAAATGTGCTCATCTTCAGCTAAATATTTTCTATATAGTTAAATTAGTGTGGTTGCCATACTAGTCCCCTAGGAAATAGAAAAATAAAGATCAACATTGTAGGGGATTTTTTTTTTTACTATGAATTGACTTGATGAACAGCATAGCTCTCAAAAACTAATTTCTATAAACAAAATGTGAGCAAATCTCTAAAATCACTTTTTGACCTGTGGAATTTCAACATTTTTTCAAATAGGTCCACATTCAAAAATAAAAGTAGTTGCATATTTAAAGAAACTCATAAGATGTCTTTTTTTTTTTGCTATATTGCTTTAAAACTCAAGTTACGGATGACATAAGAAAATGATTTACTCTGTACATATCAAAAACTTAAGTCTTTAATATCTACACTATATCACAAGCAAACAGATCTTGTTGATATCACTACTCTTCGAATGTTTACTAAACAATGTTATTGCACGCTTGTCTTAAACAGTTAGGAAAGAACCAGTTAAGACTAAGTAAGGATTTTTCTGGGCCTTTCATCAGCTGAAACAAGCAAATTTAGCCTTTGCGTTTAGTCTGAAAAATCCATGCACATATATTGGACTTTTGGTAACAGACACAAAGAGGTTGAATCTGCACAAGTTTGAAACTTGTGAACAGTAGTGTCAATGAAGGATTCAACACTGCAAATCTGTTTAAAATATTTGTGAGAACTGAAGTAAGCTTGTGTGGTGAAAGAAGAAATTTACACCTTTTTTTTGAATGCTTCCACTCCCCGTCCCCCTCCACTTATTCTCTACAATTTAAAACACAGATATTCTATAAAAGCGGTATATAATAAACAATTATATATATTTTGAGGACAAAATTAAGAAAGGAGAAATGAGGCATTTAGAATAAAAGGCGAAATTACTGTGAGCAAAGACTAGTTAGTACCCTTAAGTCTGTTCTCCAAGAAAAAGAATGATAAAGTTTGCAGATACAGAGTTTCTGAAAACTCATCTCTCTATTTTGTATCAGTTTTCTAGACAGAAGCAAGAAATGCATCTTAAAGTCACTATATAAAAAAAAAAAAGTTAGAAATCTTGCCTTAACATTGTCAGGCATTTCTAAAAAAATTTGCACATTACAAAACTAATACCTCAGGGATGGCAAAGGAAACAATTTTTTACTTTGAATTCATCTTGACAAAACAGAATTTAACCAGTATTTTCAATACATACAAAATGGGCAAACATTTATACTTTGTGTGATATGTAATTTATGACAGCACCAACATAGGCAAATCAGATCTGATTTAGAACTGCAAAGTAATAGGGAGTCATTCAAAAAATTTTAAACACAATAATGTAAGCAGTAAGTTTACTGCAGAGTGATTATTGTTTGTTGTGAACATATATGGAATACTGCAAAGTTAGCAGGATGTGAAATCTTATGAAAACCAACTAAATTAATAACTAACCAACATCTGAATGGTCATTACACAAAAGTCTAATGAAATTGTAGAGAAATAGAGGTTGCATAATCAGTCACTTAACGAGATAACTAAATCATTTACATACAGCCAATGGTACTCTTAGAAACTCATACTCACAGCTTTTCCTTAAGGATTTTAATATTAACACCAAGAAATTTACTTCTAATTTGCAAGAATCAAGGCATGACTAACTACTCCTTTCACTAACAGTAGTCAAACTACAAAATCAATCTGTAGGTATGCTTCAACAATTATCCTTGAAGTTGGTAACATGAGCAGGGCTATGTTCCAACCAGAAGCCTAGAAAATGAGAATAGAATCCTCCAATCAACTTGAGACATGCAGATCCTAATTATTTGGATATTAACATTGATTTTCAAAAGCAAAGAAAAAAAAAACATTTTACAATTACATTTGAGATGATAGAAATCATTCAGCCCATTTTAAGAACATATTCCACAAACAGCTTTGTGCATAGTTCTAACTTATTCACAGAGGATAACTTTGAAACATGCATATCTGCACGCAAAATTTTACTGTAGTATTTTATAACATGCATGTTTCGCATATGTGCATATTAAATATAAAATTAATCTTAGCCGCAAGCTTATCTTGCACATTGAGAGCATTTGCATACTGCATGATAACGAATTTACATAGAGCCATTTCAATTGTTTTAATTACTATAGCCAGTTATAGAAATATTTTGATAATTGGGTAAACCAGTTATTGGCTTAAGTGATAGAGGTTTGAAGAGGTGTAATCACTTCATAATGCTTGGAATCAGTAAAATCATCTAAGAGAGCGCTCTGTAAAGGTGTCTTGTTTGGCATTCTGTCACTTTCTCTCCATAAGGTATATCTTATTATTCTGTTTGCTACAGAACATGTGCAGGTATGTAAGCCTAAGCGCAAATATGTACGATGCATTGAAATCACTTATTTCAATGCGTTGAATATGCATACTTTACCCATATTAAACACGTGCGCGTATAAATAATGTGCAAAACTAATTGAGGACTTAAGTTCCAATTTGCACGCATAACTTGGCCAATTTTATAACATGCACACATCAAGGAAATTACCAGTTTACCAATTAGCTCACCAGTTCACCCATTCCTTCTTCAGGCCATCAAGACCCTCCTGGTTCTTCAACCTGAACTCCCCCAATTTACCCAGAAGGTCACTCCGGTCAGTATTAGACAAACATTTATTACGTACATCAGATAATTAGTAGGTATAAAAATATGCACATAAATTGGAAAAGATAAGTGCCATACTGGGTCCAACCAAGGGTCCATCAAGCCCAGCATCCTGTTTCCAACAGAGGTCAAATCAGGCTACATGAAACCTAGCAAGTACCCAAACACTTAAGAAGATCCCATGCTACTGATGCCAGTAATAGCAGTGGCTACTCCCTAAGTCAACTTGATTAGTAGCAGTTAATGGACTTCTCCTGCAAGAAACTTATACAAACCTTCTTTAAACCCAGCTACATTAACTGCACTAACCACATCCTCTGGCAAGAGATTCCAGAGCTTAATTGTGCATTGAATGGAATAGAATTTTCTACAATTAGTTTTAAATGTACTGCTTGCTAACTTCATGGAGTGCCCCCTAGTCCTATTATCTGAAAGAGTAAATAAGATTCACATCTGTTCTAGACCTCTCAATTTTCAAGTACTCTATCATATCTCTATTCAGCAGTCTTCTCCAAGCTGAACAGCCCTAACCGCTTTAGCTTTCCCTCATAGGGAACATAAGAACATAAGAAAATGCCATACTGGGTCAGACCAAGGGTCCATCAAGCCCAGCATCCTGTTTCCAACAGTGGCCAATCCAGGCCATAAGAACCTGGCAATTACCCAAAAACTAAGTCTATCCATGTTACCATTGCTAATGGCAGTGGCTATTCTCTAAGTGAACTTAATAGCAGGTAATGGACTTCTCCAAGAACGTATCCAATCCTTTTTTAAACACAGCTATACTAACTGCACTAACCACATCCTCTGGCAACAAATTCCAGAGTTTGGAAACCATCCCATCTCCTTTAATCGCCATTCTTTGTACTTTTCCAGTGCAACTATATCTTTTTTGAGATGTGGCGATCAGAAGTGTACACAGTACTCAAGGTAAAGTATCACCATGGAGCGATACAGAGGTATTATGACTTTTTCCGTTTTATTCACCATTCTCTTCCTAATAATTCCTAACATTATTTGCTATTTTGACTGCCGCAGCACACTGAGCTGACGATTTCAATGTATTATCCACTATGATACCACCCAGGAAAAAGATCTAGGTAATTCCTAATATGGAACCTAACATTGTGAAACTACAGCATGGGTTATTTTTCCCAATATGCAATCCCATAAACTTGTCCACATTAACTTTCATCTGCCATTTGGATGCCAAATCTTCCAGTCTCCCAAGGTCCTCCTGCAATTTATCACAATCTGCTTGTAATTTAACTACTCTGAATAATTTTGTATCATTGTATTCCTTTCCAAATCATTTTTAAATATAATGAAAAGTACAGGTCCAAAAACAGATTCCTGAGGCACTCCAATGTTTACCCTTTTTCACATAGAAAATTGACCTTTTAATCCTACTCTGTTTCCTGTCTTTTAACCAGTTTGTAATCCACGAAAGGACATCGCCTCCTATCCCATGACTTTTTAGTTTTCGTAGAAGCCTCTCATGAGGGACTTTGTCAAACGCCTTCTGAAAATCCAAATACATCTACCTGTTCACCTTTATCCACATGTTTATTAACCCCTTCAAAAAAATGAAGCAGATTTGTTAGGGTAAATCCATGTTGACTGTGTCCCATTAAATCATGTCTTTCTATATGCTCTACGATTTTGATCTTGAGAATAGTTTCCACTATTTTTCCCGGCACTGAAGTCAGGCTCACTGGTCTATAGTTACCTGGATCGCTCCTGGAGCCTTTTTTAAATATTGGGGTTACATTGGCCACCCTCCAGTCTTCAGGTACAATGGATGATTTTAATGATAGGTTACAAATTTTAACTAATAGATCAGAAATTTCATTTTTGAGTTCCTTCAGAACCCTAGGATGCATACCATCTGGTCCAGGTGATTTGCTACTCTTTAGTTTGTCAATCTGGCCTACTACATCTTCCAGGTTCAAAGTGATTTCGTTCAGTTCGTCTGACTCATCACCCCTGAAAACCATCTCTGGAACTGGTACTACCAGAAGCACCATCCCCATGTGAAAACTCGTTCCTCCTAATCATTCTGCCCAACATAGGCCATGGGGGAAAGGCATACAGTAGCTTGCCCTCCAGCCACTCCTACACAAGGGCATCAATGTCCAAGGACTTTTAATATCTCTGGCAAATGAAGAAGCGAGGAACTTTCGCATTGTGAGATGTCACCAGCAAGTCCAGAAATGGGAAGCGCCAATGATCCACTATGAGCTGGAACAAAAGTTTGACAATTCCCATTCTCCTGGATCCAGACACTGTCTGCTGAGAAAGTCAGCTCTTACATTGTCTTTTCCCCGCAATGTGGAAGGCTGAGATCTCCTGAAGATGCACTTCTGCCCATTCAATAATTTGGACTATTACCTGCAACACTTGCAGGCTCTTGGTTCCTCCATGCTGACTGATGTAAGATATTGTGATCTCACTGTCCGTCACTATCCGGACCGCTCGACCCTGCAACTAGTCACAGAATCGAAAGCATGACAACTGGATGACACAGGCTTCCAAGCCAATTGATGCTCCAGAGAGACTCTTCTGGACTCCAGCGCCCTTGCACTGTCAGCTCCTGACAGTAAGCTCCCCAAACCTAGAGACTCGAGTACTAGCCAGCTGGTGACCTTAGGGAAACCCCCTTTCTTAGATGATCCAGTTATAACCACCACTGCAGGTTTATCTCCATCAGTGAGTGGAACCGAGTCAAATAGACCCATGACTGTGGGCTACAAAGAGACAGTGTGCACTGAAGAGGATGCATATAGGCTCTCACCAACGGCACCACTTTTACAGTCGCCGCCATCAATCCAAGTACCTGTAGATAAGACCACACTGTTAGATGTATCGTGTTCATCAGACACACCTGAGCCATCAGCTTCTAAATACAGTTCTCTGATAGGAACACCCCGCCCTATTTCATATCAAACCAAACACCAAGATACTCCAGAGCCGGTAAATCATCTCTATGAAATCCTGGAGGAATTTCCCCAACCTCCAGGGAATAAGGATTAGCTTCATCATCCGTACCATCTGGGTCCCTATCAGGGAGACCCACAGCAGATCTAGGCATCCTATGATGCTTACCCGCAGCACCAAGCGTGCAAGAATCCACAGCCTGAGATCCTGACCTGTTAAGATTGGCCGGGGCTGGGGACTGCACTTTAAGTAAAGACTGCCATCCTTGAAAAAAATTCTGCCCAAGAAAAGGCAGCAGGATCCATGCTAAAGCTAGGAGGGATCGGACCTGCACCCACTGAACTACCCTCCCCCGCAGACAAGCCAGTTAGGGGAGCCCCAAAATCAGGAGATACCTCTGGCAGCTTTTTCCACTCCCGCACCAGGCTGGGAAGAACTGGGCTTAGTAAAATCAAATGGAGGCAATGCTCCCTGAGCCTCCAAACAGTGCTGACAATTTAGAGGGAATGCCAGGCTGGGATGCCCAAATATGACAAGCAACACAAAGAGCAAGGCGCTTAGGCTTCTTTGCTATGGGTGCCATCAAACTGTCAATACGCCCAACAAACATCTGACAAGAGTGCGCCTAGCTGAGTTTGTGCTGCAAAAACTAGGCGCACCAAATTTTGGCATCCAAAAATTAGGTATACAACACTGTGCTTTGATAAGCACACAAACTGAGCTCCCACCAGGACACTTCAGAGTGCGCGAGAAACAATTACATACGTGTATGAGTGGGCACAACTGAACGCCTTAATAGGCACTCCTATGCGCCTAACCAAGCGCACAGCCGGACACACAAGCACAAACTGACGCAACTAAAGAGAGCAGTCTTATGTGCAGGAAACCGCGCAAAAATACCTCAGCGGCCTACACATGGCGAAGAAGACAAGCATGACAGCAGGGCCTAACCAAAAAGCTGCTCAACTCGCCAAGCTGCCCATGTTCCCTAAGATCCCACAGAGGTGGAAACAAATGTTGGATTGGTGCCCTGAGCAGGGAGATTGGGGGAGGTGGTGGGAGAGGAATCCCTACTGAACTCCCCCCTTTTTTTTAATTATTATTTACCTGAGCTCAGCCCGCCCCGGCTGAGTACAGAGTCTGTCTCCAGCTGTTTGGAGGGAGAGGGCAAGGACCTTCACCACTGTATTTGACTTCCTGCACCTGCTTGCCTTTCAGCTTTTTTTTTTTTTTTTTTTTTTAAACAGCTAAGTTCACACTAGCTGAAAAACCAGCTATCGGACCAAGGCACTCCTCTGAGGGAGGGATCCAAAGATATCACTTGAGGAATTCTCAATTAAGGAGGAACAATAAGATATCACCACAGGAGAATGGGGTAAATATATATCCTCGTCCTTTGAAAACTTTAAGCAATCCCCAATAGGGAGATGCACATCCACCATCTGCTGGAGATGGAGAATACTGGCAGGCTGATGTCACTGCAGGGGTATATATACTTTGATTTCAGCTCTGCTCAGTCTCCATCTTCTGGTAGAGGTGCATAACCCACTGGTTTTGGATCCACCTGCCCATATGCTAAGAAAATGCTAGATAAAATAGTGCTAGAAAAATTACTGGGCCACAGTGTTACAGTTTTATATTTAGAGTACAGCAAGGCTGATGCTGACACAAGCTTAGCTGCAAACATATCTTGCACAATAACAGCATCTGCATACTGAGTGATAATGAATTTACATATAGCCACTTCAAGTGTTTAAATTACTATAACCACTCATACAAATATTTTGAAAATAGTGTAAACCAGTTATTGGCTTAGAGAGGGGAAGGTATGAAGAGGTGTACACCCTTTATATTGCCTGGTATCACTAAAATCATCTGAGACACAGCTCTGTACGGGTGTCTCGTATAGCATTCTGTCACTCTCTCCCCATAAAGGTATTATACTATTTACAGACTTTAATAAAAAAGAATTTTTCTTCTCAGCTGCTTGCTCTAAGCATTTCTTCAACCACTATATGTGGCTCACAAAGTATGATCCTGCTGAATTTGCCTGAAAAGATATATTTTGATTTAGATATATATTTCATATATATTTTTCTCCTCTATATGGTAAAACTTGCCACTAATTGAAAGTGAAAGGAAAATAGTTACATACATGGCTAGGTATCCTAAAGGAGATAAAAATGTGCTTTCCATAAGTAGGTGGGTTTATGCAAGATGTCCCTTTGGGATGATTTGAGAAGGCAACTCATACTTTACCAAGCTTGTGCATATGTAAATTTTACCCCAAAGAAATAATTATGTATCACATTTAGGGTTTTTATTCCAGCTGCTAAGGATTATTGTTTAAATATATAAAATGGTGAAACTAATGACTAATAAAATGTAAACTCTGAACTCAACTAGGAAACTTTTTTTTTTTTTTTTTTTTTTTTTAAAGGAAGCTAGGACATTGGTTCCCAGACTTTTGTGTTGTGGCACACTTTGCACTGGGCTCATTTCCTCATGGCACACAGCACCTTCCCTATCCCTCGGCATCATTTTCTTTTCTTCCTCCCCCTCCTACCAATCCTTGGCATCATCACTTTCCCTTCACTCTCCTGCCCCATCACCCTCTCTCTCCCCCAACTTCCACCCCTCACATCACCTTCTTTTCCCCTCTCCCTTCACTCTACTGCAATCTTTTCCGCAGCACTGTTGGCAACATCACCTTTTCTTCCCTTCCCTCTCCCCCCCACCAGCTCTGTTTCTTCCCCTCCTGTCCCTCTCCCCCAGAATCACCACCTTCTTTCTTTTTCTCTCCCCTCACTCCCAGATATTACCACCTTCTCTTCCCTGCTCTCTCCCTCCATCCTCCTGGCATCATCACAATCAGTATCACTTCCCCTTCCTACCCTCTCCTTCCACACCTCCCCTGATATAATCTCCATCAACCTCTCTCCTACCCTCTCACTCCACCCCTTCCCCAATCACTTACCTACCCTCTCTCCCATCCTTAGCATCAGTACTTTCTTTTTCCTTCCCAACACCCTATGCTTCCTAGCAAATTCAGCTGCTTCTTCCAGCAGCACTTACCCGGTGCTGCTTCTTTTTGCCCTTTTCTCTCTATAATGAACTGATTGGGGCCAGCAGGACTAGTGAGTCTATAGGGTCCCCCATACCGTTTCAACTGAAGAAGAGAGGAGAATAAGCAGAGGAGAAAGCAGAAACAGCAGCAGGTAAATACTACTCTGATTCCCCCTGTTGGCGGGAGGGTATCTTGCAAGCCAGCTGTTGGGGAAAGAGAAACTGAAGAATATCGCAACATACCAGGGCTACAACTATGGCACACTGGTTGGGAAATGCTGAGATGGGTTATTGAAAGCCAATGTAATTTTCATGCAAGAGACATTTGTGTTCCAAGGATGAAAAGCTAAATTTATTTTAACATTTGATAAAAAAGAGAAGAAAAGAGTTGGCATTGTTTCATGCAAAAATTTTAGGGCAGATGTTAATAAAACATAATGGGATCACAGTGGGGTGAAATTTGTTCCCTAAATATAGTAATTGGTGGAAAACCTCTCACAGAAGCATGGACATATGCAGCTAAGTGCTCAGATTTTCTTCAAGATTTAAAAATATCTTTAGCGTTTGCTAAATGGTCCCATAATATTAGACGAAGATTTTAATTTGCAATCTTCATTAAATTTATCTAATGGATCCAGGGACTTGATTAATAAACACATTGATAGTCCTTTTAAACTTACCAAAGACCTAAGACTTTTTGGATTCATGATTTTTTCTTTTTAACTTTTACTTTTTTTTTTCAACTTTGTATTAAGTATGTTCTAGGATAGATTCCATTTTTGTGGACTATAGTAAGACCCAATATCATAGATGCACAAATAGGGAATACAGTCTGATCAGTCACCCTCTGTTGGATACAATTAAAGCTGGAGATAAAGCAAGTTTGTTTACCAATAATCAGGCTCTCTGTAGAGAGTAGAATAAATTAAATTAACCATGATTCAATTCACAAGCGATGTCATCCAACAGCACCCAAATCCATCTCATAACTCAGTAAAATCTTTGAGCATGTGCAGGAGTTCTTGTGCACATGCTGCTTCAAGAATCCCCTTGTTTTACACAGAGCTTAAGCTTTCACGAGGTAGTCTACTCTCTGGAAGGGGGGCTTTATAAGAATAGCTAATATCCTGCTGTGTAGAGAGAACCCTATTTACACATAAGTAAACTTGCTTTTTTCCCCCCCCATCGACAAGCAGGCTGAATTTGCCAGGACTTGTGAGGAGTACCAAAGCTGAGGACTGCACTGAGGAGTAATTACTAAAAAACAAACCCCACCAGTGAGAAAACAGACTACTGGGTTAAACAGGCTATGCAAAACTGCTTGCCCAAAGCTGTCACTTCTTGAAAAGTTGTCCAGACAGTAGTGGGATATGAAAGTGTATACAGACGACCAAGTTGCATGTTTGCAAATGTCCTCAGTGGAAGCAGCCCTGAAATGAGCCACTGAAGCTGCCATGGCTCTCATTTGATGAGCCTTGATAGCTAACCTGTAAGCCAGCTACTGCACCAACACCATTTATAAAGGGACATCAAAGGGCAGGATGCAAGTGAGCATGCCTTCTACCCCTTTTACTAACCAGGACCCCCACGGAAGGGGTATGTGGGTACCAGGATGGTTTCCAGCCACAATATCTTTTTTTGGGAGGGAGGGGTCAGAGGGCCCAGGATCTTCCCCAATCCCCTGCAACTTTTTTGGGAGGATGCCCCGAGTCAGCAATTGATGGAGATCCTCCCTCATGTAAATACTTCCCATTTTCCCCCAATGCAAAAAAAAAAATGGATGGTGCCTGTATGCACTATTGACATACACCCCTGAAACTATAACAAATGTAGCACATACAAAAATGTATCTAGTTAAGCCATATAAGTTAAGTTTAACTGTGAAAAGTCACTTTTGTCTTGAATTGAAATAGTGCAACTATCCTTTTTTATATATATTCTTCAGAAAGTCCTCGTCTTTGAAGTAAATGACGTTCTGTATGATAAAATCAACCTCAACATCTGCAACGTGTTATGCTGTTAATTAAAAAGAAATATGTGCACATATATTACACACATGGTAACAGATAAAAAAAAAGGAGGAGTTGAATTAGCCAAGTTTGAAACTTGTCAGCAGTAGCAGTCATCAAGGCTTCTGTCTGATTACCTCCTAAATGTGGAGAGGATCTGAAATATAGCACAGCAATTTCTTTATTTGAGCCACCACTTCCTTGACATTACCTCCAAATAGATTATCTCCATTGTATGGCAAATCTGGAAGTTTTTCCTGGATATTTTGACTGAGATCTGATACCTACAACCATGCAAGTCTACAGGCACCAATAACTACTGCAGAGAATCTCAATGCCATTTCAAAAACATCATAGCTAAAACAGACCATGGGTGACACCCCATTCCCTTGTCCACTAGGGAATCTAGGGCACTGTCGGCATATGGCCCTCAGAAGATGCATACTCTCTTCACCTCTTTCAGTATTTTTTGCATAAGTTCTGATATGGTGCTATGCAGGAACTAAGTACAGCACCCCGATAAACTTCCTCACAATAAGGTCAAGTGTACAAGAATTTTTACCCGAGTGCCCCTTGGCCTTCTTGAGAATATTCAACTACACCCAAATAATATGGCAATTGTTGCTTCTCCAATCCAGCAGCCTACTGGACATAAATTGTGTTCACGTTTTTATTCACTAATGACAGAGAAAGGTTTATCCCACATTTTCATTTGTGCCTCTTACAGGACCTCTCCGACTCAACTGCCATGATTTCCTTTGGAAAAGGGGGTCTTCCTAAAATTAGAGAAGGTCAAGATTTTTGTGCTTTACTTTTCCTCTTTCTATAAAGCAAAGAAAACTGTCTCTGGCATTCTCTTCACAAAATTAGCAAAGGATGGGTCCTTTGAACAAGAGGGGTCAAAGGGAAGACCTGTAGACTCCGCCTGATCAGCACCATGCTAGGTTCTGTAGGCATATCTCTGGAGTACTTAAGACTAAGCCTGACAATCATAGGTTGATAGATCAGTCTGGGTTTGTATCTGGCCGGAGGACAAAGGCTGAGCGAGGGTATTCTTTGTCTACTGGCATCTAGACCCCGATAAACTTCTACACCTTGGAGAAGCTTCTCTCCCCTCCTCCCCCCACTACATACACTGGAAATTGACACCAGTGTGGTGGTTCAATGACAATGTCTCTTCAAAACTGGCATGGAGGTCCTTCTGCCAAGCATCCACAGGACCTCCATTTGCAAGGCTACCAATGTTGATGCATTAGTGATTGCAGCTCTGCAATCCAACACTGCCTGGACCTTCTTTCCCAATTCCTCCTCTAAAACTGCCAATGTCAGTACAGCATGGGAAACAGGAGGAATGGTCACATCTTCTTGGATCACTTGAAGATCAATGGCTGGCATCTAAGCCACTGAAGGTTGTTGCGATTCCCAAGAAGGATGCAAGGGCAAATTTTCCTTTGTGCAGGAACATTTTGGGGGATTTAGGCCTACAGCCAGAATCTACCTGCTCCTAGCTTCATTAACCTACCAGAACCAACATTTCTTAGCCTTTGCTCGATGTCAGTATTAATGAAAATGAATCCTTCACATTCACCAGATGAATGGAACTAAACGACGGTCATGTTGCTGACCTCTATGGGCTCAGTATCTATGCCAACAGGCTAGTCTTGGATTATCCAAAGAACTTCTCCATGAGCTCCAGGCAGGAATGTTGCTCTCTAGGACCACTCCTTGATATCATGGTCATAACCCAGGCAGAGCATGTATCTACCATATGGAACCCTCAAGTGATGTGTCTGCACAGAAGGCACTTGTTGAAACCTTTAGTTCCCTTCTCTCTCAGACATAGACCAAAACATTAAATTCTTCTTGATCTTAGCCTTTCCCTTCAGCACTTCATAATTAAGGATGCTCCATGCTTTTCCTATGGATTCTTAAAATCTGTTCTCAGAGGACAAACAGGATGCAGTACTCCTCTCAGGTGGATGAGGACATCCAACAGAGCCTGGCTGATGGTTTGAAAAATCTTCTCAAAGTATTAGCATGCTCCACTGAAACTGTGCCTGTCATCCTGGATATCATGCAGAGTCTCTTGCTTCTAGTTTTTCCATGAAACGTAATTGTTGAAGTCTGTCTCTTACTGAGAAAACTTTTTTTTTACGTATTCCATTACAAGGCCTCCTAGTTTGCTTGCCTTCTTGCCCTTTTTAGGTTCACTAGGTTGTCTTTCCTCAATTGAGCTTTTTTATTTGTGGTCTGTCACGTGTATTGGTATCAGAGCATCAAGGGATAGCAGTCAGGATTTTTTTGTGATTTTGCTTTGGTATTGCAACAAGAAAGTGGGCAAACAGAATGCACTATATTGTTCTTATCTGCATTCATATTCCGTTTCAACAAAAATGACCAACACAGGCAATTAAAATTTCCAAAACACACACACATTTTTAAACAGATATCCAATGTTGAACTATTTAAACTCATTAGTTCATACTTTCCTCTGAAATAGAAAAAAAAATTATTTACCCCAAGTAATAAAGTGAAGTTATCTGTAATTTTAATTCTCTGATGGATAGGACGTCAATTATCACAGATGGGGTGAAACTTCTAGAAACTTTCAGAATACCCTAGCCAAACTTCTGCAAGGTCCCTCAGTCCATTATAAAGCTAAAGACTTGGACAAACCAACTCCTGAGGGAGGCAAGAGGGTTTTGTGAGAAGATATATTACAGTAACATAACTTTCTGAGGACAAGCAGCAGGATGGCAATCCTCATACAATGGGAGCTCCCAAACTGCAGGCTTCCTTTAAAAAAAAAAAAAGAGGGAAAAACTAAATAGTGCCAATAGGTAATATTATTTTGGGTGGCAATATTTTATTTTGGCAGCAGTCTGTTCCAAAATAAGTCCAGGAGGGATGGAATTGGATCCTATTCCCCAAAGAAATTCCATAAGACAGACTGTCCAAAACTTACTGTTGTGGCAGGAGTTTCTTCCGAAACAGTAGTGAGATATAAAATGTGTGAAGAAAAGCTCATGGTCGCAGCTTTGCTACAGATGCCGTCCTGACTCCAGCACTGAGCCTTGACAAGCCCCAGACCCAGTCCTTACTAGGCAAAACAAAAGAGATACAATCCACTAGCCAAGAATAGTAGAGCTTGTCCATAAAAATTCCAGATTTATTTGGTAGCAACAAAATAAAAAAGGGGTGGATTGAGATCTTTGTTCCATTTAAGATCAGTTATAATTCAAATTCCAATGTCAGTTCACCTTCATGGACTTAGGCACAACCATAGGAAAGGTCTTTAGAAGGTGTGCAAAACCACCTCATTACAAAAATACAGCGCAAGATGATAAAGACCCTAAGGCCTGGAGCTCATTTACTCTGCATGCCTAAGTGACTGTTACCAAAACTTTTGACTTTCCAGGTAATGTACTTCAGCTCACAAGAGCTCAAAGACTCCAAAAGAGTTTTCAATAACAGGATGAGCACCACACCAAGATTACCTGTCACTGCAGAAGGCATAATAGGAGGTATGAAGCAAAGCCAATCCTGCAGAAAAACCTACAAATGCAAAGCTGTACAAAGATAAATTTACTTTCTGCATAGTGGCGATAGCAATAGTTTCATCAAGGTGAAGCTTTACTGCATCAATTATCAAACCAGCTTGTAGGCTCTTAGAAGCTACTGTAGCAGCTTCTGGTGAAATGGACGAAAGGAACTAAGACCTTCCCCAAACCTAATGCTGGGACGGTGTAGCGATCTCTGATCCAATTTTTCAGTTAAGGAATTTCCCAATCCGACAGGATTCTGATGGATGTCTCCTAAGAAGTGTGGACCAAAACTGTCTCGGCCCATAGGGGGCTACGAAGATCAGTGCTTCCCAGCTTTTCCTGAGTTTCCATTAGCCTTGAAACCAAAGGAATTGGAAAATGGGCTTTTTTTGAATCTAACTCTAGTCTAGGGCAAGGTATCCAAGGCTAGTTGCCGCATTTCCCTCTCCTATAACAAAAGTTTTTAAATCTCTCCTTAATGAGAGTTGGAACCAAAGCTGTCATGGGTGTGCTGCATCCACAGAATATTCAGTCTTCAGTTCCCCTGTTCAAGGATCATTTGAAGCCTTCCCATTCACATATATTTCTAGGGTCATACTCATAAAAGTATGGATCCCATTGCTCCCTGTTTGTTGATATAGAAGCTAGAAATTAAAGTTCCTATTTGGACGAGGACCAATTCAATGGCCAATTGAACCCCAAAAGTCAATAAGGTAAATTTTAGTGCCCTTAGCTCGAGGAACTTTCTAGATGAAAAATCATCCTAAGAGGGCCAGAATGCCTGGTTGTAAAGCACCACTACATGAGCTCTACAACCCAGGCTAGACATCCATTGTTTACCAGACGAAAAAGGAATCAATCAACAATCAGGACAGAAGTCACTCTTGGCTAGGATAGTGGATGCTCATCCACAGATACTCAATAGCTGGAATTACCATAGGAAAGGAATTATCCTTTCAAAAGTGTGGTGAAATATAGCTGAAAACAGCTGAGTAGAATATGATCTAAATGATGCTTTATTAACTGGAATTTTAGATTTCAGTAATGTATTACTTTGTACACATTTTTCTCTTAATCTCAATACATTTCCTGCAACCCACTTTCTTTTTTTAAGTTTAAGAAATGGGGCAACCATTCTGAATAGCATGAAGTATTACAGCATTATGGCTCCTCATATGCATCCCACACATTTTTATTTTAGAAAAACATATTCCCATATTTCAGGCACATTACATCCAAAACTTATCTATTTGCAATTTATTTTTCAAATAAACTCTGAAAATAGCTTGTGCATAAGGAGGCACATGGGGCTCAATACAGCTTTTTTATTTTTCTGGATTTAACTCATATCTTTTAAGGAGGAGGTCAAAGTGAGTTACATGCAGGTACCATATGCACTTCCCTGTCACCAGAGGACTTATAATCTAAGGGCCTGATTTACTAAAGTTGTTTTCCCCTTCTGTCTTAAGAAAAAAAAAAGTTTGGACCTGAGGAAATAGAGGATAAAGTGACTTATACTAGAACATAAGTAGTGCCATGCTGGCTCAGACCAAGATCCATTGAGCCCAGCATTCTGTCTTTTGACAGTGACCAGTCCAAATCATAAGTATCCATCAGATCTATTTCTTATATTTTACTCATAGGGATAAGCGCTAGCTTTCCCACATTTATCTGGTTAATAACTAGTTACTGATTTTTCCTTCAAGAACTTGTCCAATTCTCTTTTGAACCCCACTACCTTGGTTACCTTAGCCATGTCCTCTGACAACATATTCCATAACTTGATTGTGCACAGGGAAAAAAAAACCCCACTTCCTACAATTTGTTTTAAAATTTGCCAATTGCTAGTTTCATGGAGCATCCTCAAGTCCTAGTGTTGTTTGAAAGGGTAAATAACTTAACCAAGGTCACAAGGCACAGCAGTGAGAGTTGAACCCTGGCTTCTCCGAGACTTAGCCTGCTGCTCTAAACTCTAGCCCAGTCTTTCACTCTTACGGAACAATCTAAAGAAAGTTTCTGCACCTGGTTTGTCAAGTTATGATACTAGAAACATTTTCAAGTTTAAAAAGTCAATATTTTACAGCATCCATCCTGTTTTACGCTGAATCCCTTCCTCGTTTATTCATTGCATTTGCACGGACTGTGTTTGGACAGTCTACGCTGCCTCCGATTCACTGGGCTTTGGGTTTCCACAAAAGCTGTATCCCCGACACTCATACTCAAGATTTGCACAGCTTTTGTACCAACAGAAAGTGGTTTCCAGTTTCAAGCAGGCCTGAGCCCCTTCGTTTGCCAGCTTTATCCTGTCACCAGCTCAGGGACCAAACCGGAACGTGCTGAAGCAAACCAGAGATTCATACCTAGCTTTGTTTTCTGATGGTGACTGTACTAACACGGAAGCCCTGAAATCGCATCCAGAGACCCAAGCCTCCCCGCCTATTACACCGCCAGCAGAATCACTATTTAACTACTCTCATGTAGCACAATAATGGGAACCACTCCGTACAGTTACTTTTCAGCGCGCTTTCCAGGAAGTCACTTTTTACTTCCACCACCACCTCCTGGCCGTGCTGTTTTAGGGGCGCAATACCGGCAAGACACTTGATAAGAAGAGGAGGCTCACCGTGAAGGGCCGCTCGTCAACACTCCCCACGGAGAAGCAGCTGTCCCCCGGGTTCACGGCTCCCGTCAGCACCTGATGCAGGTTCATGGCACTGCCGGCCGGTTTGTTCGCTGGCGAGCCGCCAGGCTGGAGAAAGGTCGGGATGGTGCGCTCATCTCCCCGTCGGGCGGGGGGTGTCCAGACGCACGCACATCTCTCCCAACACGGAGAGAACAGGAGCCGGAGAGCGGCCGCGGGACTCTGACGGAAGAAAGGCGAGCGAGCGAGCGCGCGCAGTCCCCCCACCCCGAGGGACCGTTGGTGACGCAGAAAAGGAGCCTGAGCCCCGCTCCGACACCTGAAGCCACGAGCCCTTCCCGCACCACAACTTGCTCCCGTTTTCCCTATGCGAAGCGCAATGAAAACTTGACGCAGCCTCAGCTACGGCCTAATGCTGCTACACAGTTCTCTCTCCTCCGCAGTTAGTTCTGCTGTAACCGCCCCCCTCGCCTCCCCGCTCCGCCCTTTTCGGTTGTGTGACTCGCCTCCTGCAGCTCGCCGCCACGCTACTTCTCGCGGAGCTAACGCGAGACTTGAACCTCCTCGGCCTGTCTAGGGAAGGGGAGCCGGGGGCTTGTCTCAACCTTTTCCGGGTTGGAACCCAGGAAGCGTGGCGACTGGTGTGACGTAAGGCGGGGGGCAAGGCATAGGCGTGGCATGTGACTGACGGTGAGACTTCGTTGACTTTTTTTCAGGAAAAGAGGGCTCCCTAACCATTGTTGCAGAGCCCTTCCTCGGAACCGTAACCTTTCAGGTTATATTCAGTAAAGATGTACGAAATAAATACATATATACTGGATATCCAAGGTATGCAAGTTTGTTTTATGCATATTGGTTGTGCATATCTTGAAAATCCGACTAGTTGAAGGAGTTCCTAAACAGTAAACCTGGGGGGAGGCGGGGGCGTCCAAGTGCGATCGTCCAGGATCTGGTTTTCTGGATATGCCATATGAATAAGCATGAATTGAGATTTGCATGTAACATAGTAATGACGGCTGAAAAAGACCAAAATGGGTCATCTAGTCTGCCCAACAAGCTTCCCAAGGTAGTAACTGCCGCTCCCTGCAGGTTACTCCCATGTTTCTCTTAAGGGGAGTAACTGCTGCTCTGTGCCGGTTAAGCTTTTTTATTTATTCCCATCCTCTAGCCTTTTAGGGATCCACAGTGTTTATCCCATGCCCCTTTGAAATTCTTCACAGTTTTAGTCTTCACTACTTCCTCCAGAAGGGCATTCCAGGCATCTACCACCCTCTCAGTGAGGAAATATTTCCTGACATTTGTTCTAAGTCTTCCTCCCTGGAGTTTCAAATTGTGACCCCTAGTTCTACTAAATTGTTTCCAACAGAAAAGGTTTGTTGATGACCATGGATCATTAAAACCTTTCAAGTATCTGAAGGTCTGTATCATATCACCCTTGCTCCTCCTCTCCTCCAAGGTATGCATATTCAGGTTCTTCAACCTCTCCTCATAAGTCATTCGATGGAGACCACCCACCATTTTGGTCGCCCTTCTCTGAACTGCCTTCATCCTGTCTCTGTCTCCTTTGAGATACGGTCCCTAGAACTGAAACCAATACTCTAGGTGAGGCCTCACCAAGGACGTGTACAAGGGGATTATCACTTCCCTTTTCTTACTAGATATTCCTCTCTCCATGCAGCCCAGCATTCTTCTGGCTTTGGCTATCGCTGTGTCACACTGCTTCGTCGACTTCAGGTCGTTAGACACTATCACTCCAAGGTCTCCTGCTCCATGCACATCAGCCCTTCAACACCCCCCCCCCCCCAATGCATATACGGTAGTTCTTTTGGATTACCACACCCCAGATTAATTACTCTGCATTTCTTGGCATTGAATCCCAGTTGCCATATCTTCGACCACTCTTCCAGCTTCTTTAAATCCCGTCTCATTCTCTGTACTCGTTCTGGCATGTCCACTCTGTTGTAGATCTTAGTATCATGCGCAAATAGACAAATTTTACCTTCTAGCCCTTCCGCCCTTCCGCAACGAAGATATTGAACAGAACCGGTCCCAACACCGATCCCTGTGGCACTCCATTTAACACCATTCTCTCTTCAGAGTAGGTTCCATTTAACATCACCCATTGTTTTCTATCCGTCAACCAGTTTGTAATCCACGCCAACACCTTGGAGTTGACCCCCAAGCTTCTCATTTTGTTGATGAGTCTTCTTCTTTTTTTTTTTTTATTCATTTTCATACATATTCAAGTAATAAACTCTTACTTCCAGAAAAAACAAAGGAGCGAAAGTAAACATTTCCAAATACATCATTAATTCAATACATTGCTTAATCTCAATAATGATATATTCAATTACAAAGAAACCACAACAAATAAATCTTCTATTACTCTTACTCTCCTCTATAAAGGTAATAAAGGTACAAGGGGGGACGAAATTATCAGGAGACATAAGGAATATTTATACACGTAACAGGCTTAACTTAACCTCTGCCTTATTTACTTATCATTTCTTCATGGATTAAAGGTTTATTAGGGATTGGGTAGTTATATTCCTGGCATAGATTAAAAAAACTTCAACTGTTCGGAAGAATAAATATTAAGGATTCATTTTGAGAATGGACTAGGCATTTGCAAGGATATCTTAATGAAAAAGAATACCCAAGAGATGTTATTTGAGGCTTTAAAGAGAGAAAATCTCGCCTTCTCTCCTGGGTAACTTGAGTAAAATCTGGATAAATTCGAATCTCTGGAGAAAGAAAACTAGCAGTGATATTTTTAAAATACCTCTGCATTATTTGGCTAACATCGTGCTCATTAAGAAAAGTTACTAATAAAGTAGTTCGTTCGTAAACTTCCTCAGATGAGCTTTCCAGCAATTGGGTCAAGTTCTCCAGAGCCTCAGATTGTTTCTGGATATTTCGCACATTACGGCATTGGTAAAAACACCATTTTATTAACAATAGGTATTTTTTAATCCTCAAACTTCTAAACTTCTTTCAGGTATTTTTTAAATGTTATGTAGGAATCGTCTCTCAAGATTTTAGGGAAATTTAATAGGCATAGATTCAAACACCTATTATAATTTTCAAGATATTCCAGCCTTCTACTGACATTATTAAAGTCTTTAATTAACTTTACATTACAGTCTGTAATCTTTATGGTTGACAATTCAATTTTTTCAACTTGAGCTTTAAATTCAGCAGCCTGCTTCTCCACCTTCTCTTCCAGCGATACAATTTTTGTCTTTAACCGCCCCATTTTCGTCCCTTGGTCCCTAAGTGAGTGGCCTAACCCAGCCACCAAATCCCATAATGCTTCAAGCGTTACAACCACAGGCTTTGGTGGAATTTGGAAGGATTCACCCACAGCTTCCAAAAGGGAAAAGTCCTCCTCCGTGGCTGTTCCGGGCACACATACCACTCCTTCACGCAATTCAGGGGCTCTACTCAGCATTGAAGAGAGGAACAAAACTCCCACATCAGTGTTGGCGGGCTCCACTGCTCGCAGAGAAGCGGATTCTTGACCAGACAAAACCTCTCTCGAGCCTCCACCTTCTGTAGCCACTCGAACGACATCATCACTTGGCGCCACAGGCGAAAGGGAGGAAACAGCCAGCCTCGGGGCCTGTGGAGGTTGAAGATCCGGGGGGCTTAGAGTCACCTCCCCAAGTAGATCTGCCGCTCCCTTGGCATTTTCTACAGCGGGGAATTTGCCCCCTTTCTCCAAGGCAGAAGTTGGTCCAAAGGACATTATCAGTCACTGTCCGGAGGGTATAGCAACTTCGGTGGGGTAAGAGCGCATTTTACCCTTCCTTTTTGCAGGCATCTTTCAGGAAAATAGATTGCAAAGAAAGAGTGTTCCTCTGACCTGAGTTACGCCTCCATCTTGTTCCCCCCCATTGATGAGTCTTCTGTGTGGGACCGTATCAAAAGCTTTACTAAAATCCAAGTAAATTACATCGCACACTCTTCCCTGATCCAGTTCTGTAGTCACCCGATCAAAAAAATTGATTAGATTCATCTGACAGGACCTTCCCCTGGTGAATCCATGCTGCTTCTGATTGAGCAGCCCACCGGATTGTAGATAGTTTACTATCCTTTCCTTCAGCAGAGTCTCCATTAATTTTCCCACCACCGAGGTGATACTAACTGGCCTGTAGTTTCCAGCCCCTTCTCTGCTCCCATTCTTGTGAAGCAGGACCACCACCACTCTTCTCCAGTCACTAGGCACTACACCCTTTTCCAAAGATCTATTGAACAGGTCACACAGTGGACCCACCAGCATAGCTCTGAGTTCCCTCAGTATTCTGGGGTGAACTTCATCAGGCCCCATGACTTTGTCCACTTTCAATTTTCTTAGCTCTTCCCATACATTATCTTCCATAAATGGAGTTTCTTCTACTCCACCTCCATCTACAGTCTTGATAACAAGTGACAGCCCTTCTCCAGGATCTTCTTTTGTGAACACTGAACTGAAGTATTTGTTTAATATTTCTGCTAATTCATCATCTCTCTCCACCCTTTGACCCTTATCCCCTTTCAATTTCACTATACCACTATGTACCTTTCTCCAGGACCCCCGCTGGACCACCAGGGACTTTTGGCAAGTCTTGGGGGGGTCAGGAGGGTCAGCAACATGTGGCATATTTGCATAAGCTTGCATACATTTCCATAGTAATATACATTTTTATTTTGCTATATAAAAATAAAGTCTTTTTCTAACATTTCAGTGTTCAGTTAATTTATTTAGTTTTTGGGGGGGAAGAGGAATGGATCCTAGTCATGGTACTGAGAAGATAGGAGGGGGTAGAGAAAAGAAGAATCTGGGCAATGATGGGAATCTCAGGAGGGGTAGAAAAAAAGAGGAAAAAGAAGCATAGGAGGAGGGAAAGATAAGGGAAATCAGGGATCAGAGGGAAAGGGAATGAGTGGAGGAGGGATAAGGGAAATCAAGAACGGGGAAAGAGAAAAAGAGAATCCTGGACTGGGAAAAGGATCTAGGATCAGGACAGAAAGGGATGATTCACTCATACTCCTCCTCTCATCACTGTCCTTTCCTTCACACCCCTCTGTTTCCTCATTCACAACCTCAATGATCCCCTCACTCTGCACCTTCTCCTTTGATCCTCTCACCACAGCCCCTCTGATCTCCTCACTCTCTTGCCCTCAATTCTTTCACTAACACCCAATCCTCCCTGTACTGTCTGATCCCTTCATTCTCTCTCGACCCACTCTCCTCATTTAGTCTTTCTTTCCCACACCCTCTCCAATTCCCTCATTTACTTTCCCTCCCACACACTCTTTGATCTCTTATTTTTTCTTGTTCTATCTCATTATTCACTTTCCCTAGCCCCTGCACTCTCTTCAATATAGCTGCACTGGAGAAAGTGCAGAGAAGGGCGATCAAAATGATAAAGAGGATGGAACAGCTGCCCTATGAGGAGAGGCTAAAGAAGCTAGGGCTGTTCAGCTTGGAGAAGAGACGACTGAGAGGGGATATGATAGAGGTCTACAAAATAATGAAAGGACATGAACAAGTTAATGTAAATCACTTATTTACTCTCTCAGATAATGGAAGGATCCGGGGGCACTCCATGAAGTTAACAAGTACCTCATTTAAAACAAATCAAAGAACATTCTGTTTCACTCAGCACATAGTTAAGATCTGGAATTCATTGCCAGAGGATGTGGTTAGTGCAGTTAGTGTAACTGGGTTTAAAAAAGGTTTGGATAAGTTCCTAATGGAAAAATCCATAAACTGCTATTTTGGTCATTAATAAGCAATAGTAGCTTGGGATTTATCTAATGTTTGGGTACTTGCCAGGTACTTGTGACTTGGATTGGCCACTGTTGGAAACAGGATATTGGGCTTGATGGATCTTTGGTCTGACCCAGTATGGCATAACTTATGTTCTTATGTTTATGTAAATCATGCCCACCACCAGAACCTATGGGCTCAAACCCAAGGGGGAGGTAGCCAGTCAGGCAGAAGATCCCTCTTTGCCCTGTTTATGAGTCTTTTGCTATTCCTGTCTGGGGGTTGCCTATATCCTACCTTGCTCCTGATTCCTGTATTGTTCCTGCCCTGGGGTTACTTATAACCTGCCCTGTACTGCCTCTGCCCTGGGGACTACCTAAATCAGCCTATACAGCCATGACAGGGACACTCTTACAGTGTACTTCTAGGGAAATTCTGTTCAAACAATAGTAAACGCTGCATCTTTGAACAATAACATTTCTATATTACATTTTAAATTAATTACTCAAAAACTTTGATGTATATTGTGTTATTTTGACTGTGAGGGTGACCAAGCAAATCACCTAGGCTGGAGCAGAAAACCACACTGATTCCAGCCTTTTCAAATGCAATTTTCATGTTTTATTCTCATACACGGTACTTTCACAAACTGGTAGACTGCTTTACCTCAGGACAGTGTGCTTACCATCTTCAGAGAGGATCAGGAGCTCCTTGCTCCTGGAGACGCAGGGGGCCTCCTGAACCCACCTGGGCTAACACTCTTATCCTGCCCCAGCTAGTCCTGTCCTCAGGACTCTCCCTGCCCAGAAGGGTTCCACCCACAGAGCTCTCTCCCTCTGTAGGATTTAAGGTGGGCCAGACATCTAGCCTGGTCCTGCACATACAAAAAGGGGAAAACTGGGTCACTTCATCAAAATGACCAATATAAAGTAAGCAGAATTTTACAGAATTTTAAATTTGTGTGCGCAGAATTCCCCCAGGAGTATACATGCTTGCTAAATAGCTCAGATAATCAGATCCAAGTGTACTCATTGCAAGATAATTTGTTTGCAACAAGAAATCCAAGTAAATATCTTTTAGATAACACAAGACTGTATGCAGTGTGGTCTTTTACTGGAAGGTAAAAGAAGACCTCTAAATAGCCTAAGGGCCTTGAGAGATTTTTACTTTCACCCGTTTTGGGAAAAGAACCCAGAAGCATAGGATGCATCCTAGCCACAGCACTCCCACAAGAAACCCTGTGCTCAAGAAGAGGATGGGGAAGGTGTTACATTTAATGTAAACAATTAGGGAAAGAATGAAGACACATAGGAATGCTTTCCAACATAGATTTTTAGAATGGTTATGTGTGGGTGTGGAATGTGATTGTGTGGGGATGAGGGTGTGTTTGTATGAGTGGGGTATAGGTTGGGTATATGGTATGGACTGTATGGGAGTTAAATGCAATTGTGTGTGTGGATGGGTGGATGTGGGTGGTGAAAGTGTGTGGTGGGGATGTAGGGGTCTTTATGTAGGGGTATATGTCTTTGTAGAGTGGATGGGTGTGGTTTCTGTGGGGATAGATGTGTGGTGGGTGTTGCATGCTCCGGCCGCGTTGGCATCATGGCCGGACCTGCTCATCTCACGTGACCCTCCACGAGCGCTGGTCATGCCGCCAGCTCCCAGCGTCTGCGGTGTCCTGCGGCTTCTCCCAGGCCTTCAGGGTCCTCTGCCTCTCCCGGCTCTTCACGCCGAGGCTCAGCGTCCATGATGGCGTCGGGTCCTCCCCTAAGCGCGTGCACGCGGAACTCCCAGCCATTTAAAGGGACAAGCACGGGAAACCCCTCCATGGCACACCATGATGTATTTAAGACAGGGCTCAGTCCCTTGATCCTCGCCTTGGCAATCGGGTCGACACCGTTGGTGCTCTAGTTTGCCTCGTGTGTTCCAGTGTTCTTCATTCCAGCGTCTCCTGTTCCAGTGTCTTCCAGCGTCTCCTGTTCCAGTGTCTCTTCGTTCCCTGTGTCTCCATGTGTTCCTGTATCCTTCTCAGGTAGTACCTCTCTGGACTGACCTCTGGTTCTGACCTCTGCCTGCCTGACCATTCTTCTGTCTGCCGCCTGGAACTGACCACTGCCTGCCTGACCATTCTTCTGTCTGCCACCTGGAACTGACCTCTGCCTGCCTGACCATTCTCCCGTCTGCCATCTGGAACTGACCCTGGTATTTACCCTTGCTTTGGCTGACCATTCCTGGACTGATACTCTGGCTCTGACTCTTGCGCTTCACTTGGACACTCTCTTCTGGCCTACTGTGACTACCAGACCAACCTGCTTGGAAACTCACCGCGGCTTCCACTTGACTAGACCCGCAGGTGCTGCCTGTCTTGCCCGGAGAACCTCCCTGGACTGCTACCTCCCTGATGTCTCCGGAGCTTCCAGTTCGGGTCTAGTCCATCCATTCTGCATTTGCCGTGCAACCTTGTTCATGGTGGGCACACCCCTCCGCTATCTCTCCGGGAGACCACCAGATACCCACCTAATTCCAGGCGGTCCGGGTACCCAAGGGCTCAACCTGCGGAAACCCCGGCCTGTTATTGGTGAAGCTCCAGTTAGCCTCTGTCTCCTTGTGTGCTCCGCCTCCTGGTGGCAGGCGCTCTCTGGGTCCGACCAGAGGGCCATACCAATCCTGCACCAGGCCAAGGGTCCACCCCCAGTGCAACAGTGGGTGTGTGTTTTGGGGTCAGTAAGGGTTGTGCAAGTGGAAGGGGGTTTGTGGAAGTGATCTGGGTGTATAGGGGCTGTGGAGTGTGTTTTTTTGAGTGAATATAGGATATAGAAAAATTGAGACAGAGAATACACAGGATTTTAGAAAAACATCAGGACAGAGTCAATATAGGCCACAGAAACAACTGTGGAATCTATATGAATCTACATGAACATCTGTGGAATCTACATGAAGTAATAGAGAAATGCATGGGACTCTATACAGCACTTCTGTGAATTATGTACAAAGATTCCTTTTTTTGTGGCCTGTGGTTCAATTGTATCCTTTTGAAAGCTGGTGCCTTTTTATGTGGTTTTTCGCTTTTTACAAAGTAACTTTTTGAAATCTAGCCTTATTGAAAGTGTTTAATTGAAAGCAATTTGTATACACTTTGGCAATATACAAGCTATGAATGCATAACACTGAAAAGATTTTAGAAGTGGTGTGAGTGAGGCATGATTAATTAGAGTATACAATCAATATATGTTTGTGTTCTTGTGTCATTTTATCTTTTGATATTTTTTGATCTTTTGATAGTTTGTAAAAGCTTACAATAACAAGTA